>NW_012103920.1:3391753-3422253 GCF_000951045.1 Mandrillus leucophaeus
ATCTATGCAAAGTATACAACAGGGTGATATGATATACATGTATATATTGTGTACTAATGTTTACAATCGAATTAGTTAACACATCCATCACCACTCACATTTACCATTTTTGTGTGTGTATATGTGTGTAGGGTAAGAACACTTAAAATCTGCTCTCTTATCACATTTCAAGTAAACAAGAGAGTATTGTTAACTATAGTCACCAGGCTATACATAAGATCCACAAAAGTGACTCATCTTATAACTAAGTTTGTACCCTTAAACCTACATCTCCCCGCTTTTCCCACCCTAGCATTAGTTTTATGTAGATTGCTCAGAAACTTGGAGAAGAGAAAAACAAAACCAAAAAAAACACACAAAAAATAAACCATCCCAGGCCCCTCCACAGTCACATGCGTAACCCAGGCCTGCTGTTCACTGTAGCTTCTTTTTGTTTTTTTGTTTTATTTTTGAGAAAGAGCCTCACTCTGTCATCCATGCTGGAGTGCAGTGGCATGATCTCAGATCACTGCAACCTCTACCTCTTGGTTTCAAGAGATTCTCCTGCCTCAGCCTCCTGAATAGCTGGGATTACAGGCATGCAAAACCACGCCGGGCTAATTTTTTTGTACTTTAGTAGAAACAGGGTTTCACCGTGTTGGCCAGGCTGGTCTCGAACTCCCAACCTCAAGTGATCCACCCACCTCGGCCTCCCAAAGTGCTGGGATTACAGGTGTGAGCCACTGCGCCTGGCCCCACTACAGCTTCTTGATGCCGTGCCAGGAAGTCGTGCTAAATCATCATGGATATTAAAAAGGAGTGGAGGAGCTACGTGGTCCATGCACATCTCACTTAACTAAAAAAATCCCTTCCACCTGGCTTCTCTCTGCCATGGCATGGCCTGTCTAGGGACCACTGTCCACCTAGGATGAGAATGGTCATCAGATCTGCCCAAATCCCCAGTGCTGAATTCCCACGGGAGAGCTGATCACTCTTCCCACGGCAAGTAGCACTTACTTATTCACTCAGCAAATATTTATCGCATGCTTGCTGAATGCCAAGGGCAAGGCACCAGAGGAAGAGTAGTGAGTGAGTGAGGTCCAAGCCCTGCCATTTATTTTTTATTTTTAAATTTAAATAATAGCATTTATTTGAATTATTATTTTCATTTTGGAAAAAATCAAGTAGACATTAAAATGACCTTTTTTGTTTCTGTTACAAAACATCCCTGAACAACTAAGGCTGGCATACAGAATTCAGTTGGTCAGTATTAGGGAAAACCTGGATTTCTGAATGCAAATCAAATGTTAGATTATATTCATTTTGATGCTATTTCCAATTGAAATGGGTCACTAAGAAAATGATCATCATCATACCTTTATTTCTGTATAAAATGCACTATTTCATTTTTCTGTCCATAATTACTCATTAGATTCTTGTCTATCTTCTTATTCACATTACTACTCAGAATATGGAGAACGGAATATAGCTCAATTTCTTTTCCTATCCTATTTTTCCACCGAAGGGCAAGAAGGTTAAAAGGCGACAGACTGACGAATGTGAGAAAATGTCAGAGACTGCTGTATTTATAGTACCTTTCTTACATGAAGCGAGGTTTCGAAGTTGAAGTCTTTTCCCAACAAAACACCAAAATATTACCAAGATTCTAAAAGTATATTCATTTTCAATAAATACCTTCAATAGTCTCCCCAGTTATAAAACGATAATTGCACATTTTTGAGATCAGCTTATAATCTTCCTCTATAAAAGATGCAATTTCCGGGCTGTCTCAGAGTGGGCATTCCATTAGGCGAGAGATAATGCATCCAAGGATAGGTGACTACGGGTACTCGGAAAAAAAAAAAAAAAAAGCCTGTGAAGGGGTTGAGAGTGACAAGGGGAATGACCTAGTTCATTCGGAGCTCCTGGGAGCTCCCAGCAGAGACGACTTTGAGCCAGACCCCAAGGATGAGAAGCACTACTGTGCAGGCAACTCTCTGGGGAGAGCATTAGGAGTGGAGGACTCTGAGCAGGTCATGAGGTTGGCTGCTCTAGGATGGAGAGAAGGCCAAGGAGGCTGCAATGTGCTGGCAATGCGGAGAGAGAGTGGTAGGAGGTGAGCCTGTAGGGGTGGGGTACTAAGTCAGGTGAGGGGTCACTATCTCCCTGCACTCTGATGGACAGGTATATCTAATAATTATAATACTTCCATTATCTACTGCTTATGATCTGTGTGGCCAAGGATTACCTGTTTGCTTTCTGAGCTCTATGTTACTTGTTTCTAAAATGGGTAAATGATCATAACCTTCTACTGGGACTAATGCCTGAAGTCCATAAAGGGACTAGCAGAGTTTCTGGTGTAAGCTCCACATGAAGCACATACACTATCACCTAATCATCAGAGCTGCTATGATTGATGGCAAAGGTGGCAACAGTGTTATGTGGCTTCCACCTTCCTATCAAGCCATGCAAAATGTTAGACAGAGCAGAAATTCATGGGGTTAAACGGACCTTCTTAGGTCTCCAGCAGACTCCGGTGCTGCGAATAAAGAGACATGAAGTGAACAAAGGAGGAGTATTAGTCTGTTCTTGGATTGCTATAAAGAAATACCTGAGACTGGGTAGTTTATAAAGAAAAGAGGTTTAATTGGCTCACAGTTCCACAGGCTGTACAGGAAGCATGGCAGCATCTGCTTCTAGGAGGTTCTTAAGGAGGAATGAATAGTGGAAGGCAAAGTGGGAGCAGGTGTCTTACGTGACAAGAGAGCGACACGGGGAGGCGAGATGCTACACACTATTAAACAACCGGCTCTCATGAGAACTCTCACCATCATGAGAACAGCACCAAAGGGACTGGGCTACACCGTTCATGAAGGATCCCCTCCCACGATTCTATCGCCTCCCACCAAGCCCCACCCCCAAAGCTGGGGATTCCAATTGAACATGAGATCTGGGTGAGGACACAGATCCAAACCATATCAGAAGGGTCACAGACAAATGGGAAAAGTAGACAAAAATGTTAGCAATATTAATAAAATGTAATGGAGGGAGTGCAAGGTGCTAGGGAGCTCCAAGGAAGGCACCAACCCAGTCAGAAGGAACATTCCTGGGAGCAGGTCACAGTTGGCTGCAGCAGGGAAATTCTTAATGGGTGTGAACCAGGCAGAGCAGTGAGCAGATGGGAGGTCTCTGCTCTACCTGGTTCACACCCACTAGAATTTCCCTGCTGCAGCCAACTATGCTCACATAGAGCAGGCTCCATGTGCAACATGTTCAAGGGCAAGAAGACCTGGGCACTCTTGGTGCTCCCATGAGCCTCCTGGCAACATGGTCAGCTGGAATCTGAAGAATAAAGGGCTGGTGACAAGAAATAGGGCAGAAGATATCCCAAATACGAAGCCCATCTGCAAAGCCAGGATGCACAGCAAAGAAAGCTCTTGCCTATCCCAGTGTTCAGTTATAGGAAACAACAAACTTCCCTTTTTGCTAAAGCCAGTTGGAATGTGCATTTTTGTCATTTACCACCTAAAAGATTCTTGCACTCTTTTTCTATCCTATTTTTCCACTGAAGGGCAAGAAGGTTAAAAGGTCATAGACTTCTGAATGTGAGAAAATGTCAGAGACTGCTGTATTTTTTGTCAATCTTTACATAAGATCCACAAAAGTGCCAGAAAAAGTAGGAGGCTTTGCAGAGCAAAACAACAAGCACCCCAAATTCAAGTGCAACCCACTCAGGGCTCCAGAGCCCTTGGCCGATGTCTAAAGAATCATCAACTAGCTAATCCAGTTTTCAAAAATTAATTACACAGAATACTGTGTCAAATAGATGGGCACGGTGTACGATTCTTTCTTTCTGGCTTTTAAAAATTACATCATGTATCTCTCCTGAATTATTGCATTTTGCACTGGTCTCTAGAACCTCCTATCTTGCCCACCTTTGGAATCCAGCTATAGTCTGGGCATAGAATCATAGCTGGGCAGTGAAAGAAAAGTTGGAAATTAAGAGTGACTTAGGATTTTAAGATTTTTGGTCTGAGCAATGGGGTGGTGGCTAGTGCCATTAACGTAGAAGAAGGAAATTGGCAGAGGAAGAGTTTGGAATGTGGGGAGATGAATGCTCACATAGAGCAGGCTCCATGTGCAACATGTTCAAGGGCAAGAAGACCTGGTCACTCTTGGAAGTCTATGGCCTTTTAACCTTCTTGCCCTTCAGTGGAAAAATAGGATAGGAAAAGAGTTTTGGTTTGGATACATTGTGTTTGAGATGCCTAGTGAAGAAGTTGAGGGAGTTGTTACATTGACAGATCTGGAACACAAAGAAAAAGACAGAGTTGGAGCTATAACTGACAGGAGAAACAGTGTATAGATGGCATTTAAAAGCTGGAGTACTTTTGGAAGAAGTGAGCGGTCCACTATGTGAAATGAAGCTGAGCCATTGATCATTGACTAAAAGTAATCCAGATAATTGACCACTGGACTTGGCAATATGTAGGTCTCTGGTGACCTTAACAAGAGCTGTGTAGGTGGCATATGGAAGGAAGGAAAGTTGAGGAAGGGAAGAGCATGGGTTTTTATAACCCTGTAGTATTTTTCATGTCAAAAGGGCAGAGAAATTGGGCTGTAGCTGAAGGGCAATGTGGGAGGCCTTTTATCATTGAGTTTGAGATCGGCCTTTTTTTTTTTTTTTTTTTTTTTTTTGAGACGGAGTCTTGCTCTGTTGCCCAGGCTGGAGTACAGTGGCCGAATCTCAGCTCACTGCAAGCTCTGCCTCCCAGGTTCAAGCGATTGAGACGGGTCTTAAATGAATGAATGAAACTCTGCATAGATGGATGAATGAACCAACTATCCAAGTCTTAGGTAAAAGTGCAAATCTAACTTCCTGATGATGTACCCCCCAGACACACAATGCTCTGGCCTCACGGGTTCTACACAATGAATTGTTTGGCATTGGCTTATCAAAGAGACCTTTCATTTCTCAAATGCCCTCATGGAAAAACAGCCATAAATATTTTTTTCAGGATTGAGGATATTTCCAGGTGTTTCCTGGATGGTCCAGGTGGACGTATGAAAGTACTTCCCAGGGAGGCTTGGTACTTTCCTTGTTGGTCAGGCTAGGTCCTGAGAATTTCTGTTGGAGGGAAGAGTCATAAGGCTCCAGTTTTGAGTCTAACAATATATACAGTGGCTCACTGGGATAACTTTTAGGAGAACAACCAGACTTGATGTCAATGTTGTTTCCAACAATCCTGCCTTAATTTTTTTCTCTGTAATTTCCTTTTTCTTTTTCTTAAAAGAAAATAGAAAAGAAAAAGAAACCCAAGAAATAAAAACATGCAAAAACATGTCTATTTATTGAATTAGCCCAAAGCAAACAACATCAAATCAGGTGGGTGGTCTATCCTACCATCTATTATTTTTGTGAGTTCTAAGATTTTTACTCCTCTGTGCCTGAATAATGTTCTTGGAAAGCTGCCTCATTAATAAACCACTCTGGTGAAGTTTCACAGGCATAGAATAATGAATAACAATTAGGAACATTTAAAAAGTAATATTTTTTTCCTGCAATTTGAAAATTGATTTATGAATTTGAGGAGCCTCCAATTTCATTAAATAAGTGGTTTCTTCAATTGAGTCCTTTTGCCAGTCTTAAAAAAAAGCCCCCCTGAAAGCTGGCAAACTAGTTAACTTTTCTTGCCAGTTCATTGATTTTGATAGAAAAGAAATTTTTGACATTTAACAACATTTGATTATGTGCACAAGGAAAGTCCAGAGTCATTCTCACCTAGATAATTATGACATGGAAACCATTTATCCAACAGTTTGGGATCACCAACTGTTCTCTCAAGACTATTTTTCTAAGACATTTGGTCAAATTTTCTAGTAAGTATGATCTTGAAAATTCATAAAAGAGGGTATCTAAAGCTAAAGAAAGACCTGAGAAGAGAAAAAAAAGAGGGCACAGTGTGCATTTAGAAAATTATTAGGAAACGATAAATAGAGAGAGAGAGGTTTGGCTTATCAGATTCTTTCCAAAACTGTGCCGAAACACCACCTCTGGAAGACTTCCTTGATAATGCTGACCAATTTGTATCAT
This sequence comes from Mandrillus leucophaeus, assembly GCF_000951045.1. Taxonomy (NCBI): domain Eukaryota; kingdom Metazoa; phylum Chordata; class Mammalia; order Primates; family Cercopithecidae; genus Mandrillus; species Mandrillus leucophaeus. Next base: position 3,397,827 of record NW_012103920.1, read on the forward strand.
TTATTTAGTACACAAGTCCTATGATCGTATAGCTTGGACAAATAATTCATCTAAGATATATTTATTGATCATTTACAATGCTCGAAGAACTGAAATGTGCTCTAAGGACAAAGAAGTAGATAGAATATTTTACCAATTTATAAAATTCTCAATTTAGGCCAGGCATGGTGGCTTACCCCTGTAATCCAAACACTTTGGGAAGCCGAGGCGGGTAGATCAGTTGAGGTCAGGGATTCAAGCTCAGCCTAGCCAACATGGCTAAAGCCCGTCTCTACTAAAAGTACAAAAATTAGCCAGGTATTGTGGCGGGGGACTGTAATCCTAGCTACTTGGGAGGCTGAGGCAGGACAATTGCTTGAACCCAGGAGGCGGAGGTTGCAGTGAGCCAAGAACACACCACTTCACTCCAGCCTGGGCAACAGAGCAAGACTTCATAAAAAAAAAAAGAAAAAGAAAAGAAAAGAAAAGAAAAATCCTCAACTTAGACTCTAGAATAATAGAAGAGTCAAAAGGGAAAAAATGAAATGAAAACAGATAAGCGTCTACCCCTTCTACTTCTCACTTGTTATTATGACACAGAGATAAATTTGTTTTCGGTAGGATTACCTATAGTAAACACAGAGATTATTTTTTTCTTTTACTTTAGGTTTCTTCCCTGACATATCCATATAATGCTTCTTAATTGGCTTCATTCTTGAATCAATGATGTTAAACCACAAAGTTCACAGAACGTCTCAAGCATTTTATGAAGAACAGCAACTGCCAAGCAGCAAATCCCAAATCTGGGCTAATCACTTATTCTTCAATGTGTTGAGCTCTCACCTAGAGTCACTGGTTCTATTTAGCTCTATGTGTCAAGGAAACCCATAGGACTGATCTTCATGCATCAGGCAAAATCTTAGCTAAAATAATATCCAACTGCTCTCGCAGGGCTGTTTTCTCAGAGAGATGCAAAATATTTCAATATCGCAAAGTCAATCACGTTCTTTAGAATTCTTTACATTTACCTCCATCTCCTGAGTTAATTCTTAGAGAATCATGATTTCAGTTTGCTTCCTCGTATTAACCATTTTAGATCTTTATTTTGAGTTTTACCCTTGGTCAGCTATCCAGATCTGGGTATCAGAATATATACCCTCAACAGCTCCTCCATGCAAATATTTGAAATTAAGAAACTCCAGGAATTAGTTTTTCTAGCACCTGAAGTCAGGCAGACCAAGGATCCACCTCTCAAGCCAAGGGATTTATGACTATGGTCACATATGAAAGTGCCTGGATTATTGACTAAATTAGTCTGGGGTGAGGTGGATCTCTGTTTCTTTACACTTTACACTTTTTCTAGGTAATTCTAACACAGTGGATCTCAACCTTGCCTGTTTTAAATATCTCAACGTGCAGTGTGTACAGTACATTGACTATATCAGATCCCCTGGTAGTTGGACCCAAGCATCAGAATTTTTAAAAAACTGTCAGTGATTCTGATGTATCATCAAATATGGAGGAAAAATGCCCTAACCCTCCTGCTTAATAGGTGTGTAATCTTGGTGAGTGGTTTAACCTGATTTTGCTCAGTCCACTTACTAATCTCTAAATTGGGGATAATGGTCATTCCTGTTTTACAGAGTGTTGTAAGGATTGTAGGAAATAATTTATGTGAAGTATTTCGTAGTGCTCAGTACATAATAAATGCTTGATCAATGAAATTGTCATTGATTTATTGTTATTGATCAGTTCAGTTGCCATAAGACAATACTATAGACTGAGTGACCTGAACAACAGACATCTTGTTTTCTCACAGTCCTGGAGGCTAGAAGTCTAAGATCAGGGTGTGAGCATGGTCAGGCCCTGGTGAGGGCTCTCCTCCTATCTTGCAGATGGTCACCTTCTTGCTGTGTCCTCACAGGGCAGGGAGATATATATATATATATATATATATTTTTTTTTCTTTCTCTTCTTAATAAGGCCATAGTTCAATCAGGTTAAGTACCAGCCTTTATGAACCCATTTAACCTTAATTATCTGCTAAAGGCCATAGCTCCAGATATAGTCACATAGGAGGTTAAGGCTTCAACATAGGAATTTTGGTAGGACACAATTCAGACCATAAAAATTATCATTAATATCTATTTCCAGAGGACTTATGTTATGGTGATTGTCTCGATTTGCCCAGGATGTTTCTGGTTTGGGCATATAATGTCCAGTGTCCCAGGAAACTCCTGTTGCTCTCAATACCAAATCCATTCACCCAAAGACCCAAGCTAAAATCCTTAGCCAGTCTAGAGTCTTCCTTCACATCTATCCTCTGCCATCTGATCAATTACCAAATCCAAGCAATTCTAATGTTTATAAACTATCTTTGTTTTGCTTCCATATATCCATTCTTACTGTTGCTTCCATTGGTTATTTTCTCATTATCTCACATCTGAACCATTACAGAATCCTCTAAATCAGTTTTCCTTCACCGTAAACCAAACTTGGCCATGAGTCAGAATCTCCTGAGGACTTGTTAAAACACTCATTGCTGCTTGTCTGCTCCCTCCTGTTTTCTGACGGGGAAAGTCTGGAGTGGGGCCTCTGAATCTGCATTTCTAACAGGCCATCCTGATGCTTTGGGGCCCTGAAATTTCAGCTTCAGAGCAGAGTGGCTGGTGGTTTTCACTCTGCACATCCAGAGCCATTGGGGAGATGGAGCCTGCTGGAGATTCCAGAAGCACGTGGGTCATGCAGTAATGACACATTCCCATCCAGGGTCCTTTTGTGGACGGCAGAGCTCCACATCAGCAGGAAAGGCCTGGCACCAGGCTAGCTTATTGTCAAGTGACCTGCTCAGCTGTGAACTCTTTTTATCCTATCCTAGTTCCTGTTCACAACAGTTACTCCTAATGTAAAACGCTGAGTCAGTGACTCTTAACAGACAGTTAGGTTGGGACATCCTGACTTATGATTTGGACTGCAGCATTATCCGTCATGCTCACGACCTTGGCATACTCCAAACTCTTCACCAACCGACGAGGTAAAGTGAATGTCTCCAAACAACTGGGAAATTGTACCTCCTAAAACTCTTCACCTGATATTAACATATTTATTCACAATGAATCACATCTGGATTCTCTTTATTCATTTTCCATTCATTCATTTGTTCAGTAACTATTTATTGTGCCTGCTTTGTGTCAGGCATGAAGAACACAATGATGAGGAAACTCAGAACCTCTTCTAAATTCTATGAGGTTTTGAGTCTAGGGAAATTTCTCCACGTCTGAAATTTGAACAGAAACTCAACTGTCCTGTTTCTGTTATTTTCTAATATGTATGGAACAGAGTATCTCCCCTTCTGCTCATAAGCCTCCACATAAACAATTTGACAAAATCCTGAAGTCTCCACCTGTTGCTGTGTTCTTAAGATATGGCCACACATGCTCTCACATGCACACATCTCTCATGGCACTTATTCACCAGTATTTCTTTGGCGAAGCTTCCATCAGTTAATTATATTAGTTATTGTCACTGGGTAACAAATTGCCCCAAAACTTCTGAGCTGAAAACAGCACACACTGTTATCGCTCAGTTGTTTTTTTTTTTTTTTTTTTTGCTATAGGAATCTGGGTTCATTTTATTGATTGGCAACGACTGTCCAATAGTTAATTCTACCATAAGGCTTTATATATTTTAGTCACATATGTAGGTATAGATAGAATCTTCTAAAATTCTAGAAGAAATGAAGTAAATAAGCCAAGGCCCTGGAAAGAATTGGTTACACCATGGGAAAGGTGGCATATCTGTGAGAAGACAGGTATTCAATCTATTACATGTTAGGCCATATCCTTACTTCTTTGAAAACTCAAGGTTTGCTTAAGATTTCTTTCTAAGAGGGGAGTATGAAAATCAGCTCTAATTAACTTGGGGGATGTAATTTGCTGAGAGCTGGCTCATGGACATGGTGGCTCCCAAGCTGTCTTGATGAATCAGCAAACCATTGAATGACTCAGCACATCTCTCATAATGAGCTTGGAGATATCCACTTTCCAAGTAAAAACCTTGTCTCAATTGCTATTCTCTCATAATATATGGGAGTCAGAATATGAGGCCAACAATGCGGTCAGAAAATGAGAGTCCAAAATTCAGAAATATTTATCTGCTACTATAGTTTAGCACTGGTAAATGTGATATTTAAAGCACCCAGGCCCAATGTGAGCATTAAGGCATGGAATTGAGTTTATAGGATGCAGGAATGACATACAAAGCAGGGTTATTAGTGGCTTACTTAGCGTGATAATATCAACTGGTGAACACTTCCCAGGATCCATTCCCACTGATAAGAACTTATCAGTGTACATATTGATTGGGGATTTATCTGTACCATCTGTGGCTCTGGAAACTAATGATTTGGGCCTGTGTTTCCTCCAAAGGTGAAATACTGAGAAGCCCCCTGTGGATGTGTAGGAAGCTCACACTGATAACTTCTTGTACTCAGGCCAGTATTGCAAAATATTTTGTAGGGTAGTTTCTGGGCTGCTGGCTTGGACTCAGAATGTGCAAGGACTGCACGTCCTAGAATCAGAAATGGTGACCTCTTAGCCCAGAGATTCACATGGTCTTGATAGCTGAAAGAATTCCACAAAAGGTGGCGCCCACAAATTCAGCACCAAAAGAACACAAAATATGAACATTTACCCACATATTTTTGCCTAAAAGGCTGTTTAGGGCCTTAGAAAGTTTCTGGGGCAGTCGTCTAGATTTGGGGGCTCTACCTAGAACCTTCTGCAAGAACTATTTGAATGCCCTGCACGAACATTTCATGAGCTGAATTGTTAAGGGCCCTTTGAATGACTGAGTGAGGCACCACACACATGGGATTAAAGAGAATGGAAACTAGCAAGTGAATGATGATATTTAGCAAAGATAGCCCTGTCAAAGCACCATGAGAGGATGAGATGAGAAAATGTAAATCTAGCATTGATGGCTGTGTGTATAAACATTTCGGGGTACAACTTGGAATTTCTGAGATAGGGTCAAAGTAGTGAAATAAGGAACAAGTAAATGCTATATTAGTAATTTTTTTTTTTTTTTTTGAGACACAGTCTTGCTCTGTCGCCCAGGCTGGAGTGCAGTGGCATGATCTCAGCTCACTGCAACCTCTGTCTCCTGAGTTCAAGTGATTCTCCAGCTTTAGCCTCCTAAGTAACTGAGATTACAGGTGTGTGCCACCACACTTGGCTAGTTTTTGTATTTTTAGTAGAGATGGGGTTTCTCCATGTTGATCAGCTGGTCTCAAACTCCTGACCTTGTGATCTGCCCACCTCAGCCCCCCAAAGTGCTGGGATTACAGGCATGAGCCACTATGCCTGGCCAACATTAATAATATCAATGCCGAAAATGCACACAATTTATTGAGAACCTATGATGGGAACAGGCCTTGGGCTAACTTCTTTATCTATATATTATGTATCCAAACCCGCATTATGTCAGACAAATATTAATCTCCCCATTTTAAAGGTAAGCAAATCAAGCCTTGGAGAGGCTAAGAAGCTTTCTCAGGATTAAGCACCCACAAGTGGTAAAGCTGGGATTGAACTCAGTTGTATTTGACACCAAGGCCGAATTCAAGAACACCACTGAGCCATAGAATGTTTTGGAAATAATAGTGTTATTTCGTTCAATGAGTGTAAATGGGAATTCCTGAGTGTGATTTTTGTCAGAGATTTACTAGCTTCCTGCTTAAATATTCCAATAACTGGATGGGTGCTTCTTCTCAAGGTAGCCCAATTTACTATGGGATGGAAGAACATATTTTAAAGTTCTTATTTTAGTCCGGATAGATAGACAGACAGATGGAGATATGGTTTGGCTGTGTCCCCACCCAAATCTCATCTTGAACTGTAGTTCCCATGATCCCCACATGTCATGGGAGGCACCCAGGGGGAGGTAATTGAATCATGGGGGTAGTTACCTCCATGCTGTTCTCATGATAGTGAGTGAGTTCTCACAAGATCTGATAGTTTTATAAGGGTCTTTCCCCCTCCTTCCCTCTGTACTTCTCTTGCCTGCCACCATGTAAGATGTGCCTTTGCTTCTCCTTTGCCTCCCACCATGATTGTGAGGCCTCCCCAGCCATGTAGAACTGCAAGTCCATTATACCTCTTTCCTTTTTAAATTACCCAATCTTGGGTATGTCTTTATTAGCAGCATGAGAGCAGACTAATACACATAGACAGATAGATAAACCCACTGTAGGTACCCTGCAGTGACCACTGCACATATCTGTTGAACTTGAAAAAATGCATATGTTCATGCCTTTAGAAGACCAGATATCTGTTCTATGGAAAGTGCACCTGAAGGGATTTTGAGGCATATTCCAGCTTAAGAACTTATTTATTCCGATGAGTTGGCAAACTCTGGGCAGCAGCCAACAGCCAAATCTGGTTTCCCTTTTCTCTCTTTTTTTTCCATATCTGTTTTTGTAAATAAAGTCTTATTGAATACTAGCCATGACTACTTATTTATGTATTATCCATGGTTTCTTTCGAACTACAGCGGGAAGTGTTGAGTAGTCTTGACAGACACTGTCTGGCCCACAAAACCAAAAATACTTACTGCTTGGCCCTTTACAGAACAAATGTGCTGCCCTCTGTTCTAAAGCAGGAGTGTTTATAAAACAAACAAACCAAAAACACCTGGAGATGTTATTAAAAATGCAGATGTTGGAGTCTCACCCAAACCTACTGACAATAAATTGGGGGAGAGCTTTCCATGCATTTGGAAGAGAACATCAGAGATTCTAAGGCAGGAAAGAGCGTGGTTTATTCATTGGCCAGAGAGGTTCTCAGTGGTGCTTGAGCAAAGAGAACAAGGACAGGGCAGTAAAGTTGCATTGAGTGTATCACACAGGACCTAGTGAGCTTTGGAAGATCTCTGAACTCTATTCCACTTATTGAAAAAAGCGAAGGGGTTCAAAGTAAGGGACATAAGATGAACGCGTTCCTGTTTTAATAGGATGACACCAGCTGCAGAAGGGAGAACAGATTGGGGAGACGCAGGAAAGCACACAGATGACCCATAAATACCTCTCTATGCCCTAGTTCAATAAAAAAATAACTTGGACTAGGCTGCCCCATGTCATATGTCTGGGCAAAAAGTTCAACTGGATTTCATGGAACGAATGAAGGAATATGAGCTCTGACCTGCAAAGAAAATCTTATCAGAAAGAGGTGAAATTGAGAAGGACTTTAAAAGATGGGTGAGGCCAGGCCTGGTGGCTCACGCCTGTAATCCCAGCACTTTGGGAGTCTGACGTGGGTGGATCACAAGGTCAGGAGTTTGAGACCAGCCTGGCCAACATGGTGAAACCCCATCTCTAATAAAATAATATAAAAAATATCTGGGCATGGTGGCACGCACCTGTAGTTTCAGCTACCTGGGAGGCTGAGGCAGGAGAATTGTTGGAACCCGGGAGGTGACGGAGGTTGCAGTGAGCCAAGATGGCGCCACTGCACTCCAGCCTGTATGACAGAGCGAGACTCCATCAAAAAAAAAAAAAAAAAAATGTGGATACCCGAGAAAAATCAAGTGTCGTTGTTTTTTTTTTTCCTATGCTACTACATTCCAATTCAGGAAGTGGTCTAAAAAACATGGTAAATAGGCAATAATTCTTTATAAAAACTCTTGAATTGCTATTTCCTTTTCTTGGCAAAATAACCAACATTATATCAACCTTATGCTTGTTCAATCTTTCAACATTCTTTCTCCAGCCCATTGACTTTTGCTTTAAAAGTCTGCTATTTTGAGTGTTTTACATTAATTCATTTTCAATAATAATTACCAATGGAATGTTTACTTTGCTTGCTAACGTTTATAGTTTCTCTGATGGGCTAATATTTGTTATTCTTTATTTAAAACCTATTATTAGGACATGCCTGCTTGAAACTTTTGAGTATTTTGTTTTATTCTGAAGCATGCTGTGCTTCATACTATGGATTACAGGTGTGTGCATATGAGATGTGAATACACACGTATATAATATACATGATGGGAGATGAGATTTGCTTTAGATACAACTAATAGGAATATTCATCTTTATTCAATACCATCTACTTGACCCAAATAAATTATGATAGTAAATGCAATTGCTGACCCTTCAGGATTCAGTTCTTTGTGTTGGAATATAGGGACATTTTTGCCCAGAGAAAAGATGGATTGACAGGTGACTCTTTTATTTCGTTGTTCTCTCTTCTTCCCTATTATGTAAGATAAGCAACACCACTTTGAATGGTTTGATCACAAATTTTAAGGGATTGCCAAATAGGTGGTATTAATACCTTCTGGAAAAAATGTATAGTCTGTGACATCCCACAAGCTCCATGAGGAATGCACTTCAAGGTGGAGGAGAGATATCCTACAGGATGCTTTATTGATGCATCACATTTATAGAGTTTAGAAAAAGCTCAGTATTCAAGGCACAGAACCCAAGGGGTATTCCACACAGGAGAAAGGAATTAAAGAGAGGACAGAGGATGAAGCTGGATGGTGGATGCTGCTGACCCGGCTGGGCTGCGGGGCTCCTTGCTGAACATGCTCACTGCTTTGGGATGGGTGGAGGCTGCTCAAAACCCCTCTTGGCAGCCATGGTGAGAAAGGAAAGGAAGGTTGAGGAAGGCCATGTGGGAAGGTACTCATTCCCTGTGAGAAAATGGTGACTGGAAACAGCTTTCGTCCTGGCCAAAGGATGCACCAAAAGACACTGAGCAAGTGTCATAATTGTGGCCAGGAAACATCTGGCTGGATCAGGAAATGAAAGGAATTTTAACATAGGTACATTTGTGGTGACAGTGGGGTGGGGTCCAGTAGTATAAAGACATTTTAACTTTGGGGGGAGGAGATATAAGTGAAAAAATAAGAGAAGAAAAATGTCTAATAACCTGTGTTCTTTTTTAAAACTTTGTAAACAGTCTTTTTTTTATCTTATTTATTTAGCTTGGATAGGGTTTACATCAAGTATATTACGAATGCTGAGATAGAAGACTACAGAGAATACATTTCCAGGGAAAGGCCAAAGAAAAAAGCCAACCAGAGTCTTCTGGAAGAGATATCTCAAACTTAGTTTTTCTGCAAAACTATTATCAGAGTCCACTTGGGAAATGGCAGATTAGATGCCTAATTAACATATGGCCCTGTAGTTATACTTGATGGCTACTCTCCAGTAGGAAAGAAAACATCTTCTTCAAAATATTTTAAAGATTGCTGAATCAGATAAGAGACTTTAAAAAAGGATTAAACAATTCAAAGTCGAGGAAGTAAAATGGAGATTAGGGGTGGGTGATTTGGATGCTTTCAAGTACGTAGGAAACAGCGGGAGATATCAGGAAGGCATCAGAGCAATTTAATAAGTCAGGAGTCAGAAGACCCCATCTGGGGAGGTTTGTATCTCCTCCTAATTTGATTTATCCCTGACCGTTCTTCTCCCCACTCCCCATCCCTCTAAAACACTTCCAACTGCATTGGGCTTCATGCATTCATTTAGGGGTAGTTTAAAAGCATGAGAGAAAACAATGAAGAAGGAATCGAACAAGATAATAAAGAGAAAGTTTTGGGTTTTGTTTGTTTGTTTCTTTGAGGCAGGGTCTCACTCTGTTGCCCAGGATGGAGTCCAGTGATGCAATCACAGCTTACTGTAACCTCAAACTCCTGAGCTCAAGCCATCCTCGCACCTCAGCCTCCCGAGTAGCTGGGTCTATAGGTGCATGCCATCATGCCCGGCTAATTTTAAATAATGCTTTGTAGAGACGGTGACTTGTTGCCCAGGCTGGTCTTAAACTCCTGGGCTCCAGCAATTCTCTTGCCTGGGCCTCCCAAAGTGCTGGGATTACAGATGCAAGCCACTGCACCCGGCCAAGAGAAAGTTTTAAAGGTATAGAAGCAGAAATGTTTAGTAGCTTGCATTTTTTAAAGGTTTCAACTTTGGATTCTGTGGGCAAACAGGTTCAGAAAGTAAACTATTAGGTGAGAACAGCCCCATCACCAGGGAGTCGTGGAAACGAAATGGGTGAGTGATATTAAGCCTTTAAAGTGGGATTAGAAGAGGAGACAGTTGAGATCACATCATATTCAACTCTGAGCTCTGGGCCAGCTTTCACAAGGCCCCGCATGAGCACCTGCAGGAGTTGGGCCTGGATTTTCTGAGAAGGAGGGGCGGAGTTGCCGGTGAAAGTACAATTCAGCCAGGACTGAGAACTCTCTTTTAAATCATGAACTCCTTGAGAACAGGGTGTCTGTGTTTAACCTAAATCTTGATAACTTCAAGACTTAATTCACTGGCTGAAAGACAAGGCATGCTCACTCCATATTAGTTGAACTGAGTGTCCCTGAGTGTGCCTTGCACACAGGTCAATAAATCCTTTCACAAGGACATCTGTGGAATCAACTCAGAGGGGAAGAGCCTGGACTTGTTGCTGCCTTCTCTTTGCCTTAGTTTCCTCTTTGTTAAAATGAAAATAACGTGGCCCAGTGCATTGGCTCATGCCTGTAATTCCAGAACATCGGGAGGCTGAGGAGGGAGGATCACTTGAGCTCAAGAGTTGAAGACCAGCCTGGACAACATAGGGAGACACCATCTCTACAAAGAATACAAAAATTAGCCAGGTGTGTTGGCAAATGCTTGTAGTCCCAGCTACTTGGGAGGCTGAGATGGAAGGATCTCTTGAGCCCTGGAGGTGGAGGCTGCAGTGAGCCAAGGTGATGCCACTTCACTCTAGCCTGGGAGACAGGGCAAGACCCTGTCCCAAAAAAATGAATGAACAAAAGAAAGAAGGAAGGAAGGAAGGAAGGAAGGAAGGAAAGAAGGAAAGAAGGAGAGAGAGAAAGAGAGAGAGAAACAAAGAAGGAAGAAGAAGAAGGAGGAGGAGGAAGGGAAGGAAGGCAGGAAGAAAGAAGAAGAAAAAGAAGGAGGAGGAGGAGGAGGAAAGAAACAAAGAAGGAAAGAAAGAGAGAGAAAGAAAGAAAGGTAAATAAAAGAAAGACAGGCAAATAAAAGAAATCAAGCTACTTGGTGAGACTCTTATGAGAAATAAGCCCACGGTCAGGTCTAACCTGGTGAAAGAAACAGCACACAAAGACAGTTTGTTTAGCCTTTTTTTAATGTCTCCCTCAGATCAGGAAGGGTCTGCTAGAAAAAACTGAAGGGTTTTCTGATGCAGAATCAGCTTGATTTGTGTGAGAAAGCCAAACGTGAGATATTGGGTGAGATCCAAATGGTCCACAGTTAAAGCCCTCTGTCTCCAAGCACGGAGGCTGCATCCTGTTGGGGGTAAGGCAGCCTGCGGGGGGCTGGAGAGGATGTTGGAGATGGGGGGACAGGTGCCAAGGAAGTCCATAATTCTATCAAAGGATTGATGGAATATAATGTGGCCTGAGGGCATGAAGCCAGTAGTGGGTCTCCCTCAGAGCAATGGCAGCCACGCTGTCTGGCTGATGCTAGTCCGGGATGTTCCCGCTGCTTCTGCTCACTGAACCCTGGGGTCCCCCTTTTTGTTGTTGTTGTTGTTGTTTGTTGGTTGATCGGTTGATTGGTTTGTGAAATAGGACACAGGGAAACCTGGCTAAGGTAGCACCCTGTGAGTGATTTGAACAGGTCTGCCTGTTTAGGGCATTAAAATCTTTTTTTCTTTTTTTTTAATTTATTTTTTATTATTATTATACTTTAAGTTCTAGGGTATATGTGCATAACGTGCAGGTTTGTTACATATGTATACCTGTGCCATGTTGGTGTGCTGCACCCATCAACTCGTCAGCACCCATCAGCTCATCATTTACATCAGGTATAACTCCCAATGCAATCTCTCCCCCCTCCCCCCTCCCCATGATAGGCCCCGGTGTGTGATGTTCCCCTTCCTGAGTCCAAGTGATCTCATTGTTCAGTTCCCACCTATGAGTGAGAACATGCGGTGTTTGGTTTTCTGTTCTTGTGACAGTTTGCTAAGAATGATGGTTTCCAGCTGCATCCATATCCCTACAAAGGACACAAACTCATCCTTTTTTATGGCTGCATAGTATTCCATGGTGTGTATGTGCTACATTTTCTTAATCCAGTCTGTCACTGATGGACATTTGGGTTGATGTGACAGAAACCCTCCTAGGTGTTTTACATACTTTATCTTGTTTAATCCTCTAACAGGTAATGTTAGTTTCGTTTGAGAAAACTGAGGTCTAGAGAGATTAAGGGATTGTGTTTCCCCAAGGTCAACCAGCCAGAGTGTGGAAGCCAGGATTCAAACCCACTGTGAAACTTCAAAGCCTGCCTCTGAGGAAAAAGACAGAAGGGGAAATCGGGCTACAAACCGGGTTTCTGTCACATGACAAACTTTCAGGAAATGCTAGCTGTTACCACTCTTCTCCTAGCCGGGAACGTCTTCCCCAAGGTTTACATGTGGCTTGATCGCTTGCTTCCTTTGGGTCTTTGCTCAAAATCCTGAAAGCTGCTTTTCATGAGTGAGGTCTTGCATGATCATTTATAAAACACTGAATTTCATGTCTGATCCAGTACTATTTCACTCTTTCCTCTGCCTTATTTTTCTTTATGTGATGCCCACAGTCTCAGACTAATTCATCTGTCTATTCATCTATTCATCTACCCACCCATTAATCCATCACCTGCCCATCCATCCATCCATCTCCATCCATCCATCCATCTCCATCCATCTTGCTGTCTAGCCAACCATCCCTCCTTCCATCCATCATTCATCTAGCTAGCTATAGCTATCTTGTCTCTATCTTCTCTCTAGAACATAAGCAGAAATGAGGGAGGACTATTCATCTGCTTTTTCTCCCCTCTGCTATATCCATAGCACTTAGTAGACACTCAATAAATATTGAATGGCTTAATGCATAGTATTATTATTTAAGTTGGAGCTTTGTGATATAAGACTTAGTTCAAAGGTGTTAAATTCACCCAATGATATAGTTTAGATATTTATCCCCTACAAATCTCATGTTGAAATGTGATCCCCAACATTGGAGGTAGAACCTAGTGACAGGTGTTTAGGTCAAGCCCTCATGGATGGCTTGGTGCTCTCCCCAGGGTAATCAGTGAGGTCTAGCCTTAATAGTTCATGTGAGAGGTGGTTGTTTAAAAAAGCCTAGTATCTTTCTTGACCCCTCACTTGCCATAGATGTGCCTGCTCCTTTCACCTTCCGCCATAATTTTAAGCTTTCTGAGGCCTCACCAGAAGCACATGTTGGCACTATACTTCTTGTGGAGTCTGCATAACCATGAGCCAAAATAAACCTCTTTTCTTTATAAATTGCCTGGCCTCAGGTATTCCTCTATATCAATGCAAAATGAATGAACACACAAGCTAACCTGAGAGCTAGCTCTAACTTCCAATTATTAATGTCCATATTCTTAGGATAATTATACAGATTTTCTGCATTCAATTGGTGGGATAGTCGATGCAGTGGTGTGCCATGATACCCACATTCAGGACAAAGGCACTTAGGCACTTATTCCTGCAGTTGTGTTTGACCGATGAGAGCTATTTGGTTCAAAGTCATGCCTTCTTCCCAGGGGCAGGTCACATTCAATGGCTGGTAAATGCAATGGTATAAAAGCCTAACCCACTTTTTTTCTTTTTTCTTTTTTCTTTTTTTTTTTTTTGTGAGTTGCAGTTTTGCTCTTTTTGGCCAGGCTGGAGTGCAATGGCGCGATCTTGGCTCACAGCAACCTCCGCCTCCCAGATTTAAGCAATTCTCCTGCCTCAGTATCCCGAGCAGCTGGGATTACAGGCATGTGTCACCACGCCTGGCTAATTTTTTATTTTTAGTAGAGATGGGGTTTCTTTTTGTTGGTCAGGCTGGTCTCAAACTCCTGACCGCAGGTGATCCGCCTACTTTGGCCTCCCAAAGTGCTGGGATTACAGGCATGACCCACTGCACCCAGCCTGAAAACTTTTTAAAGCAAAGTTTCTGCATGAAAATCTCCGTCTCAGAATCCACTTCCCATTTACCTGCTCTAGTGACTTTATTTGTGCCTTGTATTACTATTTGTGGGAGCTTCTTATTCTTTGCCTATGTAACTGTCCAAATTTGACATCACATAGAAGTCCCTTCATATGACTTCTCAAAGACTGTGCCTCTTCCCAGGAGGCATAAAATGTTTCAACTTTCATTTACGTGTGATTACCTTATCTTATTCACCCAATGAATAAACAATGAGTGTTTGCTGTGTGCCTAGCACTGTGCTAAACACCCTGAATTGAGAATTTGGATCTGTGTCTGGGATCTCTATCACAATCAGCATTTTGCTGTGATTGGAAGGATCATATGTCATTCCCTTCCCTGGATTGGCAAGAGTCACTTGTGAACTATGATCCCAGTTTTAAAAGTATGTTTCCATAAAGTGAAATCATCGATTCCATATTGCTTCCTGTATAATCATCTTTAGATCAGCTCAGAAATGAGATTCTGTCTAAATAGTCATGTATATCATTTAAGTTAAAACTGCGTTGGGTTATTCTGTGAATATTTTTCTTTCTTTTTGTTTGTCTAACGTATTTTAAAGATTCGCCCACATTCATTCACACAAGTCTCCCTCATTCTTTTTAAGACTAAATAGTAAGATGGCCACGTTTTCATTCATCCATCAACCCATCTAAATGTCTGTCCAAAATTATTTATCAAGCGTTTCCAAAGTGAGAATGCCTTCTCAGCTCTAAACAAGGCCAATGATGTGTATATCTTCAAGGAGATAAGATCCTAGTGGGAAAATCAGAAAGTAAACCAGAATGCAAATGGAATGAAATGAGACCCTTGCAGAGAGGAGATGTGGTTGTGAAAAAAATGAGTCAAAATGATGGAGAGTGTGGAAAAGAGGCTGAACGAAAACTAAAAACACCAATTTTTTAAAAAAGAAAAAATTAGCTGGTCAGAGAAAGTCTCTTTCAGGAGGTAACGTGAAAGCTGAGTTGCGAGAAACAAAAAAATGTCAGACGTGGGAAAACCTTGCTCATAATCATTTTAAGCAGGTAGTTGAGCAGATACCAATGACCCAAAGCATGGGTAACGCATCTTCTTCAATGACCAGATCAAAGCCAGCATGCTGTGGCCCCAAGGGATCATATGTCTGTCTACTGAGAGGGCTAAGTCTACAATACTACGTAGCCTCTGACAGAAATATGGGATTGTCTATCTCTGAGATAGACATTTTGAAATTCATTCAAAATCCATTATTTATTCAAAAATACTTATTAAGCATTGACTATGCCTGAGACTTAAAACAGTAGGCAAAACTGGCATAATGTCTGTCCTTACTGAACTTATGACTCATAGAGGAGACAGAAACTATCTTTTACAATAACTTAATTAGCAGAAATAGACATATGACAACCAAAAATTGATTTGAGCATTACATTTTGCAGGTGGTAAAGTCCAGCTTGTCCACAAACTGTGTTTCCCACTAAGGCAGCAGAATGGTCACGCTCCAGGTAAAAAACGAATAATGTTATCTGCAGGAGCTCATTGGTCTTTGAATGGTAATCACATGTCTAATTCTCATTAATCACCCTTGCACATCATTTGTTACATGTTGTCTCTGGAAGTTCCCACTCTTGCCACGGCAGCATCCTAAAGTGTTTTTCTTTCCTACTTCTCTGAGTCTGTTCTAAAAAGTGACTTTTCTGAAGATGCCAATGATCACTCGGTATTTAGAAGTTTTCACTTAACTCAGTAGGTTCCTCAGCTGCCTCTCCAGTGCATAGGATCTTCTTGCAATTCCTATTTTAATATTGGCTCTTGATTATTTTAGAACTTCTAAACTTTCCCATTGAAAAGGGCTTAGCAATGTCTCTCTCTTCCACTTTTCCCCAATTCCATTGTCCTTTAGGGACATCCTTTTTTGGGATGGCATCATCGTGCCTGGTGCTGTTACCCGCCTAGGTGGTAATAGATAATTTTTAAAATAGAGACAGCAGATAGGGTGGAAACAGTGGGGCTTGGGAGTCAGGGTGTACTGAGTTTCAAATCAGCTCTTATGCTGATTAGACATGTAGCCTTGGCCAAAATACAAATGTTATCTGAGCCTCTCTTTCCAGATTTGCAAATGAGCCTCAGGGCCAGGAATAAGGTGAGGTGAGTGCGGTATTCACTGCAGGTGCAAGATCTAAGAGGGTGCCAAAAATCTTAGTGATCAAAATAAATAATATTTTAATGCAATATTTAATAAAATTCAAACAATGCAAAAAGATCCATCATGATCAAAACATCATTTTTTTTTTTAAAGACAGTATCCTAAGGGACCAGGATTAGGGTGAATCAAGAGAGTTCAAATTCTGCACATCCAGGGCTCCCCTTTAACTTTTATAGTGGAAGCTAGTGTCCCACTCACCTTACCCTAGCACCAGCCCCACAAGCCTATTGGCATTGTATGATAAATCTGTTCTAAAAATACATTTTGACAATCTAGGTAAAGAATATTACAGAGTGACTTGTACCCATGTAAGAGTTCTCTCCCCTGACTTCACATCTGTGTCATCTGCTTACATTAGATTGTGTTAGATGGGGATAAACCAAAGAAAGCTTTCTATTCATTGAGTATTTACCCATGCTATATACAACTCATCAACTCCTCTAAGCCCTAGAACATTGGCCTAGCCTACTGACAGATGCTTCTAAGCACTCTTCTTTCATATGGATCTCTCTCCCTCCCTTTCTCAATACAATGTTGGCAGCACATTTATTTACTCTCTGCAACAAAAACACTGCAGTCCTCGGCTGAGACACTCTCTGGCTCCATGAGACTTATCCAGACATTGTCTCGATCTATGACTTGAAACTTTTCCCATCTGCCTCCCTCCTTTGCATAACCGAGCATCGTGCACACTCATCACCTCCCATCCTGTGCCAAGTTATTGCTTTTTGTGGGCAATTTCAGATCCATTGGCTGTTTGGGCAAGGGGCCTAATATGAAATCCTAAGTATCTTCTTGGCACTGATTCCCTACTTGGTGCTGTTGCCAACCTCTTTCTCCCCCACATTGTTCTCTATATTCAATAGTGTAGAAGATAAGGGTTTTCTAAGCTTCCAAAGGTCCACTTATGGTCTCACAGCATCTTCAAACCCACAGAATGCGTCCTACAGTATCTCTCCTACTGAAGTAAGATCACCTCAAACTGGAGGCCCCAGGGGACTGACCAAAACTGTCGCTGAGAAGGTGGGAGCACTATGCCAACATGGTGGTATTTGAAGAGGGGATGTTTCTAAAGGACAATGTTAGTAACAGAAATGTGGAAAGTAGACAAGAAATTGAAAGCTAAACTCTTTTTAGTGGAAAAGTTCAGTTATAACCAAGAGCAAATGTTAAAATCACAATTAAAGGAAGACCCTATGCATTGGACAGACAGAGGAAGAACTCACTGAGTTAAATGAGAATTTCTGAAGACCATAGAGTCAATAACATCATTAGAGAAGCCATTTTTTTTTCCCTAGAACACACTCACGGAAGTAGGCAAAGAACGTGCTTTATTTAGCATGCTACTGTGGTAGCAATGGGAATTTCCAGAGACAACATCTGATAAATGATGGGAAAGGGTGATGAAGGGGAATTAGAATGTGGTTCAAACCAATTCAAAGACCAATGAGCTCCTGCAGATGACTTATTTATGTTTACCTGGATCCCGGCTGTTGACACTGTACTTGGTTTTCCTTTTGCACACTAATGAACATCTTCTGAATCATGTAGCTTAATTAAGATTGTCTAGAATCTTACCATCATGGGTTCCTCAGAGCTCTGCATAAGGATTATAAAAGCTGGAACAGAGGCACTGAGGGGGAAGATCATGTACTTCAGAGTAAGACCTACCTGATTTCAAGTCTTACTTCTGTTAGTGGGGTGACTGCATGCAAATCCCTTCGAATTTCTGAGCTTCAGGTTTCGAATGTGTCAATATCTCTTCCAACACTCAGGTTCTATTAAACAAACTCTGTGTGAGACTTCTGCGTTAACCTTAAAGACTGCAGAAATTCATTGATTAAACAACAAATCAGAATTGAGAATCCATAATGACAAAGCCTCAGTTTTTCCCTTCAAGTGATTCAAGGCCAGCAGAAAAGACAGACAAATAAGCAAACATTAAAAAGAGGAAGAGGAGCATCATATCACATATGAGTAGAGGTATATACAAAATCCCAAGGAAAGTTTGGGAGGTGTGTGGAACAAAAAAGTGCTTCCCAGAGATGGTGCCACTTGAGTGTGTTAGTGATTTGCAGTTGGCAGAAGAGAATGAAAGATGTGGATTTAAACACATTTTTCTTCCTGTTGCCACCAGTGGCGTAAACCCATTGCAACCACTTTTCAACCTTCAATCGTAATCATTTACTGTTCCTTCGTGTTGTGTTTTTATTATCCATTTGCTTTTACCCAACATTGCTTTCTTTCTCAAGTAAGAGTGTCTTGGAAAGCATCACAAAGGGTTTGTATTAAGCAGACCAAAGTGAGACATGAGATTCTGAGAGATGCAAACAGAAGATGGTCCTGCAGTATCCAGGTTCAGGAACAGGGACAAGCCTTTTGCTGGGGACACTGCAGATAACAATGGCTGTTTAGTGTGGTACAACTTGGAGACAACATCTCTGAGATGAAACTCAGTTCTTCAGATCCTAGAGCTCATTTATCTAGCCACAATGCTAGCTAAGTAGGAGCAATGACATGCCTCCCCTATTAGTGATTCTCAACTCCATCTGACAATAGTATCACATTTTTAAAATACATACTGCTTCTGTGATGCCATATATTGGTGTTTATGTCTATAGTTCTACTAGATTAGAAGCTTCCTGAGGCCAGCTATGCAGACTGTATCATTAGTGGCCAGCTTATACCACAAATCGTGATCTACTTGCATCACAGTTGTCTGGGTTTCATCTTATAAACGCTGATTTATGGATCTTGCCTTAGACCTACTGTATTAATCAGTGTTCTCCAGAGATTTACATGCATAAGTGCAGATTTATGATGAGGAATTGGCTCACCCAATTACAGAGGCTGAGAAGTCACATAAAATTAACCACCATACTTACTGAATTAGAATCTCCAAGAGTCGGAGGGGCCTGGAAACTTCGTTTTAATAGAGTTCCTAAGTCATTCTTAGCTTCACCAAGAGAACCACTATGACAGGGAATCAACAATGAAGGACTCAGACGTAACTGAGAAAATGGTGCTCATCTTATATTTTCAGAACTCTAAGATGATTGGGAGACCCATCAGAGATGGGCAGGCAAAATGAGAGAATGAGTCCTTGGATGGAACACAGAACTCGCAGGAAATCGTACAGGAACTGTCCACGCAGATTTAGTATGCCAGTGAACCACAAAAGAACCTGGACGTAGTTGGTTGAATCAAATCAGCTGTCTTAACTGATGCCTGTTAGTATATGCCAGTGACAAACGCATATCTTGTGCCTGGCTAGTAAATTTTGACAGAATTGATACTTCGACTGGGTCATCAAAGCAGCCCTCAGGATTCAGCCTCCTTTGTCATATTCTTTGTGTTTGGTACTCAGAGTAATTCAATAATTCTCACATCAGTCCTTATGAAGGAAAATGCCTACTGTTGGGGAGTTACATCAAAAACATTTTGGGGGTAGCTTTAGCATAAGTAGTTTGGGGATGTGAAAGGATTGGACAATACCATCATTCCAGAGAAGATCACTTGGACGTAGCGGACATAGCATGTGTGTATGTGCTTGTGTGTGTGTGTGTGTGTGGTGGGCTGTGCTTGTGTGCATGTGGGAATATGTATGTATGTGTACGTATGTGCAGTAGCCATATCCATTTTCTAGGGCTGTGCCTATCAAAGGCAAATCCCTCTTCTCAATCTGACACCCTCGTTTCTAAGGCATTCTGGGACATCAGTGACAGCTGAGTATGACAGAAAATCAAGGACATCAGTGACAGCTCAGTATGACAGAAAATCAAGGACTCTGCTGTGTGAAAGTGCTAAGAGTTTGGTTACTCAAGCGTCACAGACAGGTTTTGAATCTAGGTGCAGCAATGATTTCTGCAACCTTGTATAAGCTATGAGAATAATAACTTTAACATCAACCTCAAAGACTAAAGAGGATCACATGAGAACATCCATGCAGAGAACTGGTTCCCTGCAAGTGCCAATAGATGTTAGGTGCATTGTTCCCCAGAAGGATTCAGTTGTTTTGCGTCAGCCCTAGAAAGTCTTCCTAACAAGCCCATCTAAACATGTCAGTTTTGTCTTGGAATGCTCAAGAGTCTCCCTATGTTAGTTAAGAGAGAGAGTGGGTCAGACTCCATGAAAACCCTGGTTGCTTAACCCAACAGAGGTTTGTTTATTATTGCTCATGCCCAGTCCATTGTGGGACCAGCAACTCCCTATAAGAGCTTTCCTCCATGTGGTTACTTGATATTCATGGTTTTGCTTTCTCAACTGGAGGGTCTGTAGCTCTTCAGGGCAGAGGGATAGATAGAGATAGAGATAGAGATAGACATAGAGATAGAGATAGAGATAGAGATAGATAGAGATGATAAAGATAGATAGAGATGATAGAGATAGATAGAGATAGGAATAAGGAGGGAGACTAAGGATGTTCGGGTCCATTTCTTATTAATTTCAGCCTGAGAGTGACATTTATCACACTTGCCCACATCCTATTGACCAGAGCTGGTAACAGGGTTGCCCCTAAATGCAAGAATGCAGAAATGAGAAGTGAATGGATGAGAAGTGATCCCTACTCTGCCATTCTCTCCTTTTCCACCGGAAACAATACAAAATGTATCTGCAACACTATGGCTTCTATATCACCCTCTCTCTTCCATCTTTTCTTCCACCATATTCCACGTCCTGTTTTAAAAGATTGGGAATTCCCTAGGCAGGTCATGGACTATCACACCTCTATGCCTTTGCCATGATCCTCCTTCTACCCAAATGCCATCTCTCTACTTATTGCCCTGACAACCTCCTATGACTGCCTGAAGTCTCAATCTCTTGGAGGGGTCTCTTTTAGACATAATGCACTTCAGCAGCAAAGATATAAAGGAGATCCCATCATTTTTATACAACAACTCCACCTCTATTTTTCACTCCCACAGGTGGTGTTTGAGCCCAAACTCTTCATCATCATTAGTTCTAAGCCATACTTCATAGTGACCTTAATAAAAATTTAAAGACCATATAACATACATTATCCAGTAGGTGTGTTAATTAGTCTTCTATATGACATCATCTCTGCTCCTGGGATTTTTTATGGCTGTCATATATCTTGAGAGAGAGAAGACTTAGCCATTCTCTACCTAATTACATAAAATTCTGTTTAGTTGGCGAGGCACAACAAAGAAAATAGATCCTCTGAAACATCTCCATGCATTTATGAAAGAAAACTATGCAGAGAAAAAAATTCAGAGGATATTACATTTTTAATAAATATGTAAACTTTAAATTATTAGTTTTTAATAATTAAAATTGACTTGTAATCAACTTCCATCATGTTGCATTATATTACTTTAGAAGATTTTAATATTTTATAGTCTTTCTAGAGTTTATATATAAACACATGCATATAATATTGCCACCTTTCATCTTTAACTCATTATGCCAGGCCTCAGAAAACGCCTGTCAGTCTTTCTGAAGTTCATTAGGCACAAGTATTTGGGAACATAGCGAAATGGTTTAGTCCTCAGCATTTTGGAACTTGCTGATCACTTAATCACTTTGTCTTAATATTTTTTTTTTTTTTTTTTTTGAGATGGAGTCTCACTCTGCCACCTAGGCTGGAGTGCAGTGGCACGATCTTGGCTCACTGCAGCCTCCGCCTCCCAAGTTCAAGTGATCCTCCCACCTCAGCCTCCCGAGAAGCTGGAATTATGGGCTCTTGCCACCATGCCCCGCTAAATTTTATATTTTCAACAGAGATGGGGTTTCCCATGTTGGCCAGTCTGGCCTTGAACTCTTGGCCTTAAGTGATCCACCCACCTCGCCCTCCCAGAGTGCTGGAATTATAGGCATGAGCCATCTCACCTGGCCTATCTCTTTAAACTCACATTGAATTGTATTGGAAGGAAGGTAATACCACTGAGAAGAGATTCAGAATATTTTCTGAAAAATCACTCAAGTGTCATCTCAGGTAGCACAAATAGTGTCATTAGGAATGTGTGCTTTTAACAGTTATAAACTTAATGTGTACTGTGTTCAAAATGTAGGGTGATATAAAATGAAAAGATATATCACATGTCATCTGATTCTTATCAGTTTGACTTGCTTTTCTGTTTTTATTGTAGGTTCCTCAAGGCAAAGAAAAAAATGTCTCTACTCTGTTGGTATGAACCTTCTTGTAGCACCTTGAGTATATTAAACCTAATGATTTCCTGAGGGCATGTGGATAATTTAACCAACAAAATAAATATAGTCCTCCTACTTTCCACTGAGAATTTTAACATATGGTACTCATTATCCCAAGAGGTGATACAAACAGAACCTATAATTATATTCAAAAGGGTCTAGAGGAATGTATGGAAGCCGGAGAATGCCATATACCCTCCTTGGGGTTCCCATAAGTGACAAGGAGCATGAATGTGGCATCTTCACTTGAATCCCCATGAGACTGCAAATTTCTTAATGACAAAGAATCTGACAATTGGCATTCACTTATTCATTCCAAACATTTACGGAGTGACTACTATGTGCCCAGCAGTGATTTAAGTAGGTAAATGCCTAATTAATATTTCTCTTTCTAAGAATTCCTTCAAAGAAGTTTCCTCTAATGGTGGAGAAAACCACGGCATGCTTCTACCTCCTCCTACCCTTATAGCCAATAGCACAAGAGAGAAGGCAGTGAGCTGCCTGGGATGTGGGCAGAAGCCATGCCCATGAATCAGAAATCAAGTTTAGTGGCCCAGAAGGAAACAGTTCTCACAAGTAGCACCCTACTTTAGCTCATCAGACTCTCCATCTATAAATACTATTCAGAATGCATTTCTACCAAACTGACATTTTTGACTGGCCCAACAAAAATGCATAAGCAGGTGTCAAGGTGACTTTATGTCTGCATGCCAGTACCATCTTACTCCAGTATATAAGATTCCTTAGGGATATAATGTCTTTCTGGTAAGATCAAGAAGTATACAATGACTTTTATGAACAACGGCCAGCCATTGGGCACAAAATACCAGGAAATTGGGTTATTAAACTTGGTTTTAAAGTTCCAAGAAAAATACATTTATATAGGCTATGTAACTATTGCCAGGGAAGGAATTTAGTACACTTCCTGTTGATGGGGGGAAATTTGCCAAGCAGTGGAAACAAGGCACTGGAACTTGTTAGTGAATTAAACCCTATTGATTGGTGTACGAAAAGGTTTAGATTCGAAGACTAGTAGAGAAGCCCCAAAAGGTAGAAAGCCCACAATAATTAGTTTGAATAGTTTTTGTTGTTTGCATTTTAGGAATCAGATCAATAAAGCAACATTAATAATTAAAGACCAGGGTAAATATACCAATTCCAGATTAGAGCTTTAAGCATTAAATTGCTGGTGCCAAAGGCTTTTTTTAATGGGCTCTAATCTTCCCAGATATACTGAAGGGCTATAATGTGACTCCTTAAGCTATGGATTTGGTGAGAAATATGAGGTTCTTCTAGATGGAAGCTGTTGAGAGGTTCCAGAGCAGGTATCTGGCACAGTAGTAACAGGAAGGGACAGGTATGGCTCATTTGTCCTGTATCAGGTTCAGCTTAGGGGCTCACAAAACAATGGAGAAGAGTAGAGTTTTTTGCTTATCAGAGGCTAGCTCGAGTTCTGCACAAAAGGTCAAAGCTTGGAAGAGAAGAAGCAAAGGTCAGATTAAGGTTTGACCAGGGAAGTGCTGCTGAAGTGCACATTCTGTGGATATTAGATAAACACTGGAGAGGCAGTGAAGGGGAAATTCTGCAGAGGACAACTTATGACCAGTCATGAGGGAATTAGGAAGTGGTGCTTGACATTAAGAAAGTATTAATATTATGACTTCCCCAAGGCTGGGGAAAAGGAGAATCGGAGACTCAAGCATGGTCTTAATGAGTGCTTAGTCCAAGAAGATGTGCACCAATTTCAGTTCACCAGACAGCTACATCCCATGAAGGAAGGGGACCGTGGTTTCATCAGACTGGTGTGCCTAGGGATATTCTCTGGCATGAAGAGTCAATCTTGTCTGAATCCACATTTCCTGTGAAGTTTTCTGGCTGGATTTCCTGAGGGGCTCTTCCCATCGGGAAGGAAGTTGACTATGTCCACACTGGTCTGGTCTGAAGCCAGGTACATCTCATGCTTAAAAATAAAAGACACACCCACACCCAACACTACTTCATGTCCTTCCCGTTCTTTCTGGCTCTCGTTTTGTTGTCTCATTCTCCCATTGTCTTTTTTTTTTTTTTTTTTTTTTTTTTTGAGATGGA
>NW_012103920.1:3422303-3493252 GCF_000951045.1 Mandrillus leucophaeus
TTTTTTTTTTTTTTTTTTTTCTATTTGCCATACATAGTCTATGAATCCACTCATGTCCACCACTATCTTCATGTCCCAGTTATTCAGAGACAGCTCTGCAATACTGATGTCTTTATTTCCCTCATTCTTCTCTTTTATCTCCTTTTAGTTACTGGTTCCTAATTTTACTATCATGCCTGTACTCTTAATTTTCTAACTGTGTGCTCCATTAGACCTGACTAAAGCTAGGTCTATTGGTGTGGTTTCCTCATAAAGACTCATGGAATCTTCAAGTTGAAAATGTTTTGGAGATCATGTATACAAATGTCTCCTAAAAATCGTTTCAACACACATGCCTCCCCTGCCCCCCGCATGAAATGCATCTTGCAGAAGCGTTTAATTTTTCTATTGGAAATGACGTATGTTAATATCTCCTAATGGAAAGCCTCAAAGTAAAAGATTCTGTGACATGGTTTAACTTGGCTTAACGTTTCCCAAACTCACTTGACCTGGGAATTAGCCTCTCTTTGTTTTTTATAAATATTAATATCTTGTAGCAGTACTTTGAGCAACATTATGGGAAATGATGGCTTAATCCAGCACCCTTGTTCAGTGAAGACATCCCCTCTTCAAATTTTTTAAAAATATTTTTAATCTTTACTTTACATTCAAGGGCCACATGTGTAGGTTTCTTACCTGGGTAATTTGTGTGATACTGAGGTTTGGGATACAAATGATTCTGTCACCCAGGTAATGAGCATTGTACCCAACTGTTAGGTTTTCAACCTGTGTCTTCCTCCCCTCCTGCTACTCCTGGTAGTCCCTAGTGTCTATTGTTTCCATCTTTACATCCATGAGTACCCAATGTTTAGCTCCCACTTATAAGTGAGAACATGTGGCATTTGGTGTTCTGTTCCTGTGTTAATTCACTTAGCACAATAGTCTCCAGTTGCATCCAGTTTGCTGCAAAGGACATCATTTCATTCTTTTTTATGTCTGAGTAGTATTCCATGGTATATATTTACCACATTTTCTTTATCCAATCCACCACTGATAGGCACCTAGATTGATTCCAGGTCTTTGTTATTGTGAATAGTGCAGAGATGAACATACCAGTGGATGTGTCTTTCTGGTAGAATGACTTATTTTCTTTTGGATATATTCCCAGTAATCGGGTTGCTGGCCTGAATGGTAGTTCTGTTTTAAGTTTTTTGAGGAACCTCCAAATTGCTTTCCACAGTGAATGAACTAATTTATATTCCCATCAACATTGTATACATCATCCCTTTTCTCACTGCCTCTCCAGTATCTCTTGTTTTTTTACTTTTTAACAAAAGCCATTCTAACTGGTGTGAAATGGTATCTCATTGTGGCTTTGATTTACATTTCTCTAGTGGTTAGTGATGTTGAGCATTTTTTCATACATTTGTTGGCCACCTGTAGATCTTCTTTTGAGACGTGTCTATTCACGTCTTCTACTCACTCCTTAATGTGATTTTTGTTTTTTTGCTTGTTGAATTGTCTAAAATTCTTATAGATTTTATATATTAGACTTTTTGTCGGATACATAGTTCAAGAATATTTTATACCGTTGTGTAAGTTGTCTGTTTACTCTGCTGATAGTTTCTTTTGGTGTGCAGAAAGTCTTTAGTTTAATAGGTCTCACTTGCCAGTTTTTGTTTTTGTTGCAATTGCTCTTGAGGACTTAGTTATAAATTCTTTCCCAAGGCCAACATCCAGAACGGTGTTTCCTAAGTTTTCTTCTAGGATTCTTCTAATTTGAGTTCTTATATTTAATCTTTAATCTATCTTGAGCTGATTTTTGTATATGGTGAAATGTAGGGGTCCAGTTTTATTCTTCTGCATATGGTTAGTCAGCTATCCCAGAACCATTTATTGAATAGGAAGTCCTTTCTCCACTGCTCATTTTTATCGGCTTTGTCAAAGATCAGATGGCTGCAGGTGTGTGGCTTTATTTCTTGGCTCTGTAACAGATAGATCATCATCCATATCAAACTCCAGTTTGATGCTTCCAATGATGCAGAACTCACTATCTTTCAAGGCAGTCTTGTTCCATTGCTAGGAATAATTATTACAATATTGTGCCTCTGATTCTTTCAGCCTGTTCTCTTTTATACCATCCTTTCCTAAGTCCTATTCATGAACATTGTTCTACTCATTTTTAGTACATCCAAACACTCCCAAAAATTTAAAAAGCAAGCAAGGTTTCCTTATCACCCCTCTTTCTGAAATTTTCTGGGTTCAAATACAGGAATTTGCTCATTTCTGTCACATTTTCAGATCTTGAGAAATTAATTTTGACTGCATTCATTGAATTGATCAACAAAGGAAGCCCCTTCCTCTGTATGTCATACTTCCTAATTTTACTGTGTAAATCTTCAGGCTCATTTGAAAAACATATTTCAGGCTGCTAGTCGGTCTATTAAATTACACACCCTCCAACCTATATACCTGATCTTAAATACTTGGTTTAAAAAATATCATCTTTATTTTTTTTCTCCTAGACTTAATACAATTACCTATTAGGAAAAAAACATCTAATACCATGCTTTAAAAATTACATGCAGCAGGGCACTGTGGCTCACACCTGTAATCCCAGCACTTTGGGAGGCTGAGGCAGGAGGATCACCTGAGGTCAAGAGCTTGAGACCAGCCTGGCCAATATGGTAAAAACCCATCTCTACTAAAAATACAAAAATTAGCCAGGTGTGGTGGTGGGCCCCTGTAATCTCAGCTACTTGGGAGGCTGAGACAGGCAGAATCACTTGAACCCGGGATGTAGAGGTCATGGTGAGCCCAAGATCATGCCATTGCACTCTAGCCTGGGCGACAGAGTGAGACTCTGTTTCAAAAATAAATAAATAAATAAACAAATAAATGCAAGGAATCCACCTCACTGTTATAACATCTCTCACTTAAGTGTTTATTTCTGGGAGCCTTCACATTAGACTGAAACCTACTTCATAAATGTTCAATTCATCCCTACATTTCCTCCTTTTTTCTCAATCTTCTTTCTTGGTACTGATCTGGCCCTGAGATTTTCAGTTCTGAAAGTACCCCAGGTTACACCCTGACTGTGATAACCATGAACTTGATTAACTGTCAACATAGCCAGCCACAGAGCTAAGTTTTTTACATGTATTGTCTTATTTTCTTGTACTAGCCCTAAAAGGATAATATTTTAAAGATAAGAAAACTGAGCATTATGGAGGCTAGGCAAATTCATCTGGGGCCACCCAGTCCATAAAAGTCAGGTCAGGATTGAACCAATTTGATTTTATTGTGAAAAAATTAGCACCTGCTGAATAATGCTTTAGTTGTTATGAGTCTAACTGCAGTTTTCTATGACTTGAGATTTTATTTGTTGACTTAATTCTATCCATAACAGACCCTTTCCCTATCCTTCTTCCTTTCTTCTTTGTCTCTTCTTTCCTCTCCCTTTCTCTTTTCCTTCTTTTTTCTATCTATCTTCTATTCTACCTATCTATCTATCTATCTATCCATCCATCCATCTATCATCTATCTCTTTTCTCCTTCCCCTTCCTTAATTTCTCATCTTTTCTCTTATACTAACATTGTTTTTACTTAATTCTCTCTTCACTTCTCTATTTCTCCTTTCTCAACTACACATGGGAGTCTCTTCCAGCATGGAGAGGTCGTGGTCTATGGTGAAAGAGACTTAGAACTGGGACACAGGAAAATTGGGTTATTGTTTCATCAATGGTGATTAACTCTTTATCCTGCATTCTTAACTCCCTCACCATCTTCCTAGAAGGAATTCAACAGACCATGAGCATGTATCCTGTGTCAGGCACTGGTGATACAAAAAAAATAAAACATGGCTGCTAGGTATTGACCTGTATGATCTGGCTAGTTCGGTGTCAATCACTTTACATGTTTTATTTAGTTATTTATTTTATTCATCTATTTTAGCAACAATTCAAGCAGATAAAGTATTTTGTTCCCACTTAACAAAGAAAAGAAGCATTGGTCATAGAGGCTTCATGTCCACATTTAGAAAATGATAGACCTGAAAATCTAACCAGGAACAGTGTCCCAAATTCCCATGCTGTGAACTATTACACGAATGCAAATTCTACAAATATATGGTATATCAAGAGGTGTTATGAAATAAAGAAGTTTCTGTAGTTAAATAAGTTTGGGACAAGATAGGTTAAATAAAATCCAGTTGGCTCACATTGGTAGTAAGCGACCAATTCATTGTTCTAAACAAAGGACCTATGACTCTCCTTTGGTACTCTTCCCACGGCACTATATTGCCTTGTTAGTAGTTTCCAGGAGAAAATTCAAAAATATATTTAAGCTTAAAAACCTACCCATATTTAAGACTGTGCAGGGCCCAAAGACATTGTTAAGAATGAATATTTATGCTGAATGACACTGTAAATGTTAATGTCATGCGTCCATATTTCTTCTAAGGATAATTCATAACCAAAAGACGGAGGCATGCTTCAGTGGTGACGACAGCGGAACAATCCTTTACAACCAATTGCTGTCTTTTTGGTAATTAACATGCTCCATATAGATTGAAAGGTCATTTCTTATCCCCTTTCTCTAACAGCCTTTAATATTTACCAAATAGTGTTGCATTGTTGGAAATGTCACAGGCTCTGCAGCACAAGGGGGGATTCCACACAGTGATTCATGATGACTTAGTTCATTAAGAAAATTACCACTCATTTATTTGGATGCTATATCTCTTCTGCTCTCAAAGAATTCTCTTTGATTAGAAAAGTGAATTATGTTGACTTGTTTCTGTATTGTAGGTGACCTGTAATTAAAATAAAAAGATAATGTGTCTCGGCCTTAAGGATGTATTTCCTTTTCAATGATCATTAGAAGTTTCAAGACAAAAGTTGTGATGGCAAATGCAAAGCAATTCTGAGTTGAATTCGCTTTCCTTTTTCCAGTAACTCACATCTCATTATGCGATGTCTCTGTTAATGCAGTTTTTCTCTCGGGAGACCTGGGAGACAGCCTTAAGGCCCACTTCTCTTTTGTCCCTACCTCCCAGCCCATCACCAGGTTCTGCCTATCTGCCCTTCAAAACTTTATTTAAAGCCGTCCATTCTTTCCATCTCCATGACTTCTAATCTAACCTGTGTCAACATCACTGCCTTAATAGTCTCCCAAATGGATTCCTTTCTTCCAAAGTACCCTTCATCCCACTAGTTCCCTTAACTAGAGTAGAGTTTTATAAACTATGGTAAAAGGCTAAGTGTTTGTCCCCCAACACATTGTGGACCAACATTCTTGTAAAATGCAATGTATTTATATCTTGGATATACATATATATATGCAGTAGCCAATACACACACACACACGTATATGTTTGGGTATATGCATGTATATATGTATATATGCTTGATATTACAGCAGTTTCAAATGCTAAGAAAGTTTCTGAATGCTTATGCTCAAATTTTATACCCATCTAATTGTCTGGTAACAAACTTTGCAGTCTGGGGCTGGTCGAGACTCATACTTTGAGTGTTTCTGAGGTAGAGAGATTTTTAAAATACGTAAATCACATCATGATAATCCCTGATGCTGATTTCTATTAAAAGACACAGTAGATCCCAGCACTTTGGGAGGCCGAGGCGGGCGGATCACAAGGTCAGGAGATCGAGACCATGGTGAAACCCCATCTCTACTAAAAATAGAAAAAATTAGCCGGGCGCGGTGGCAGGCGCCTGTAGTCCAGCTACTCGGGAGGCTGAGGCAGGAGAATGGCGTGAACCCGGGAGGCGGAGCTTGCAGTGAGCCAAGATTGCGCCACTGCACTCCAGCCTGGGCGACAGAGCGAGACTCCGTCTCAAAAAAAAAAAAAAAAAAAAAGACACAGTAGAATACTTAGCACCACCTTTGTGACCCACCCTGACCAGGCATTTGCTATCTCAGCAGGTGTTCCCTCCTAATCTGTCCTCCAGGCTTGCTGCCATCATCCACGTTGACTTTTTTTTCAAGTCTTCAAAACACTGAGTGTCTGTGCACATACTTTTCCCCCTGCCTGGAATGCGTTCCCTTTTCCCTCTTCCTCTATGCCTCTGAGCCTGACTCTCTCCTGTCTTCAGGTGTCATCTTAAGTATACGTTATTCGAACAGGGGCTGCCTTATTCTCCTCCCAACATCACTGTAAATAGTTAAGTTTCTTTGGTAGATTTAAGATGGATAAAAGTATTGGACACTCCTCCCATCAAAGGGGAAGGGGACTTTCATGCCCTTTGCCTTGAGCCTGGGCAGCTGCTGTGACCACTTGTCCAAGAGGATATTGCAGCAGGGAGACCGTGCCAGTTTCCAAACTCAGCCTTTAATATTGACAGCTTGCATTTGCTGTCTCTTGGAATGGGCACTTGTGGGAGACAACCAAAATAGAAAAAGTTTAACTTCCAGCTACCATGCTCTAGGGAAGCCCAAGCTAGCCACGTGGAGGACTCCATGTAGAGACGGATGCCCAACTAGCTGACACACCAGAGATAAGAAGACTGAAAAAGCCTTCAGATGACTCTAATCTTAGCTACCATCTGACAGCATTCATAGGAAGGACCCTAAAGGGGAACTGCCCAGCTGAGCCCATTTACCCCAGATCCATAAGAGGTAATAACTGATTGTTTTAAGAGAATACAGTCTGTTTGTTGTGGAACAATAGATAAATGGAAGCGTTTCCCTACCCTACTCTGTATTCTGATGACATCCTATAACTTTTCCTTTATGGAATACACAGGGTAAACATCGATATCATGTCTTGGTTTGGTTTTCTCTCAGAAGCAGAACCTGAGACAAGCATTTCATTGCAGGTGACTCATAGGTCAAATGGATTTCTTAGCTTAAGTATGTATTTCCTTTTCTTTGCCCAATTAATGTTCTAGTGCAAAGCTGCCATAGTATTCAAAGTACAGGACAGTTTGGAATTGTATTTTCCTTGTTTCTCTCATTATCCAAGGAAGTGATCCCAGGAAGTACTGTGAACAAAACAAGAGTGGTTCCTCTGGGAATCACTGAGGCTCCATCCCCCGGGATCTGTGAGGCACTATAGAATACGCCTCAGAACTGTCCCACTGCCTAAGGGGGAACACAAGAAACCTTGGATGTTAATCCACCAACTTTCATTCATCCTTGGTTGAGGGTCACTTCTGGAATGTTAATTCTTGGACACTTAAGCCTGTCTAGCAAGAGGGCTGGGCACATTCCTGAGAATGGAGAATTTCCCTCATTAGAGAGATGCAGGAAGCTGTATCCACGTGTTTGGAAAACGGTGGGCGACCTCCGAGTGAAAGACAGGGATGTGGCAACTCTTGGAGTTCTAGGGAGCAGGAGACAGGTCTATCTTATTCTTGCTTTATATATAGTGCCTGGTACCTGTCAGGCATCTAATGCATATTTGTTAAGTGAGTAAAGAAATGCAAAAGACATCTCATTTCATAAAGATTGTAGCTGCACTCTGTACCCCAGAAGGCTCGAATTGTAGTTTCAGATTTTGTTTTTGGCTTTATAAAACCCCCTCCCCTCTCTGGGACTTAGTTCTCTGCATTATGTGATAAAGAAGTTGGAGCTGGTTATTTCCACAAGCCCTTCAGCTACAATATTCTACGGTTTAGGAGTAGAATCTACATAGCCTCATTAGGCCAACAGATGATATTGTAAGCTGAAGATATACATTTCTTTTTTTTACCGAGAAATGAAATGAGTATTTTAGCAAGAAAGTGTAATTAATGGAATCATGAGAAATACATTACGATCTTATGTTCTTTTCAAAAGGAAGCTTAATTATTGCATAAATTGGGCTATATATGCACAATGGAATTATTTAGCAGCCATTAAAAATCAAGTTTATGAAGAATATTTTATAATATTGTAATATAGGAATGTTATATGTATAAAACGTGTGTGTACTCACACTCACGTGTTCAGATGTTTCTAGAAGACAAAAAGGAACATCTGAGCTATTATTTTAGGTTAGTGGGATAACAGGTGATTTTTTATTCTCCAATTTAAGCTTATTTACACCTTCTAAATTGTGAACCACAGACATGAATTATTTTTATGATCCAAACGTATTTAACAAATGTATACATAAACGTGTAAAAAAGGCACAAAGAAAAGACAAGGAAATGCAATCAAGGAAGCATT
This sequence comes from Mandrillus leucophaeus, assembly GCF_000951045.1. Lineage (NCBI taxonomy): Eukaryota > Metazoa > Chordata > Mammalia > Primates > Cercopithecidae > Mandrillus > Mandrillus leucophaeus. The sequence continues at coordinate 3,430,452 of NW_012103920.1, forward strand.
ACCCGACCCCTCTGACCTCACTTGCTTGCTCAGAGGAAGGCTCTAACACTCTCCTCACACAGCCATTGAAAGTATTGGAAGAGTGAAAAGTGCTGCCTATGACACAACTTCAGGGGCATATTCAAGCACTATCATGAGACCTATATCTCTGCTGAATTCTTTTTTTTTTTTTTTTTTTTTTTTGAGACAGAGTCACGCTCTGTCGCCCATGTTGGAGTGCAGTGGCGCGATTTCGGCTCACTGCAAGCTCCGCCTCCCGGGTTCACGCCATTCTCCTGCCTCAGCCTCCCGAGCAGCTGGGACTACAGGCGCCCGCCACCGCGCCCGGCTAATTTTTTGTATTTTTAGTAGAGACGGGGTTTCACTATGGTCCTCGATCTCCTGACCTCGTGATCCGCCCGCCTCGGCCTCCCAAAGTGCTGGGATTACAGGCGTGAGCCACCGCGCCCGGCCTCTCTGCTGAATTCTTTTATCCTCAGTATCTATATCCATAAAACGGGTATAACAATATTGAATTCACCTCATGGTTATAAATATGAAAGGATATAATTATAAAAACACTGGTACACTTAAGGACAATTAAGTTTTCTTGAAAGATAATGAGAAACAAAACCTAGGAAACTATTAGTAAAGTGCTTTACAAGAGATAGTTTCAAAGGCAGGGGAATGACAGCCTTGCTATATTCTACCAAAGTCTAGCTCCTGGATGAAATAGGGGTGCTCTAGCTTCAGGGGAGATCAGTGGTGCTAAGGACATTGATTTGAGCTTAGAGAGGAGGGAGTTGAGGGGGAGCAATATGATCACTGTTTTCATGTGTTTTCAAGATAGTCATGTGAATAAAGGAACAGTCTTACTTTATGGTTTCTTTGTATTATGGGCTGAATTGGGCCCTTCTCCAAAATCAAAATTTTGTATGTTAAAATTTCAACCCATAATACATCCTAATGTAACTACATTCAGAAATAATACCCTTAGAGAATTGAACAGGTTAAAATGAGGCCCTCAGGGTGGGTTGTAATCTAAAGTGGCTGGTGTACTTGTAAGAGGAGGGAGAGATGCCGGGAACACACAGCACAGAGGGATGGCCATGTGAAGAGGTAGCAAGGGGGTGGCCATCTGCAAGCCCAGAAGAGAGGCCTCAGGGGAAACCAGCTCTGCAGGCAGCTTGATCTTGAACTTCCAGCCTCCAAAGCTGTGAGAAAGTAAATTTCTGTTGTTTCAGCTGCCCAGTCTATGGTTCTTTGTTATGACAGCCAAAGGAAATTAATATAGATAGTATTCATTAATTGGTTGATCCCTTGGTTCATATATTCAACAGGTATATGGGCCACCATGTGTATAGGCTTATAGAGATAAGGCACAGTACAGGTGTGTCTTAGTCAGCTCAAGTAGTTATAGCAAAATACCAGAGACTGAGTGGTTTGAACAATTCATTATTTGTTTCTCACAGTTCTAGAGGCCAGGAAGTCCAAGATCAAGGTGACCCCAGACTCTGTTCGTGGTGAGGGCCCCATTCTGTCTCCCTGTGTGCTTATGTGGCTTTTCCTCTGTGAATGAGTATGGAGAAAGCAATTTCTTTCCCTTCCTCTTATCAGGGCACCACTAATCTTATGAGAGTATATAACCTAATCTAAACCTAGTTACCTCCCAAAGTCCTCAACTCTAAATACCGTCACCTTGTGTGTTAGAGTTTCCACAAATGAGTTTGTGTGGAACATAAGCATTCAGTCCATAACAAGGTGCTAGAATCTAATTCATGTAGATAAAAGCCAAAGGAGGACAGATTTTTGATTCTGCATGAAGTAGTAATATTGACTCAGAGTGATGTGAGACTGGCTGCCCCAGACAGGTAGCCCATCAATGAATAGACCCCTTTTTTCGGATCCTAATTCAGCTGTTCTCCACTGGCCTGGAAATAGCCAAGGAAAACAGCAGGTATACTCCCAATATTGCAGCAAAGAGTTGGTGGCAGATGGTATTTGCCAAAAATGATCATACTAATCCCATATGGTTTTCTTACAATGTAATTCTAACACCTTCATCTAGAATTGAGGTCTAGGTTTCTTCCTCTTGAATCTGGGTAAGTCTAGAGATTCCTGGGGAGTCCACCTGCTCCAGCATCCCTCTGCTCAAGTCTTCACAGCCCGGGCCCCAGATATGAAAGACAGAAAGCCTTCCAGATGACCCCAATCCTAGCCACCATTTAACTTCTAACTCATGAGATACGGTGAGCTGGAACTGCAGATCCACTCCTGAATTTCTGACCCACAGAGACTGTGAGATAATTAATGAGTATTGTGATTTTAAGCAACCAAGTTTCAGGATGACTTTTTTTCCACAGCAATAAATAACTAATCAGATTTAAAGAATGGGGAATGTTTAAACTGATATATCACTAAGCCGCTTTTAATTCCAAGTCTGTGCCTGTGTCATCATCATTCATTACCCCTTATATATGATTAAAGGTTTCTCCATGGGCAAGCAAGGTTCAGGGAGGAAGCCAGAGGGTTTGGGCTGAATATAGCTACCCTCTCACTTTTGATGCTGTTTAAATGATGACTTACGCATGTATGCTGTGTTTTTCATTCCGTTTTGCCCTGTGTAAACACATTTCTCCAGCCTTCTTATTAACAATGGCCAAGTGGATATTAATCAGTGGAAAGAGAGCCCGCTTTTTAATTGATGATTGTGAATGTGGAGTTGGGATAAGGTCCTGTGAAAGCACATAGATGCATTACTTTTACATTTTTCCTCTCACATTTTGTCCTGCTACTAATTCTGAAAAGCAGACATAGGCTGTATTTAAGGCAATGCAGAAGCATCTCTACAGGCAGTGGACATAGACAACAATCTCCTGAATGGGCTATTTTCTTCCAAACCACTCTTCATCCCACTAAGCTCTTTAGCTACAGTAGTGTTATTGGAAGTTATTGGAATTTTAAAAATTGTCTTCCTCATTCTATTAACTACTTTTTGGATTGAATTACAAAACTTGCTGACTATTTTGGCGCAACATAGAAGTTAACTGTATCACCTGTAATTCTCCATTTTCATCCTCAATAACAGATTCAATAGTTAAGAATATAGAGCATTATACTGTCTAAAAAGAAGAATCTGAAGGAAATATTATTTTTGTCTACCATAAACAAATGTCTGTGTTCTAGATGAGAAAGCAACCTCATGGAAGATGTCTCATCTTAGGCTTCTTTATCATCCAAGTGCCTGGCATTGCTCCTGACAAATCGTAAGTGCTAAAAAATGCTTGAACAATAAATGCATGAGTAGATGCTGGAGTAAATATGACTTGGAAAAGAACATAGACATTCGTTTGTGCATTTGTTTAGGCAGGTGATATGTGTGTGTGTGTGTGTGTGTGTGTGTATTCACGTATCTCCTGTCACCTGGCAAACACGGTACTAGCCACTAAAGATACGAAGATACAAAAAGGCACCTGTGATCTCCACACTCACAAAACTTAGATTCTAACTGAAAAGATGACCGTTAATTGAATAAATAAAAACTTATGGATGTGTGAGTATGTAGAACAAGCAGAAGTCTATTTTATGACTGAAAAATATATTAGAACAATCATACTTAGAAAGCAAATTTGGTATAATTTAGTGAAGCGCTACTCTTGGACATATACCCTACCAAAATATGTACATATGTTCACCAAAAGACACTTAATAGCATGTTCCTAGCAGCACTCTTTGTGATAATTCCAAAATGGGAATGACCTAAAATACACATTGAAATTAGAATAGATTTTAAAATTGTGGTATATTTATATAATCAAATACTGAACAGCAATAAAAAGAAATGACCTACAGCTATATAGAGCAATATTATGAATCTAAACTACATAATATTGACTCAAAGTGCTCACTATATTATTCCACTTACATGAAGTACAAAACTGAGAAAGTTAATCTGTGCTATTCGAAATAAGATTGTGGTGACCCTGGCTGAGGTAGTAACTGCAAATGGGTATGTGTTGGGGGCTGTAGGTGCTGACTGTGTTCTGCTCTTTGACCTAAGAGTTGTAACATGAATGTACTCATTTTGCTGTGCATTTGTCTGTATGCATGTTATACAGTAATGTATAAAGATAAAATGGCCAATAGCTCCATATCGTTGGCAAGTTTAATCCTGAAGTCTTGTGAATGAAGATATAACTCTTTATGGTTGAGTGATGATCTACTCCTTTCGCCTTATTTTCTTCCCCTGCCTGCCAATCTTTGCCCAACAGAAATAGCCTCATTTCTCAACCATATCTTCCTCTTTTCCATCTTCTTGATTCTATAAATGTGGTTTTCTTGTCTGACATACTCCATGACTCTTCTCTACCATAAATGTGCCTTCTCATGGAATACCCAGGCTCAGCTGTGATGTTATATCTAGTAAAAAGTTATCTCAAATTGCTCTCTCCACACCTATAATACACTTCATGTGTTGTTCAGTTTATCCGTTGTATTTCCAATTATGAATTATTTAAAGTTATCCCTTTACATGTATTATTACCTACCTTCCAACCCCTACGGGCTGAGCAACTTCAGGAAAGGGAACATTTCTTAGACTTCATCTTCCAAGTAACTGGCATAGTTCCTGACATATCATATGTGCTAATAAATGCTTGAATAATGAATGTATGAGTGGATGCTGGAATAAATATGACTTGGAATACAGGCATAACTAGATTGTCAAATAAAAAGGAAGCTGGGGAACTCCACTTTGTAGAAACAGTGAAACAATCAACTCATATGATCACCCCAAGCAGGAGATGGGACAGCTAAAGCTTTACAGAGAAATGATATCACCAGGCAGAATTATTGATGCAGGTGGGATGATTGGGTAAAGGAAACTTAGAGCACATGCACACGCGTGCACACACACACACACACACACAAAGACTTCTAAGCAAATGAATGCTAAAGGCAGTTTCCACACAACAGAAAAATACAGTTGCCTCCCTTGTGGCTTATCCATGCATCTAATTCATGCACCCATTTACTCGCTTATTCATTCATCCACAGCTCTTTATTCAGCAGTGATTACATGCTAGGTATCATTCGAGGCACTAGACGTTACAGGTGACTCAGTCATTGCATATAAAGAGAAGAAAAACATACAAACATGTTATTAAGTTGATCCAACCTGATTATTGAGAACCAGGAAATGTCTACCATTGCATCTACTCTTGATGTCTTTGGGATCATCACTTTGTTTAAATTAACCATTTCCAAATAGTCCTCAAATCACTTGTACTGTTTATCAGCTACCACATTTTTCTTTTATGTATTCCATAGGCAATACATTGTATTTTCCTTTTGGAAGCTAATAATTAGAGAAGGCGGGGGAGGGGGAGAGAGAGAGAGAGAGAGAGAGACAAGAAGAAGAAGAAGAAGGAGGAGGAGGAGGAGGAGGATGAGGAGGAGGAGGAGGAAGAGGAGGAGAAAGAAGGAGAAGAGAATAACTTTAGTAAAATTTATTCTCTATCCAAGGAGATAAAATACACATTTTATAATTTTCCCCAGGAAATGTTTCTGACTTTCCACTGGAAAACACTGAGAACATGGAGAAGCTTGGTCAAGGATTATCTCTGCTTGGTTGATAAACAGGTCACCAGGAGAAAAGTGTTATAGTGATAAAATGTCAAGTATTTTATATCCCAATGTCTCTTACTTAAAAGGTTACTTCACCACTTTGACGATCTCTTTTTAAAAAATATTTAAATATACTGAAAACCAGAACTCAATAAGCAAACCTCAGCTTACTTTTTTTCCACTTTTCTAGGTGTTAATTACAACCATTCCAGTCAGTAAATGCCTCCAGGGAGAACGGACAACTTCTCTCATGCTCTCACTTTATATATATCATTATACACTTAACTTTGTCTATATGTCTGTGCACATATAGACATATCTCACTGCCCTTAATAATTTGGTTGTGTATCTTATCTCTTGTCTTTAACTTTAAACTTCTGGAGTAAAGATTAGTTTCCAAATATTTAATCTTTACATCATTAACCTTGGGTTCAGTGCATGATACATTTTGGAGATGTTGTGTTTGTGGAATAAATGGAATTAAATGAGTGTCTTATCTTTGGCTATTTTCCAGATTATTTCTCCAAAGATACACATTTTAAATAGTCTACTTAATGCTCGGTCTTGATTTTGTTCCCATCAAATACTTAGATTCTAAACGGATTTGCAATGATTGTTAAAGCACTGGGCTGGTAAACGTCTCCACAGAGATTCTGCACGTTGATGTTTTAATTGTGTGTGGAAAGATACACGATCATATGCAGACATATTCCCCCAAACAGAGAACAAGAGGGTATGTGTGATGTCATCCCTCTGGGAATCCCACTGCCCACTAAAGTAGGAAATCTGCCTTTGAAAGTTGGCGCGGCTGTGGGATGCTCAGCTGTCACTTTCTTCTCACATTTATTCTGAATGAGCACAATCCATCCATCAGTGCTTAAAGAGTTTTCCAACAGTACATTGACCTTGAATGCGGCACATTGATTTTCAGTAACGCACCGCAAATAGGGTCGTTACTGAGTCACCCAACAGTGAATGTGATTGGGAACAGATTCCTGAAATTCCGATAGGGTGCCAGCTGCCTCGGATGATGGATCAGCCTACTGTAAGCCATCAATCCCTGCCGGGGTCTTGAAAACGGTGACACCTGTATGAGATTTATCATTAGGTACATCACCAGGTAAAGCATGAAACCATAACCAGGCTTTTCTGCAACACTGGGGCCTCTTGGTTGAGTGGTCTGTTTTGTTTGCAGCAGTATTTATTTACTGAAATGCTTTCCGGAGAAGGACCCCCTTGGTGAGGGTGACAAAGATGTAAGCACTATAGGGAATTACATCTGCAGCAAGGACTGAGCGATAGATAAAAAGCCTATGTCTTAAGCTGTTAGAGGTTAACGCCAGATCAATTAAGGTGATTGTTTCTTAGATTGCATTGGACGAATGTACACACACAAAGGGGGACATGAGCACAGCTAGAAGGGAAGAACAAAGAGAAATTAACTGATGTTAGGCTCCAAATCAAACTGGAAAATGATTTTGTGTTCTTTTGAAATGCCAAATTATCTTAATGAAGAGTTTCTTTTCCAAGTGAAGCATCTGAGTCCTTTTTTCACTTGAGTGTAAGAAACCTTAGAACAAATAAAGAGGTTTAGCAAGGACCGGATAATAGTAGGTGTCATGTAATTTTGCAGTAATGTGGCTTTTGGAATGTGTGTCCTTTTTTAAGAAATGATACTGTGTTTTATAAATAATAATCATCATCACCTGTACAGTATCTGCTATGTGCCAGTTGCCATTCCAGGGACAGTTCGAGGACTGTACTAACTTCCTAATAACTCCAGCATGTAGATTTGACTTTCTCCCCACTTTACAGATGAGGAAACTGAGCATCAGGGAGCTTGCTCAGGCTTATATCAGGAGCAGAATGAAGACTGGAAATCTGGCTTTCCCTCTGTGGCTTCAACTCCTCCATAGTTTCCCCTGTGGTTCACTCTTGCTTGTAGAGCATGAGAAATTAAGTCATGAGCGTTTAGATATATTACCTGGTTTTAACATTGCCCACCTTAAAGGAAGCAAGTTAGAGCAGATTGCACCTTGATCCCTTGTCCAAACAGGTTAACAGATATTGCTGGGCGTGTGAAATTTGCAAAGGTGCTCCTTTGAGAGGTGCCAAGCTCATGATTATACTTCCCTAATTATAAGCTTTTTGCAAGAGGGAAAGTGTTTGGAGGGGTCTGAGTCTTATAATTGATGTTTGTGAATGCACGCGTCAAGCCAGCATCTCTCCTAGTTGCAGACAATCCAGTGTTGGGTGCACATGATCCTCCTCCACCAGACTCAGGGGTTGATATCCAGCCAGGCAGTACCTACAGTGATGATAGGTGAGGGCCACCATGGGTCAAAACTAAGCCCATGCTACTCATGGGAAGATCTGGAAAATGCTCACCTCACTTCTTTTGATAATTAAGCCCTGCATTGGTGAAGAATCTAATGTGTGTAGTTAGAGGGAGCTGCTTGGTGAGATTCCACTTGTTCTTAGAAGTCTTCTCTGTCTGTCTTACTTTCTGGATCAGGCACAGAGTTCTGGCTCCAAAATGTAGCCTGATTCATTCATTCATTCGTTCATTCATTCATTCATTCATTCATCTCAATCCCCACTTCCCTCCCAAATTCAAGCTTGAGTCCCAGAGTGTCTGGCATGTCTCTGGGGTATAAGGCTTTCATAGAAGTGATGTCTTCTTTGTCTTTTTTGTTTTGAACATCCTGTATAAAGCTTTGGAAATAGAAAACCCTCCATGCATGCACTTTAAAAGACAAAAAAATGTTAACAGAGAGACTCATCATGGTCCAGAACATTCTTCCACCTCACAAAGGCTGTGAGGCCACATGGGATAATGTAGCTGAAGCACACGGCCTTCCTGTGAGGGGACATGGGGACCAGGGACTGTCCTCACATTTGTAGGCTCATGGTGGCGATAATGTAGCTGCTGTGAAGTTCTGTATCTCTCTCTTATATACAGTAGAAATTTAACAAATATCCATTAAAAAGCATAATTATTGATCAAATTAGTGTATGCATAAGCATCTCTTGAATGAATAAATAGCCATAGAGCGAATGAATACCATAAATAACTATTTGTCAAATAAGTGGATGAAGTCATTCACCGAATGACTTCAGACACAACTTGGCTGAGTTAAGTTTCCCACAGTTCTAGGAATTCAAGCTGAACTGATACAGTGGACAACTCTGAATCTAAACTTGTCAATGCATTGTGTTCAAACTGTCTGAATATCTAAACTCCCCAAGTGCACAATTGATGGAATTGACTGCACAGAAATCCGTTCTCAAAATTCCAAAAACTTCCCCATATTTCTAGTTTCTGCGTCTAAAGATAAACCTCCCACACATTTTTGCTATTCATTTTCTTATTTTTGAATGACCAGAAAAATGGTATCCTGGGTGGTAGGCATACTGTGTGTGCTCAAGGAATGAATGGGGCTTCATAAACATCTATTCCAAGAGCTATCAGTATTCATAAAGGAAACCCAATACATGACAAATGTGATTAGAAACGACTGTCAAATAATGACGAATACGTTCTAATAAAAACAGACACAATCTTAACAATTACTTGAAATGCAGGTATTTATCAAACAGGGCAAGATTTTAAATGACCATATTGCATTAAAGAAATCGAACTGATGGAATTTTAAATATGCAGCTTGGCCATTTCACTTTGTTCACGCCTTCCCCCTCACCAGGCTCCTTGCAGAGAAATGGGGTGGGAGTGAATTTAAACAAAGACTGTTCTAATGTGCCCTGAAGTATTCACATTTTTTACCAATGTTATCTCCAGAGTTCAACTCTGCAGAAAAATGAGACCACAGTCTAGAGGAGAGTGGGACAGATGACGGTCTCTCAGACTCCAATTGTGAGAAACAATGGAGAGACACACACACAGCTGAATACACTCTGCGTGGGTGGGAGGTGCCACTGGGCCCCTTGGTAACGGTCCTCAAAGGGGCACTTATTATTAATGGAAATGTCCAGATAGATGAATCTATGGAAAAATATCTAACCAAGCAGGACATCGATGATTAGGAATCCTCTTTCTCCCACTACTAATGCACTCATTGTCTTTCTCTATTTTGGGGACCCTAAACAAATCCTGTGACTCTAGCCACAAGGCACCAGAATATCGAATGAAAAGCTCACCAGTTATTAACTTCCTATAGAGGTGATGATCGCAGTTTTCAAACAACATCACTAATAACAATAATAATAACAACCTTGATCATGATCAGGACATTTTTTCTTTTCTTTTGCCTCCATGATTTTAGTTCATTAATATAAAAATTCTTAAAAGGTTCTAGAAAAATGAATTGCTGTCATCTAACATTTAGTAATTGCTGTCCATATGCCAGGTCTTCAGGTAAACATTGCATAGGTTTTATGGGGCCTGAAGATCACAGGCTTTGAGGACTCTTTTCAGGAAAAATAATACAAAAATTAGGTAGGAAAGTAAATATTTATTGAGAATGAGAAGATTACAAATTTTAACAAGCTTTAAATACTACAAACATTAAATATTTCTAGGGTCTTGGAAAGAGCCTATACAACAGAAAGGCCTCAAAGCTTAAGCATCATTGGCTTCAGTGAGGTGAGCCTGCTTCTCACATTATCTGGGATTATATTAACTAACCCTCTTCACAATCCTACAAATTAGGTGCAACAATTTTTGTCATTCTACAGAGTAAGCGGTTATGGCTCAAACAGGTTAAATCACTGACCTCAGATTACAGAGTCAGGATTTGAACTTAGCCTTAAGACCAAAGATGACACAAACACACACAAAAAAATCCCTCACAGTGAATCTGCATTCTAAATGACTCCTCTAAATGAAAAGATAAACATCTCATCCATATGAATCAGAGTAGGAGTTTCTGGACTTGGGTACACAGGGTCAATATCCTAACAGTTATCAGCTTCAATTAAGATTGAGAAAGGAAGGAAAGGAGATGGGGAATAAAGAAAGAAGGGAAGAAGGATGGGTGGAAAATCATGCCAACTCCCTTTTTTTTATTGTTCGCCTGTGCTCGGTCATGACGTCATAAAGCGAGTCACTGATGAGAGACCTTTCTCGACTTAAAGGGAGGACCGCATGGTAAGACGTCTCAGTGGTTGAGGACTGGCCATTGTCTCTGTATTCTCCATGGGAGCAAGGCGAGCTTCAGGAAGGAAGAAAGCTTCATCTTGTTCAGCATCACTGCTCTGGCATGAATTATACTCTTTCTAAATCTTCATTGAAAACAATGATTGTTTAACTGAATGCATGAATGTGTGCATCCTCCAGTGATTTTGCCTTTATATTATTCACGTGAAGAATAATTGCTATAGAGTTAAGAATGGGCAGGCGAGGCCTTTTTTTTTTTTTTTTTTTTTTAAATTTTCCAGCAACAAACAGAATACGCCTGTTCAGTTGCTGCAGGGGTGAGGTTGGAGGGTAAAGACCCAGGCAACAAAGATTCTGAGTGAATAAAAGACAACTTGTTATCCACTCTTTGATCTGTATGTCAACTTCAATCCAGTCTGTGGTCATCCAAGTGGCAGCAAACAGCTACCTGGGAATGTCACTGCATAAATTATCTCAGGTGTGGACATGCTCTTTCGAGGGGATGTGGGGAGGATAGATGAGTGAGGCCAAGGTCAGCAGACAAGCTGCCCAGCCAGCTGGATGCTTTGTGTGAGCTTCCTGTTTACTGTGCAGCCCCGTGTCCAGTTATTGTCCTTCCCCACTGGGTGGACTTCCCATCTCCCTGCACAAGAATTTGGAAAAAGAGAAAAGTTAGAAACACATTGTCGAAGCCAAGGTGGCTGGAAGCAGCATAGAGGTTTAGAAAGAGCACAGGCCTGGAGATCATAGAACGCTAGTGTGAGTTCCAAGTGGGGCTCTGGGGCTGTCATTTCAGCTCTGCAAGCTATTATTGACTCATCCACCAGATGAAAATGAGAGAAATATATACGTCACAAAATGGTTATGATGGCTAAATGAAAAATGCATGCAAAGTGTCCAGCACAATGCTTGGTTCTTAGTAAGCATAAAAGAAAAACCTAATAGATACTAGTAGCAGTATTACTAGGAGGGTAGTGGTGGTCATCATCATAGGAAGAAAGGGAGGAGAAGTTGCAGGCTGGTGGTGATGGTAGTTATAGTATTAGCAGTAATAGTATCAAGAGTAAGAACTGTGGTAGGGTGGTGTTGGTGGAAGTTATAGTAGTAGGATCAGTAGGGGTTAAAATAGGATGGTGGTAGTGGTAGTTGTTGTAGTAGTGGTAATAACAGTAACTGTAATACTATGCTAGTGTTAGGTATAGCAATGTGAGCAGTAGGGGGAGAAGTTATTCCAAGGTGACGGGGGTAGCTGTAGGAGGAGATGGAAGATGAGTCGGGTGGGAGTGGTAGTTGTAATATTAGTATTAGTGGTAGTAAGAGGAGGAGGAGGAGTTGTAATCAGGTGGTATTGATGGCAGTTATTACAGCACAAGAATAAGCTGGACTTTTAATAGCATGGCAGTGGTGGCAGTTGCAGTAGAAAGAAGAGAAGAAGGAGGAAGAGGGGCTTTAGTAGATTGATGATGGTAGTAGGTGTCATGTTCATAAGAGTGGAAATAAAAATAGTAAGTTTTAGAAATGGCAATAGTAGGCCAGGCTCAGTGTCTCATGCCTGTAGCCCCAGCACACAGGGAGGCCGAGCTGATGGATGGCTTAAGCCCAGGAGTTGGAGACCAGACTGGGCAAGATGGCGAAACCCCGCCTCTACTAAAAATATGAAACTCAGCTGGGCATGGTGACGCACGCCTGTGGTCCCAGCTACTCTAGGGGCTGAGGTGGGAGAATCACTTGAGCTTGGGAGATTGACGCTGCAGTGAGCCCTGATCATACCACTGCATCCCAGCCTAGTCAATAGGGTAAGACCCTCTCTCAAAAAAAAACAAAAACAAAAACAAAAAAAACACCATAAATACAAAAAATGGTAATAATATCACAAACTAATAGTAACAATAATGAAAATAGCCATAATAATATAGATAAGGATAGTAAAAATAGGTTTGCTAAATGTGCTTCTCTTCTTGAGTCCATGTTCTCAAGATTCTCAGGATGGCTTGAGTAGTAATCACTGTATGCCGGTTAGTTTTGAAAAATTTCTAATGTTATGAAATTACTAACACACACACACAAACACAGAGAGAGAGAGACAGAGAGAGACAGACACGCAGACAAGCTTGCCCTACAAAAATTAAATGATTATAGAGCTTCTAGGAGATGATCCTGGAGTCTACCACATGGGGAGCAGTGAGTTTTCTGAAGGATACACACAGGACACACACCTGAGTGTTGACGAATGCCCTGGTCTGTTCATTAGCCTTGACAGTAGTGAAAAGTTTAATCAAAGGGAAAGAAAGGTGGGATTGGCATCGATTTTGTGCCTACCCAGTACCATACCAGACACTGCCATTTGCCTCATTTACTCCTCTGCAGAACAGCAAGAGGCAAGACGTTTATTCATGAAACAAAGGCTCGGGGAAGTGTGGAAACTTGGCCAAGCTCACACAGCTGGTACAAAGAGAACTGGGATTCCAATCCAGGGTGATCCTTTCACCAGGGACCTGCCCAGATTCCTGCAGTCCTCACTTCTCCCTCTTCTGAGGTCTGTGTTGGGTTACCGAGCACAGAAATCTTAGTACTTAAGGTTTTCTTACTAATTCATGAGTATTAATTTGTCCTCAGCTAGCCTATAAACGTCTCAAGAGGAACCAGACAATTATCTTTGTATCATACATGATACCCTTTAAAAAACAAATAACTTTGTTGCTTAACTATAATGTGTTGGCAGTTGCCCTCAAGACGAAGTTATTTGTATGAATAACTAGAGGAAAATTGAACCAGTGCCTGGACATATTTTTTCTTGAAAGAAAACAGACATTGGTGTAAAATAGACATGGATTTAGATCCAGCCCCAACCCTTATTTTTTGAGAAATAAGAATAGCAAATTACATTGCTCCCCTGAGTCTGTGTCCGCATCTCTAAAGCAACCACATTTTTCTTCAGATGCTTGGAAATAATCTAGTGAGACATACAATTTGATGTCTGACAATTGACAAGCTTAATAGTAGCTCTAGGCAGAGGGGTCACTTTAGCCCTGACTCAGCCATTTACTAGCTATATGAGTTTGGGTAGGCTATTAGTCACTCATTGCCTCAGTTTTTTAATCTGTAAAATGGGGTGTTAAGAATAGGAGTTCGTAGAATAAAACCTTTTTGAATGAATACACATTTCGAGTATTCAGATGTGTCTGACACACATGATGAATAACTTCTAGGAATTAGCATCAGTTATTTTTCATAATGATATCAGATGCAATGAGCACATGAGACGGAAAAGTGTGCTTTACAGAAGGAGAGAAATTGAGATAGGCCTTGAAACACAGGCTGCTTTCTGAACGGCCAGGAGGTTCCACACATTCCAGGGAAAGGAAACGGTATAGGCACGGCAGTGGGGAAGGGTGTGGCCTTCCTAGAGGATTGGGAACAGATTTATGGATAACGTCTCTTGTCCACGTTACACCTCTGGGAGGCTGGGATGAGATGGGTGAAGCAGAAGTTGAAGGCTGCTTTCCTGATGCATCTGGGATGACCGACCTCAAATTCTGACACTGGCAACATTCGTACATTTATATTCGACTTACCCTCCATGTATTTTACTCTGCACACTGTGTACTGATTTGTCACTTTTTTAGGGTAAGATTATGTCTCTGAGTAAGCTGATTAGTGTTAGACTGATTGTTTTAAAATAACTCGAGCGGCATCTGAATTTATTTACATACATGATATTGCCTTCTATAAACACAGCTGTATGCAGAAAGAAAATTCAACGGTATTTTAGGAAGTTAAGCCAACAGTTTAGCTGTAATAAAGGCAGCTTTCTCATTCTGGTTTCTCTTTATTTTTTCTTTCTCGACTAAGTTTTTCTGCAAGGATTGAGCCTAAATGCTTCTGCCCAGAAAAGTCTCAGGGAGTGGGAGAGTTGACGCTCTGCTGGCCACGGGGAACAACCGTCAGGAGGAGGCAAAGCGCATCTTTTAGGGAGGTGACCTCTCCTGGCACCAACTCCAGGAAGCAAGGCCATGCTGACTTTCTAGTCAATGCGGAAACAGTCATGAGTCTCAGGGCTGTTTCACATTCTGTGTAGGGCAAGGCTTTTCTGATTTCGTTGGTTCCACGTGTCTTTAGAGAACATTCTGTGTTGCCAGGCTCTGATTTGGGCTCTGGAGATTCAGTGATAAACAAGGAAGATGCAGACCCTGCCTTCATGAACCTTACAGTCTACGGGTAGAGTCAGGTGATAGGTAAGAGGTATGAAAATGACTATATAAATGCCATTATGATGAATGCAATCACGTATTAGGTTGGTACAAAAGTAATTATGGTTTTTGCGGTTAAAAGTATAATTGCAAAAACCTTACTTTTGCATCAACCTAATACAAGGACAGGCAATGGGCCACATGAGGGCAGGAAAGTTAGTGATAAGAGAACACTCCTCTGCAGAAGTGGCATTTACACTGAGAACTATGGGATGAATATGGATTGACTAGGTGAAGAGGCAAGGAAAGGGCGTTAGCTTGAAGGGGCGAACTTGGTGCATTCAAAGGAGGAGAAAGAGGTCAGCATGGCTGACTAGAAGAGAGTGAGGTGAGGATGCAGAGGAAGTCCAAAGCCAGACCAATTATGCAGGTGTGGGCTGTGCTGTGGATTTTCACTTTATCCTCCAGACAATGGGAATCCATCAGTGGGTTTCAGCCATGGAGTGACGTCGTCAGATTTGTGTTTCAAAATGACCAGGAGAGAATGGATTGGTAGGAGACATGACAAGGGATGTGGCACATCCATCAAATGGCTGTTGCAGAAGTGTACGCAAGAGGGAAGGGTGACTAACACCAGGCAGGGGCAGTAGAGACAGAAATGGGCAGTCAGATTGAGATAGAAGTTGGTGATTTAATCAATGCAGTTCACGTGTGACTGGACGTGAGGAAAAGGAAATATCAGATCCAATTACCATTTTTGTCTGTTTGTTTTTGACCTGAGTAACATGAGTGGTAGTGATACCACTCAAGGAAACGGGGGAAGATAGGAGAGAACCAGGCTAGGGGTAGAACGTAAAAATTATGAGCGTTGTTTGGCTTACGTAAAATCTATGATGTTTATAAACTTCTAACAGGAGATGGGGGAAGACAGAGATGTATAGGTCTGAACATCCAAGAGGGACTTGGGGTGGATATTTTGTTGGAAAAAGAGAAAGTAAGTATGCAAAACCATGAGAGTGGATGAGATTATGGAGAAAAAGAGGACGGTGGTAGCGGAAGAAGCTTATGAAGATGCGAGTTCCTTGAAATCATCTCTGCTGATTCAAGACATTGCAGGCAGTTCGAAGTTCTGTCTGGGGAACAGGTGTCTGAAACAAGTTTTGTGTGTCATAGCATGGGACTCAGAGAAGTAAGCTGTGCAGACAAACAAGGCACCAGTTCCAACAGGAGGATTTACACCGTTTGTCCTCCTGATGTGTCACGATGCAGGGAAATGTCAGCTCTAAATCCACAGAGGATTTATGTCAGCACTCCACTGCGGCACGTTTTTGAAACCCAGCACAGGATGGATTTATTAGGCCCTGGTGCTAGATCACTTTTTCTTAGAATTTTGACTGCAACACATTCTTCTTTTGATTATTTAAGCTCTCATTATCTTTTAGCCCATTGCCACAAAGTCTTCGAGTAAAATGGAAGAGCTTCCCAGTGCCCAATAAGAGAAAGAAAATACAAGAAGGAAAAAGTTGGTAAGAGATTCATTTTGCTCTAAAAATGCCTCCATGTGGAAATTATTTTAGTGGAATTGCTTAAAAATTTTATTAGCTAACATCAAGAGGCAGTTTAGTGGAAGCCAGAATGGTTCACGATCTGAGCCCTGTCACTCACTAGCTGTGTTACCTGGCACAACACACTTAACTTCTCTGTGCCTTCTAATCACGTCTTTATATTAACATTCTTAATATATAGAAGTACTTTCTTGATGTTAGCTCTCATCATTTTTATATCAGTTATAGGAGCCCAGAGCTGAGAATGAAACCTCTATCTTGTCCACAATCATTTACTGATTAATTCAGTGGCTCCAGGCAACCACATATCTTGAACCATATTTTCCTAGAACAGAAAGAGTTTATTTTATTCAAAGCCCCCACAGAGACCATAATTGGTCTCTATAATTGGAGCTCTAAAATCTGAGAGAAAACACCCTTTATGTGCAAAAGCATTTATCACAGCATCGTTTATGATACAGAAAAAGCATAAACAACTTAAATTTCCAATAACTAAAAAATGGTTAAATAAAATTTGGCCCATCAACTTGATGAACTATTAAACAATTAAAGTTACTTTATGTGCATGTGAGTTAGTATATGTACAAACGTACTTTATGTATGCCAACATGTTATTCTTGCTAAAAAAATTGTAACTGGGCATGAGAGAGAAGCACTAAATGTACATTGTCCATTTCTGTAATTATTGAATGCTATTGAGTAGTGGGATTTATTTTTTTCTTTATATGAAGAGGAAATATATAAAACGTATAAATATATAAAGAAGATTATTCTAAAAATACAACTTGTCTTTGACACAGAAGTCGTATGTTTAGAATAATATTTACTGAGGTAAAATACATGTATGTAATAATAGAATACATATATTTTAATAGAATTCATAAATTCTGAGAGTGTAATTGATGAGTCTTCATAAATTTATCCAGTCGTGTACTCATCTCCATAATAGGGCATTTCCACTCCCCCATGTAACCATCTCCATAATAAGGCATTTCCACTACCCTGTATCCTCTTTTTCTCCCTCACGCTTTTTGTGGTTTATTCCCTCCTCCCATCTCAGCCCTGGAAAAACACTGATTTACTTTCCATGACATTAATTTTATTGTATTTAGAATTTCATAATCTAGAATTTCATATAAACAGATCCTACTGTCTGCTTTTTTTGTTTTGTTTTGAGACAGAGCTTCTCTCTGTCTGCTGGAGTGCAGTGGTGCAATCTCGGCTCACTGCAACCTCCACCTCCCAGATTCAAGCGATTCACCTGCCTCAGTCTCCCGAGTAGCTGGGACTACAGGCATGCACCACCATGCCCGGCTAATTTTTGTATTTTTAGTAGAGAGGGGGTTTCACCATGCTGGCCAGGCTGGTCTTGAACTGCTGACCTTGCAATCCATCTGCCTCAGACTGCCTCAGACTGTATTTGAGTCTGACTACCTTCACCGAATATAATACTTTGGAGATTCAACTATGCTATTGCATTTATCAATAATGTGTTCCCTCTTATTGCTAAGTAATATTCCATTGTGTGGATCTATCACCACCTGTTTGCCAGTAGACAATTGTGTGAGTTGTTTCTAGTTATGGGCCATATTGAATAAAGCATCTATGATATCTACTTGATTTACTACTCTATAAGCAGTACTAGTCTTTGCATTAACATAAATTTTCGTTCAACGCTGATAAATATCTAGGAATGGGATTCCTGGGTTATGTACTAAATGCATTACATTGGTGCAAAAGTAATTGTGGTTTTGCCATTAAAAAACGTATGTTCCAATAGTTTACATGACCGTATGTTCGAATAGTTCCACATTCTCACCAATATTGGTAGCACAGGACTTGCAATATTTTGGCCATGTTACTGAATTGTATAGTTGTATCTTTTTGTGATTTTAATTTGTATTTTTTGAATAACTAATGACGTGAGTATTTCACGTTCATATTTCTCATTTGTATCTCTCTTCTTTGGGAGAAGTGTCCCAGTTTTTTAAGAGATTTTTTTTTTTAATTGTTGAGTTGGAATATTTATTTTGATGTTCTGGTTATGATTCCTTTATCAGGTATTTGTTTTACAAATATATTCTCCCAGTCTTAGTAGTTTTTGTTAACACAAAAATTTTAACTTTGAAAAAGTTCAGAATATTAACTATTTTTCTTTTTAAACGTCATTATTAGGGTTTTAAATTACAAATTAAATATCTTTACTAGACATGGGACTATCTTGGTTATCTACTTCTTGAAGAAACTGGTTGTTTCAATAGATGTGTCCATTTTATCTATGTTCTCAAATTTATTTAAGTGAAGTTCATAATATTCTCTTACCCTTTTAATGTTTGAAATATCTGTTATTTTAGCACTTTATATTAATGATTTGGGTCTTCTCTTCCTCTTTCCACCTCCCCTTCCCTTTGCTCTCTCTTTTATGTGCACGCACATAGCCAAGCATGTGGAGTGTGTGTGTGCGTGTTCAGTCTGGCTAAAGATTTACCAATTGTATAGATTTTTTTTCAAGAACCTGCTCTTCTTTCATTAATTTTCTTTATTTTTTTTTGTTTTTCTACTTTATTGATGATTGCTCTTATCTTTATAATTTCCTTGCTTCCTGTCCTTATTTAAAATTTGCTTTTCTAAGTTATTAAGGAGGAAAGTAAGGTCACCTATTTGAGACCTTTTGTTTTTCTAATGTGAGCAATTAATGATATAATTTTCCCTCTAAGTACTGCTTGAGCTGCATCTCATAGATTTTGATATATTACGTTTTTATTTTAATTCATTTCAAAATATTATCTACATTGTCTTATTATTACATCTTTGATTCATAAATTATTTAATAAACTGCAGTTTAATTTTCAAACGTAAGGATTTTCCATATATTATGCTATTATTATTAATTAATTTTATTGTAGCCAAAGAAGGTATTTCATATGGTTAAAATTGCCTTGAATTTATTAAATCTTGTTTTATGGCCCGGAATATCATTTATCTTGGCAAATATTTCATATGCACTGAAAAAGAATGTGTATAATGCTGTTGATGGGTAGAACAATCTACAAATGTCAAGGAAGCCGAGTTGGTTGACTGTTCTCCATTCTTACTGATTTTCTGTCAACTCATCCTATCATTTACTGAGACAGGAGTCTCGAAGTCTACAAATATAATTGTGGACTTGTCAATTCCTCATTTTAGTTATATCAGATTTTGCTTTATGAAATTTGAAGCTCTCCTTTAGGTTCATAAACATTTAGAGTTGCTATGTCCTCTTGATGAACTGACCCCCTTCACCTTATAAAATCCACTTTATTATTCCTAGTCATATTCTCTGTTCTGACGTCTAATTTTTCTGAAATTTATGTAGTCTCTTCAGCGTTCTTTTAATTACCATTTGCTCAACACGCCTTATACCATCCTTTTGCTTTCCCCTATGTGTGTTTTATGTTTAGAGTGTTAGAAACATATAATCAGGTGTCATGGTTAATTTTATATGTCAGATTAGCTATACTATGGTACCAGTTGTTTGGTCAAATGCCATGGTAGATGTTGCTGTGTAGGTATTTTGAGATGTGATTAATGTTTAAATCAGTAAACTTTGTGTAAGCAAATTACCCTCTATATCATGGATAAGTCTCATCCAATCAGTTGAAGGCTTTAAGGGAAAAGACTGAGGTACCCCAATGAAGAAGTAACTGCCTCACGCTGCTTTTAGATTCAATACTGCAGCATCATTTCTTCTTGTGTCTCCAGGCTGCCATCTACTCTGCAGATTTTGGAATTGCCAGCTTCCATAATTACATGAGCCAATTCCTTAAAGCAAATCTCTCTCTCTCTCTATATATATATACACACACACATATATACACAAACACACACACAAAACACACACACATACACACATATGTATATACACACATATGCATATATGTATATATACATTTATACACATATACACATATACACGTATATACACACATATATACACATATATACATACATATGTATATATACACATACACATGTATATTTACACACGCATGTATATATGCACACGTGTGTGTGTATACATCCTGTTTGTTCTGTTTCTCTGCAGAACTTTGACTAATACATTGGGTTTTGCTTTTTTATACCATGTGACAATCTTTGATGTTTAATTGGAGTGTTCAGGTTATTTACATCTAATGTGATTACTGATATGGTAGAGTTTTACTCTGGCATCTCGCCATTTGTTTTATATTTATTCCTTCTTTTCTTTCTTCATTATTTTTTCTGCCTCCTGTTGAACTGATTGAGTATTTTAACATTCTATTTTGTCTCTATTATGGCATATTGTTCTACCTCTTTATCTCCCCTTCAAGAAATTGTTGTACTATATGTATATATGGTATTACAGCCTATACATACTTTATATATATATATGAAGTATAGTACTACATACATATATAGATATGGAGTGGCACAATATTTAAGGGTAGGGTGTCAGACTATACATAAAATACTATATATAGTGTGTATACTGTATATAAAATACTATATATATGCATATATATACTGTGTAATACTGTATATGCATACTACATATAAAATACTACAGCCTGCCTTCAAATATTATACTGCTTCATGTATAGTATAAGACCCTTACAACTGTAAAATTTACTTTTCCTGGTCACCTGTTGTACTATTTTTGTAATATACCTTATTTGTATAAATCTAGTAAATCCCACAATGAAGTTGTTATTTTGCTTTGAAGAGTCAACTATTTTTAAAATAAGAAAACACTTGTTGCATTAAAAGTTCTTATACTCTCCATTAATTTGTGAAAATCCAAATTTTTATCTTCTTTTTTTAAATAATTTCTGACAAAGCGACTAATGTAAGTTTTATCTTTTTCTTCTGTACAATATTTCTTCGGATACTTTTAAGTTTCTATTTCTAGATTTCAGCCATTTGATATTGAGGTACCTTGCTGTGGTTTTCTTTGGGCTTATTTTGTTTGAGGTTTATTGAACTTATTGTATGTGTAGGTTTATGGTTTTCATCAAATTTGTAGAATTTTCAAATACTGGTTTTTTTTCTGTTTTATTCATCTTTTTCCTGGAATTCAGTTATTTGTATATTAGATTACTTTATATTTTATTACGGAAGTTACTTATCCACTGTTCCTTTTTTCTGTGTGTTTTCTGATTTGTTTACTTTCTATCACTATATCTGCAAGTTCATTAAGTTTTTCTTCTTGACTGTCTATTCTGTTAATCTTATGTAATTTTTTTTTCATTTAAGATATTGCAATTTTCATTTCTGGAAGTTCTGTTTTTTATGTAATATTCAATTTTTCTATTCATCATACTTATTTTCCTTTACCTTCTTGAACATATGGAATCTTTTAATAGTAATTGTTTTATAATAACAGTTCATAATAGCAATTATTTCTAAGTCTGCCTCAATTGATTGATTTCCTCCTGGTTACAGGTCGTATTTTCCTATTTCTTTGTATGTGTGGAAATTTTGTAGTAGATTAACTAAGTGTAGAACATTGTAATACATTGTTAATTGTAATCCATTGTTATGGCTCTCAGTTATTTAGAATTAGCTGGATACTTTTAAGGCTTACTTTTAAACTCTGTTATACAGATTAGCATTTAGTCTGGGGCTAAATTCGCTCTACTACTAAGGCAATTCCCTTCTGAGGATTCTACTTAATGCCTTGTGTTTTAACAAGATCTTTTCCCACTGCTGGTAGAAAGATGAACAATTTTCAGTTCTGCGTGAGCTCCAGGAATTTTTCTGTCTACTTCTCTCTTGGGTCCCAGCCTCTCACTCATGTACAAATTAATACTCAGCCAAAGATTCAAGGGCACCTCCTGTGGATTTCTTGAGCTCTTTATCCATCTACCTCCCTTGCCTTCTTACTCTGTCCCACAAATTCTAACTGCCTTGGCTTTTCTGAACTCTGACCTCTATTTCTCTGCAACTCAGCAAGACTGAGCTGAGTCTGTGTAGCTTCTCCATCTCTGTACTCAGTCCTGGTAAATGAACCCAGGCAGTAATTTGTTAAAATTACAGAGTTCATATTACTTTCTTACCTTCTTTCAGGAATCACAGCCCTATAAGGCCTTTGGTTAATAAGCGTCTAAAAACTATTGACTATACATGTGAAAAAAATTATAGAAATGTATAGATATTAAAAAAAATTACAAAGTGATTAGAAAAACTTTATATCTATAAATTTTAAAATAATTAAATAAATTTTAAATATTTTTTTCTAATTATTTAAGGTGAGAGGATATAGCTGGTCCCTGTTATTTCATGTAAATCAGAAATGGAAATCTCTAGTTATTATCTATTTCAGTGTTGTTCTGACAACTAATATTTTAAATCATAAATTGTGTATGTTTTCCAAAAATATGGAATATGTATTTAGTAGTGAAGGCAGGGTATATGTGCATGCGTAACTTACTGTCATTGTGCCAGCTGTGTGAAAGCTTAGTATGAAAAGTTACTGCAGGTCCTACTTGTGGTTGTCTTGAGATGCTAAAACTATGCAGCCTATGTTTCTTTCTTTCTTTTTTGGTGTTTTTCTAATATGTTTTAATGGAAACGTAAAAATTGTTTTATATTGGAAAAATAAACTTTACTTACAATCATTAAGGCTATTGAATAATTTACACGGAGGAAGTAATTCCAAGCAGAAAGCTCTTACCTATGAAAGAATTATGTTTGCACAAATTAATGAATATACAGCCCATCTTTTCACGTACCCAATCTTTGCATGTACAGCTTCCCCTCATACTTCATTTATTTCTGAAATGGATTTGGAAAATACATTCATAAAAAATGAATTTTCATGTTTTTTTCCAAAATATATTTGGAAAACACATTTATTAAAAAACACTTTTTTTTTTTTTTTTTTTTTTTTTTTTAGAAAACCACAGATACAATAAAACAATGAAATGATTAAAATGAAGGTAAAAGTTCAAGATACAGAGAGTGAAACGGCTGGGAAATATATGGGTTGAGAGGAGAACAGTGGGAGGGGCATGGAAAGGAAGCCGTGTAATTTTAGCAGAGAATTTAGACTAAGGGAAGCTTTGGAGATTGAAGATGAAACTTATCTGTGAGCTTACTAGTAGCCAAAACAAAGAAACAGTGGGATTTGGAGCTCTCAGAATAAATCAAAAGTTTTTTCATCTGGAGATGCTTTTTTTTCACATTTTATTTTTTCTAACTTCTAAAATAATATTTTATATTAACTAGACCAGAGAAACACTCAGCATATAGAATTGTTGTGTGCAGCTCTTTAAGAACAATAAAAGAATGCCAGGCATAGACCCTTTCCTTAATGAAACTGAGTTCCAAGACAGTGGGAGAACACTTAAGTTATACCTAAACTGGTTTCAGATTAAAACAGGACAGTGTACGATTGACCTTCAAATCAAAAGCATGCATGATCCCAGCTGAAAGTAGACCTTCGGTTCTTAATGAACAAGTGAGTGTGGATAAGCACAGGAGAGGAATGAGGCATTCCAGGAAAAATGCAAAACACAGGAGAAAAAAGAGACAGCTATGGACATCGCAAATGGCCTGGGAAGGTCAGATGATTAGCGAGTGGTCCTGAATGTCATGATGGGGGATGCAATGACCATTGATAGGAGACGACAGCCCTGGGTTCAAATCCTACCTCTGCTAAATTAAAACAAAAACAAAAAGGAAACTAAAGAAATGCCACACCCAGTACCTTGAGGTTTCAATAGGGCTGACTGAAGTTTCAGCTTTTAATAGATGGTATGTACCAGTCTCTGCTTTGTGTAATACAGCTTTTTCTTCCATGTGTTGAGGTAATAAGGCATTTTTGACCAGCAGAGGTAAAACCAAAAGTCTTAAGCTATTTAGAATTAGTTGGATTTCTTCAAGGCTTACTTTACTAAGAAAGTTTCCTGACCCCAGGGTAGCAATTTTAGTACAGAAAGTGTGTCTTGTCCGTGGTTGCAAAGAGGAGTTTGGGTTTGTGGAAAGGGCTACAAAGGGACCTGGATGGATGAGGTTTCTGGTCTGGCCTTTACATGGGCCTGAGTTTGAGAGCCTCTGAATGCAAGACTGAGGCATGAAACAGGCATGTTGCTGGTGTGTGTGTGTGTGTGTGTGTGTGTGTGTGTGTGAAAGAGAGAGAGAGAGAGAGAGAATGAGAAAGAGAGAGCGTTGTTGTTGAGTCCTATGGGAAGAAGCAAGCTGCTATAGGACTGAATAAGAGAAAGGATGAAGTTCCTTGGAAGAGTTGTGACAACCTTTGACCCTCACCCTTTGTTTCAGAAAGGATCCAGTTAGGAAAATACAAATACACATTAGGTGTTTTAGCTAAATAATTCAATAAAAGAACCTGACTGTACAATTACTGGAAGATTTAAAAAGCAAAAAAAAAAAAAAAAAAGGAAACACGGAGGCCATACCCCAGTAATAGCTGTAGGGTGCAGCTGCTGACAGCTCTAGGGTGATATCAGGTATATAAGAATTCAGAAGCTCAGTGGACAGGCCTGGTAGGGCTGAGGCTCAGACCTCTGAGTTGCCTCCCGACTTGTGGCTCATAGCAGGGTCCCTTGGAGCTGAGACCCAGAAGTCTGAGAAAAGGGTCTTGCCTGTTGGTGTTGGTGCCTCCTCCACAGAGGTGCAAAGCAGTTCAGGCTGGAGCCTGGAGTCAACACCTGCTGCAAGGAGGAAGTGTCATTGCCAAGGTGAAGTGAGGCTGTGAGGAACAGAAGCCAAGAGAAGACCAAAATCCCTTCTCCCTCCATTGTCCTGCAGTCTGCCACTAGCCCCACCTATGAGCAGAGCCTAACATGGAGCCAGCTGCAAAACTGATATGTGGGGTGGGGAGCCCCTGCCCCAGGCTCAAAAAGCCTGCAGAGAAGCTGGGCATGTAAATGAGCCATGAGGACTTCACAACGGAATTCCTATCAGGACTTAACAAAGGCTGGCACAGGCCAGGTGCGGTGGCTCATGCCTGTAATCTCAGCACTTTGGAAGGCTGAGGCAGGCGGATCATTTGTGGTCAGGAGTTCAAGACCAGCCTGGCCAACGTGGTGAAACCCCATCTCTACTAAAAATACAAAAATTATCCGGATGTGGTGGCACGTGCCTGTAATCCCAGCTACTCGGGAGCCTGAGGCAGGAAAATCCTCTGAACCTGCGAGGCGGAGGTTACAGTGAGCTGAGATCGTGCCACCGCATTCTAGCCTGTTGCACAGATGCTCACTGGGGATGTCCAATATCTGCATGAAAACAGAAGGCAACAGGCATTTTTTGATGAATGACTGTAGGCTACATGAAAAAATTCACCTTTTTTCTTTTTTACTTTATTTTATCCTTACAATAACCCAAGAAGTGAGTATTATTGTTCCCATTTTACAAGTGGAGGATTTGAAACTCAGAGAGGTCATGTCCCAAAGCTGGTAGATTGGAGAGGCAAGAAATAAACTAAGAATGTGGAGATTTCAGTACTTCCATTTTCACCAAAAGGCAACTCTCTAGCCTGCCTCTTTGGTCCTACTACCTCAGTTACACATTGATCACACAATAACATCTTCCCCACTAACACATAAGTTCCATGAGGTCGAGACTTGCTCAAACTTTGATGTGGTCACTGGCCACTATGTCACTGGTCACTATGCCAATGACCATGTCCAGGTGGTCACATATATACATGGGCATTCAGTAAATACTCATTGAATAACCAAATGCATATTTATGTTCATTTAGGCTTCCTTATGTATTATATGGAAGTATATCCGGATATATAATTTAATACCCAAACATAATGTGTGATACATATGTATGTCTAAAACATATTTTGGCACTGCAGAGAGAAAAGCATTTGAAGTCAGAAGCGTTGCCTGCTAAGAGACAATATGTAGCTTTCAAATGAGGCCAAAGTGAATGCATATTTGATCTTCAAATTAACTATCCCATTAAACTATGGTCTCTTCTTCCCCTTCATCCCACCCTGTCCCCATCCCACCCCCCACCCCAAGCTTAGCCTATCATTAGCTGCTATCTGGAATCGACAGTAGAGTAATTTGAACTCTGGTTCCCAAGGGCCTATTCTTTTACTTCCTGCTGTAGGAATACGGTGTGTATTGATTAGATATCAGACTGTAATGGGCTTCCAATCTCTCTGCCTTAAGATATATGATGGAGATGACAGGAAACAGATACCCTGTTACTACTTGTAAATAGTCTGGTTGAACAAAATGGTTGGTAACCACTTCGGTGCTGTTCACATTTTTACCACCAGGAAGGAGTTCCTTTTTTCACTCTTTCTAAAAGAGTGAAAGGGAAAGGCAAGGCACACAATTTTCTTTTGGGACCAGACCCATTGTCTAACATGGTCATCTCCTTTAGAAACTATTGGCCAGGCGCGGTGGCTGAAGCCGGTAATCCCAGCACTTTGGGAGGCTGAGGCGGGTGATCACAAGGTCAAGATATCGAGACCATCCTGGTTAACATGGTGAAACCCCATCTCTACTAAAACTACAAAAATTAGCTGGGCATGGTAGTGCACGCCTGTAGTCCTAGCTACTCGTGAGGCTGAGGCAGGAGAATTGCTTGAACCTGGGAGGTTGCAGTGAGCCGAGATTGCACCACTGCACTCCAGCCTGGTGACAGAGTGAGACATTGTCTCAAAAAAAAAAAAAAAAAAAAAGCAAAGGAAAAAGAACTATTCAGGGAGAAGGATTTCCCTTAAGAGTTCAGGCTTGCTTGGAGAGTTGTTCACAGACTACTCAGGAACAAAACCCACAGCATCTGCAGCCCACTCCCACCTGGGTGGCTGACAGAAGAGAAAGGGGGTTGGAGGCCGAGCAGAGGCAGAAGCAGGCCTCCTCCTCTTCTGAGCAAGACCTAGGGCAAGTCACTTGTAGAAGCCTCAGTTTCCACATCTGCAAAATGGGAGAATAATCTTGTTCACAGAACTGCTGTCAGGATTGAGTAAAACAATGCACTTGGAGTAGCTAAGATACTGCCTGGGGCCTGGTTAGTTTTCTTTCTTTTCCTCACTTTACCCTATCTACTGAAATTGATTCCCTCTGCTGGAATTCTGAGAGTTCTTCAGTTTGTGGAAGAGGCAGGTACACAGGGAGTGTCTCCTTGTGTGGCATCATTCAAACCTCAAATAGCACATAATGGTAGCATTTGTAAGGCAAATGGGCTGAAGCTCCCGCCCGAGCTGAAATAAACTTCCTCTGGAACTGAGCAAATGCTGGTTCTATGTTGCTGATGGCAGCCTGACTCAAGCACTGATGACTCCGCAATTTGAAGTTGGCCTGGGTTTGTTTTGCGGGTTTTGCCCACTTTCTGGATGAAGCTTGTGATATTTGTTTGAGTTAGAAGGGCCCTGGCTCATAGCTTAATAACGCAAAGGTAAATATGAAGTTGATCGGTGACATCCTTCTCCCAGTGGCCCGGCAGATGCCAAGATAAAGGTTCACATGCCTCCCTTGGTGATATGGGTTTGATTTTGCACAGATGGGAGTGTCTTCGGTTGAGTCTTCAATTTCCTTCCCTTTTCTTATCAGCAAAGATGACTAAAAAACAAGTTGAATGGTGGTTCAAGAAGCATTTCAAGGGAAGACTGTAAACGTTTAAGGGGGAATAAACTGTGAGTTTATACATTTTTAATTACACCAGGCTTGAAGCTCATATTCATTTATTACCAGAGATATCAGCCACTTATCTGCCACTTCTCTAATCTTTGCCCTGAAAACAGACATGACCCTAGTCAAGGAAGATAAATGGAGAATTAAAAATGGCTACCTTCTGGGAATTGATTGGAAAAGAGTGGGACGGCAAGCCAGGGCTCAAGTTAACCCTGGACTCTTTCCCAATCTTCCTGCAGCTACTGCTTCTGTGGGTGAAGGCAAAATCAAGTGGACCTAACCTCTGTCTTTGCTAACATTTCCTCATTTCTCCTTCTTCCCCTGCCCCCATTAGAATGAGGGAATCAATAAAGCTAGCTTTGAGAGAGGAAGGAACCGATCTTCATGCTGGTATCAAATGCTATATCTCTGCGGCATGTGGAGAAGGGCCAGTGTGCTGTAAGTGACCTAATTGCAC
Organism: Mandrillus leucophaeus; assembly: GCF_000951045.1. Classification (NCBI taxonomy): domain Eukaryota; kingdom Metazoa; phylum Chordata; class Mammalia; order Primates; family Cercopithecidae; genus Mandrillus; species Mandrillus leucophaeus. The sequence goes on from NW_012103920.1 coordinate 3,459,020, forward strand.
ATTCCCCCAAAACACCGAATTCATATTATTGGCTTCATCAGCATTGTCCCTCCTGGAGGTTGTTCTTAAGTAGCTCAGGAGAGGATTGAAGGAAAGAACTATGACTGTTACCTTCAATACAGGGGGATCTGGCCAGGAAGGAAGCAGAGACACACATAATGATGGTCGCCATTTATTGAATGCTTTCCTTGTACCAGACCCTGTGCTATGTTCCTGATGTCCAGCATCTCATTTTATTCTTGCAACAATCCTTTGAAGATGATCTGCTTATTCCTGTTCTACAGATGATGGTAACTGACACTCAGATAAATTAGGAAACTCATTCCCATTATAGAGCCGCCACGGCGCCCGGCTAATTTTTTTGTATTTTTAGTAGAGACGGAATTTCACCGTGTTAGCCAGGATGGTCTCGATCTCCTGACCTCTTGATCCGCCTGCCTCCCAAAGTGCTGGGAATACAAGCGTGAGCCACCGCACCCGGCCAAATGTTTGTTTTATGGCTAACCTTGATCACCTATCAGAGATATATTTTTTAATAGTGTCAAGTGTTTGGGATTCGCTGCTTACACAAGTAAATAAAAACAAACTAAAATTAAAACGCCTCTAAATTGGATACTCTTACTTAGGAGTAAAATGCTGAGTATTTTAAAAAGAAGAAATAATGACACCATCATTTGCTGAGTGCCTACTCTGGGTCGGGCATTCCACAGACATTACTTCATTCAATCCTCTCGAGACTCTTGCAAGATATTATTATCTCCATTTTACAGATGAGAAAACTACAGGAGTAATGACATCTCACTAAGGCCTGTAACCAGACAGCAGAAGTGGTCAAATTCGCTGCAGAGCTGATACTGTTGAAAAGACATGTCTCCACCTACTCACAAGAGGAGAGTGAGAGTCTTATAATCACGATAAAATCATCGTACTAAAAATAAGAATTCACATGTATTGAGCATTTGCAATGTACCAAGTATTGTGCTGAGCAAATGTCAGACATTCTTCTAGTTGATTCTCACAACAACCCCATGAGGGAAGTACTATTATCAGCTCCATTTTAAAGGTGCAAAAACAAAAGCACAGAGAGGGTAGGTAACCTGCCCAGTATTACACAGCTAGTAAATGACAGACCCAGGATTCGAATCCAGTAAGTGCAATTCTTGTTCTGCGCTCTTATCTGTTACACTCCTTTGTTTTTTACAGCAAGAGAAAATAACGGTTCAGCCTGAGTAAGAGAACAATGAAATGGAGAATTCTAGAAATAGCAAAATATCACTGCAGATATAGTTTAATTGGGAAGCAATTGCCCCAGATTGCATTTTCACTTAAAAATTGGATGAATTTTTGGCCCATTGACGTATATTATTTCCTTCTCGAAGACTTTGAGCACACTGAGCCAAAAGCTCTTGTTTTTACACAGTGATGATTAAGGATCTTTTCATTTTCTTTAATGTGTTTCTTACTTATCAAAACTGTTCCGAGTGATCCTGCGGGTGAAGAACCTACGTTCACAATTCCCTACAATAAACACATCCAGACTTTCTGTGTAGCTATACCTTGAATTTCTTTTCTTCAGGCTGCAAACTGTTGAGTTTCTTTTCCCTATTTGTCTCCCCTCACGGTTGCCTAGAGGCTTCCAGAATGCTCTCTGAATTCCCTAGTCCATTTCACCCTTTATGCTTCAAGGAACAGGAATACTTTGCTATGAGAATATTGGGCTTTTCCTTTGCTATTCGGTTTGTCTGGCTCATAAATAATTCTACAGGTCACCCGTAGCCGAGACAAGCATCCTGTCTTTGTAAATGCCAACAATCAGTTCACAGAAATATCATTACTACTCCATTGATGAGGGTCACCCAGTACATGGAAGGTCAGACATGGGAACAGACTTGGCACTTCATTAATTTAAGCTGCTACCTGATGCCAGGCACTTTACATTCATGAACTCGTGTACTCATCATAAAAACCCTGAGAAATTGACATTACTGTTCCCATTCTATAGATGAAGAAATTGAGGCTCCTGGTATGCCAAAGGTTATAAAATGAGTTTAATATGAGCAGTTGTCACTAGTATTTATTAGGCTTGTACTATATTCTAGGAGCCTCCTCCACTGCTCTTGGGCATTAGTTCATTTAATTCCACAGCAACTTTACGGGGGTAAACATGATTGTTATCCCTCTTGTACAGTTGAGAAAACTGTAATGCAGAGATATTAAGCAACTTTTTCAAAGTCCAGCAACTGGGAAGTGGCTTGAAACCAGAGGACATGATTTTTGAACTTGCACTCTTAAGACAAAATGAACGGCTACCAATTTCCTAACAAATCAAAGAGTAAGGTTCTATGACCTCCATTTTTGAGATATAAATGGATGGGAATAGCTTTGGGTGATTGCTGGTCTTGGGATTTAGGGCCAGACGGTATTAACTGGAGGACTGGTTCTACTGCTTCCAGCAAGATGATCTCAGGCAAGAAACCTCTGGGCTTCATGACACCTGCCTCCCAGGCAAACCTAAGGAGCAAGTAGAGAATGTAGGGAAAGACACCACATAAATCAGAATTGAAATTGAGATCCATTATGCTAGTAGTACCATGGAAAAAACAATGAAACTCTCCTTTGAAGGAGGAGTTGGGCCCCAAATTTAAGGCCACAGCTTAACACAAAAGGTGTCCATTTATGATTTCTTACAAAAACAGCTGTTTTCCTTTAGAAAACAAACACACAAACAAAACAAAACACAAAACAACAACAACATTTAACAACAATCCAGGAAATTGCTTCTGCTTTCTTTCTTTTTTCATTTCATTTCACTTATTTACTCGATTTAAAAGAAAATGTAGCCAAGACAGAAATGTGTAAATGCAAGAAGACGGTTCCTGCAGGAAGGGCTTTACCGAGTACATATTACATGTAATTGCTTTTCCCCTCCATAGCGCATCATGAACCTCCTTTCATGTTAGGGTATTTGGATCTACCCCGTTCTTCTTAACAGCCACAGTGATCCCATTATGTGGAGGTTCCGTTACTTGCTTTTTTCATTCTCCTATTGACGGACCTACAGCTTGTTTCCTGCAATCTATAGTTATTACAGCAGCAAAAAGCATGTCTATTATGCTTACATGTATATTCTCAGACAAGCACTTTTGATTTAAACTAAATAAAACATCCACTTCTAATTTGACTTATAAGAAAAATAGTTGAGAGATTTAGATCAGAGTCCAATTTCTGCATGCATAAGGGAAGGGGTAGGGAGTTTCACCAGACCCTATACCTTACCTCCTCCAAGGGACCCCTGCGCTACCCTTCTGTATTCCCCAACCCCTTTCTCCAGCCCCTCCCAAACACACCATCCTAAGACCCCAGCTTTTTATCTCACTAAGCCGCCAAGGAAATGGCCAGGTCATTAGTGTTGTCTTTAGAACCAGCTCTTTTGACTCGGTTGGCAATTTTATTCACAGTAAAAACTGATCTATGATTGAAAAAATAATAATAAGCATGATTCACTGACTTCTTTTGCTGTGGGTGTCATGGCGAGGGGTCCATAGCAGTGGCTGTGGTAGGTAGGTCAGGCATTAACCACACATATTGAGTGAGATCACTCTGATCAGAGTGAAATTTGCAGAACAAAAGTATCCCCTTTACTGTGTGCAATGCCAAAAGGTGCTCAGAAAAGAATCTTTATCTCCTTGATGAAACCAAATATGAAAACCATTTGCTTCCAGCATGTCAAAGATCCTTGCTCTATTTCCCCCACTTTCAAGAAGAATGATTAGAACATTTGTCTCAGTCCTCCAGCACCAATTATTAGATTCTGAAGCTCCTCTTAGGGTGAACAGGATCTGAGAGGGAATGTCTTAAATCAATTCCTTCTATTTCTGGTGTTAAGCCTCAACTTGTCAGATTGCTTGTGACTCCTTGGGTATTTCAGCATCAATCTAAGTACGGCTTTGAGCTCTCAAAATCTGCCTGGCATTAACATTAAGAATATATTTGGATTCGTATGCTTATTTATCTTTTTGGTTTCTTTCCCACCTCAGCAGTCAGCCTCATGCTAGCCGGGAACTGACAATTCTTTTTGAAAAACTAAGCAAATCTTTGAAAACAGTTTTCAAGTCTTGTAGCAGCACGTTTGTGCTGTTACAGCTGAAGAGCTGTCAGGCCTCCAGCGTGCACCTTGATTTCAGCTCAGCAAATGGAGCAAAATATCCATTTTGTGCATGAAATTGCCTGTGTTCTGCGTGGGAATCTATGCTTCTCAGCACCCTCTGCACTTAGCAAAGGCTCTGCTTGGCTTTTCCTGGAGTTGGAAAATTGGGTCTCTAGGAATAGGCTCCTTCTTGCCTGATGCTGGAAAAGCCATCCCTGAGGAAACAGAATTCTAAGCGAGAGCCGTGAATTCTCACTTAGAACGTTTTTCTTCAAAATAGATATTTTTGTGTGTATGTGATAGAGCCCACAGCTGGTGGAGGTATGATCTAATGTTCACGGACATCCAATACTCTTAAAAAGTCGAAATTGCTCAGAACCCTGACGGCGTGAACTTATTTCATGCAAACAAATAAACAATCCAACAGCAAGAATAACAATCAAAGTAGTCCTTTATGGGCAATTTGGAATAGTATCAAGAGCCTCAAAACCCTTTAATTTCACTTATTGGGATCAATCCTAAGGAAATAACCCTGGATCCACATTTCCAATCACAGACAAGGTTAGTCATCAAAGCATTATTGAAAAGGGTGGGGAAAAAAAAAAAAAAAAAAAAAAACCAGGAGAAAAAGGTGTCTAACAGTAGGAAACTAGTTAGGTCAATGGTGATATATAAACAAGATGGAATGCTTTGCAGGTATTGGCATGAGTTTATAAAAGGGGTTTACAAAAAAAGTTAGGGGTGATTTCCTAAAGTAGATTTTATGGAACTCTAAAAAACACACAGAAGAGTGTACAAATCATATACACATAGAAGCAATACCTAGATAAAAATACATTTTAAAAATTCTCAGCTCCCCAGAAGCCCTCCTGGGCCTCAACTGGTCATTACTCCACCCAGGGAAGCCACTTCTAACAGCTTAGATCAGGTGTGTATTTTTGAACTTTATAAATACCCACATCTAGGGTATTCTGTTATCCCTGGCTTCTTTCAGTGAATACTTTGTTTTAAAGAGTCATCCATGCTATTGTGCAGAGTTTCAGCTTCCAGATTCTCATTCTACTGTGTGAATATATTGCAATTAATTATCCATTCTGCTGTTGATGAACATGAGAATAGTTTCCAGTTTTGCCCATAATGTATAGTGCTGCTAATTGTTCTTCTACAGGCTTTTGATGATCACATACGCACATTTCTGTTGGGTACACACCTAAAAGTAGAGTTTCTGGATTATTGGATATGTACATATTCTGTATTAGCAGAGGCTACCAAATTGTTTTTCATAGGATTATACCCATTTTTACTTCTTTTTGCAGTGTACAACCGCCCCAGTTGCTCCAAAATTTGCCAACTCAATTTTGTGTTCTTTTTTTTTTTTTTTTTGGGAAATGTGTAGCTAAATGGCAAATACAAGTACAACCATGAATTTGAAAAAAAAAAAATACGTACATTAAAAAAATTCCTGGAAAAAAATACTTCAATTTGTTAAGAGTTGGTAGTTTTGTGTGGTTGTGTACTCATTCAAATTTTCTATCATTTTTCCCCTAATATTTTCTCATCCTCTATGAGAAGGAAGTGTTACTTTTATAACCCTTAGTCCTTTTACCAGGCATTAGGTGAACATATGGCATTTAGAGTAGGGCATTAGAATAGTCATGTGACCACCTTCCTGTATGATGATCATTTTTAAATGCTATTGGCTCTGGGAGAAGTTGTTATTTTCACTAGACATTTCCATGGGACTATCAATTTATCCATGCAACCATTCATCCATCTACCTACTTATCCACCCATTGATTTACTCATGCATTCAGTAAACATTTATTAAACACCTAGTCTGGGCCAGACATTTTGTTGGGTAGGGAAGAGTCATGAAGAGATTCTTTGGAGCACTTATACTGCATAGTTTTGTACTTAGGCATCAATAATATAACAATACTGAAGATACATTGATACAAATAAGTATAGTATAAATAACAAGTATTTTTTGAGGATTCATGACATACTAGGCACGGAGCTAAGAGAGTTACATGTAAACAATCATTTAAATCACAATCACCTTATAGAACAGATGTGGAAGCTAAAGCTTAGAGACATTAGAAAAGTAGCCTGAGGTTACAAAGCTAGACTGCAATTGAGACTCAGATCTACAGAACGTCAGGCCCTGAGCTCCTGATCACCTTTTTGGCCCTGCTGCCTTCTACCAAGAAAGGGGAACTCTGTGAGAAGGGAGCACAAAGGAAGTGACACTGATGAGGAATCAATGGATACGCTTTTAGGCTTGGTCTGAAAAGATGCGAAGGAATTTGTTAGGCAGGAGAAGAAAAAAAGGCCATTTTTGGAAACTTGAACATGGTAAAGCAAGAGTGACTTCAGCTCTGAATGGAGAAAGGGCAGAAGTGAGAGATGAAGCAGAGAAAGGGAGCGGGAGGAACTTGAAACCCACCAAAGGGAGGGACCTTGAATCTTCCCTGTGTAGTCCCCAATTTGGAGACCAGTCCGGGTCTGGCCTCGGATAGAGACTCTGAGTGATCTTTCCCTCCCTCACATGATGGGTAAACTATTCTCTCCTTAGTGTGCCCACAGATTCTGTCTGCACTCTCATTACCACATTGATACTATTTATTTATTTATTGAGATGGAGTCTCGCTCTGTCACCAGGCTGGAGTGCAGTGGCAAGATCTCAGCTCACTGTAACCTCCTCCTCCTGGGTTCAAGCGATCCTCGTGCCTCACCCTTCCGAGTAGCTGGGATTACAGGCACGCACCACCACACCCAGCTAATTTTTGCATTTTTAGTAGAGACGGGGGTTCACCATGTTGACCAGGATGGTCTCAATCTCCCAACCTCATGATCCACCCACCCTGGCCTCCCAAAGTGCTAGGATTACAGGCGTGAGCCACCGCACCCAGCCCATATTGACACCTTTTATAGCTGTACTATTCAATAGGAGGGCCACTAGCCATGCATGGCTATTTTTTATTTTATTATTTTTTTTTTTAGGCAGAGTCTCTCTCTGTCACCCAGGCTGGAATGTAGTGGCATGACCTCTCTGCCTCCCAGGTTCAAGTGATTCTTGTGCCTCAACCTCCCAAGTAGCTGGGATTGCAGGTGTGCTCTATCATGCCTGGCTGATTTTTTGCATTTTAGTAGAGATGAGGTTTCACCATGTTGGCTAGTCTGGTGTTGAACTCTTGGCCTCAAGCAATCCAGCCGCCTCAGTCTCCCAAATTGCTGGGATTACAGGCATGAGCCACAATGCCCAGCCACACATGGCTATTTAAAATTAAATAAAATTAAAATGCAGTTCCTCTGTTGCACTAGTCACATTTCAAGTGCTCAATAATCAGGTGTGGCTAATGGCTCCCATATTGGACAGTGTGAATACAAAACATTTCTTATGTTGCAAAACATCCTTTGAAGGATGCTGCTTGCTAGCCTGTTTCCTGTGCATGGAAAATTATCTGAGGACAGGAACCTTGCTTGAAGGATGCCCCTAATGCCTTGTATGGAACGTGGCAAGGACGAGATGTTCAGTGGCTGTTAAGTCAATAACTTTAGGACTGGAAGAGAACTTATATCCCACACCTTCATTCAACAGAAAGACTGAGGCTGACACTGTTACTGGTAATGTGACTTTGACCGAGTAACTTTGTCCTCAGTGCTTCTCCAGTTTTAAGGTGTGTGTGATCACCTGGGGTTTTCAATAATGGTGCAGATCCTGATCCAGGAGTCCTGAGATACATTGCAGAGTTTCCACTTCTGAGAAGTTCTCAAGTGATGTGGATGTTGTTGGTTTGTCAATCACACTTCAAGGTAGCAAGCCTTTATAATCAGTGGAAAAGACAAAAATAAAACACGACAGGACAAATCTGGAAAGTCTAGCTCTTGGTATGGAGATTTTTCTGGGATATGAATTCATTTTGTGAATACAAGAACACATTTAAGCCACTTATTCATCTTTTCCTTTTAAGACACGAAGACATCTCATTTACATTACCTTTTAGAAGATGAAAAAATCAGACGGAATGTTTAGCAATCAGGTGTCAAAAATGCCATCCCTCTATTCCCTGCCTATACCTTCATCATAACCACAATGAAAAGTTAACATCACCACTAACAAAAGCTGAAACCAAGGAAGAATCAATTTTGTTTCATTTAGCTAGAGAAATCTTAAAACAAATAGATAGACACACATTTGAAACATGAGTCAGGAAGGAAGGAAAAAGGGCAATGTGATTTTAAGAAACTTCAGGAAGAGAGGTACAGAAGCAACACACTTTTCCCAGGAAGAAAAATCTCTTTACAAGTCTCTTCCTTTTGCAGGTATCTCCTCAAAACCACATTTGACATGGGTCTAATTTCCTTGCTCAATACCATCATTATTAAATAGCCACAAATCACAAGTAACATGTTTATCATTTCAACATTTCTTCCAAGATCGGGTTTGAATTATGGATTGTGAAAACATAGATTTTGTTGCTTGGGAGGGGGGAAAGAAAATTCTATCAGTGTTCTAGAAAATGAATTTTTAATACCATTTGAAAGACAGATTACAAATGCTCTGAGGTTTTAACTCTTTAAGACCATTTCCAATGCCTGAAAGAAGTATGTTTAATTATGCTGCTAACAGCTCTCCTTAATGCTAGTGAGCTGGAGAGAAACACACAGACATTGTCTACTTAAGGAGTAGGCATATAGCTCAGGGTGCTGGTTTTATGGGCAAACTGCAGCAATTTCATTACTCTGTCTCTACCCAAATTCCATGGCCCATGGAGGAGTCTTAGACTGTGACGTATGAGTCAAGTGGATGGGGATGAAATTTGGTTACTGCCATTTGTAGCCGTTTAATTTTGGCCAAGTCACTTGTTAATATTTTCTGTGCCTTGGCCATCTGGGTGATAGTAATACCTAGTTGTTGGAGTATATGAAATATTAAATTTAAATAATGTATATGAAATGCCAGACACATGGTAACAATTGTTTAATTGAGGCAGTAATATTCATAATGGTGTTTGGCCTTCATCCCAGGAAGGAGAATTTGTGAATAGTGGGACAGGGCATGAGAGTTTTCAAGGACACTGAGAATCTATTCATCCCCTAATCTGCATGGATGCCCTCTTTTCTATCTCCAAAGGCCTCTGCGAAAATGCATACCAGATGTGGCTATAACAATAATGATTTTTGGAGTAGGCGTGATGGTGTGAAGAAGAGGGAGGATGGTGGGTATCTGAGCCCATTGAACATTACGATTTATATATTGCTTATATTAATTAATGTAAGTTAATGTTATTGTGTCCCAATATGAACCAGCCAATGTGGTAAACACTTTCCAGGCATCACCTCACCTACTCTTCACATCAGCCCTGGGAAGTCAGTACTACTATTTCCTATATAGTACAAGGTTTTCCAACTTCCACACTATTGCTATTTGGGGTTGGAGCACTCTTTGCTGTTGCATTGTCCTGAGCATCATAGGACTCTTAGCAGCATAGCTGGCCTGCACCTATTAGCTATCAATAGCATTCCTTTTCCTACCACCCTCTAATGTCTGCAGACATTGGCAAGTGTCCTGCTGCAGGGAAACAATAAACCCTGGTGGAGAATAATGAAGTAAAGTTCAGTGAACAATGAAGTGAAGTTCAGTGACATCCCAAGATCATCTAGCTAGCAAGTGTTGGAACCAGAATTAGACGTCAGGAGGTAAAATTCCACGTCCCTAAATACTAAAGCTCTCTTGTCTACTAGGCCCAGAATAGAAAGTGAAGCTCTGTGTTTCCTGGGTTGGGTTAGATGGAGTGGCCTTTTGAGCAAAAATTCTGCTGTGAGGAATGAAGATAAGAAGTCATCCAATAACCTGGCCTCATCAAATATTTCCAGGTATGCATCTACCCCTTAGAAGCTCTTCCCTGATTCCAAAAAGGCTGCCTAGTTACAAATTATTTGGAAATGATTCCTTGGGATTGTTATCTTTCTCAGCCAGTTATTGAGCATTCAGGGAAAATCCAACATTTGACCCCAAACCATTATCTCCTCCTTATTAACAAGACTTGGCAGTAGATGTCTTTTGGCTTTAAAAACAAAACAAAAACAAATGTACTTTCAAAGATGAATATTTGCCTTCAATGAGGACTATATCATAGGTTCAAAAGGAAAATTAAATGAGAACATTTTGATTATGCTCAAATATTTGTTCTATATCCCAAGGAGACCTATTTCACTTAAACTCGTGATTTCTGAGTGATTTGTTAAAATTCACTGCCTCTTGTTTCTAGAGTTCCATCTCTGTAGTTTAGCTGTGCCTATCACAGGTACCTGAGGAAGTCCCTATTATTTGTTGTCTATTGCTTTAACAACAAAACTTTCTCATATATGCCTTCCAGTCACAAAGTACATTCATGTTCATCTTAACTAATCTTGCAACAACTCTAGCTAAGATGTCACAACTATCCCAATTTTTACATATACGGAAACTGAGGCCCAGGAAGATTGATATACATCAGTCAACACCTGGCAACTATTGGGCTCCAATTCAGGACCTCCTCTAATTCCAAAAGTGTGGATAAGGGATGGGTGCCTGGCATCAGGAAAGATGTGAGTCTGTCTTTGGGGGTCAACTCCATGTGAGTTTTCCTTTGAGTCTCCAGAAGAATCTCAAGAAATGCCCCAGCTAGTGAGAACCAAGGGGTTGTGCTTCACAGCCACTCAGGCCTGGATGTAGCCAGGGATTTGTGAATGTGTGTCTGTCTTCAATGCCACATACCCTTAGGGGAGGGCAAACATAAGGGCATCTGCATGAGCATGTACACAATACATTAAATTAAGAATGCTGGTACTCGAACTTTATAGAGGGCAACAGACAATCAGAATTGGGGCAAAGGGACTGGCCCCTGAAAGAGTCCCCAGTGAGCCCGAATTGTCTTTAATTATTGTTCAGTATGCCTTGCCCACCTCCATAACCACCCATCCCCACCTTGTATGCTCCTCCAAATGTTCACTCAATTTACCCATCCAAATAGTGCTTCTTCCTGCCTGCTCTCCAGCTCAGCATTTGTTTTCATCCTTTCCTGCCTCAAAGTTTTCCTGTCCAGAATTCATGAGACTCTGCTCCAGAAACGCCAGTGGAATATGAAGGCACCAGGTCAGAGATGGAGAGTGTATTTTTCTGACATGTCCACAGCCCCCAGCTGAGTCCTGGCACATAAGAGGTGGGAGGAGGTAAAACTCAGAGACTGAATCAGAATACCAACCGTGGAATCCAAGGCCTGCCACTCACTGGCCCTGTGGCCTTGAGTGAGCCACCGAAGCTGTCTGTGGTAGATAGACTAATGGTCCCCCAAAGACGTCCACATCCTATTGCCCAGGACCTGTGATTTTGTTGCCTTACTTGGCAAGAGGGAATTCGGGTTGCAGGTTGAATTAAAGTTGCTGCTCTGCTGACCTATTAAAATAGGGAGATTATCCTGGGTTATCTGGGTGGGGCCATTGTAATCATAAGGATCTTTAAAATTGGAAATAAAGGCAGAAAAGAAATCTGTCTTGTCATGATGCCATATGAGAAAACTTGACCCACTGTTGCTAGCTTGGAAGATGGAGGAAAGGGTCGTGAATCCAGAAATGCGGTTGACTTACAGAAGCCCGAAAAAGGAAGAAAACGTTTCTCCCTAGAGCCTCCAGAAGGAACGCAGCCCTGCTGATACCTCACTGTGAGCCCAGGCAGATCCATGCTGGACTTCTGACCTCCAGAACTGAACCGTAATAAATTTGTGTTGTTTGAAACCACCAACTGTGTGATAATTTGCTGTAGCAAGAGCGGGAAACTAACACACTGTCTATGCCTCAATTTTTTCATCTGTGAAATGATGACAATACTAGCACCTGTAAAGAATATTGCAATAATTACTCACAAGAGTGAAGACATAGAATCGACCCAAACGCCAATCAATGGTAGACTGGATAAAGAAAATGTGGCACATACACACGATGGAATACTATGCAGCCATAAAAAGGAATGAGATCATAGCCTTTGCAGTGACACGGATGAAGCTGGAAGCCATAATCCTCAGCAAACTAATGCAAAACAGAAAACTAAACACTGCATGTTCTCACTTACAAGTGGGACGTCATGGCAGGTGCCTGTAATCCCAGCTACTCAGGAGGCTGAGGGAGGAGAATCACCTGAACCTGGGAGGCAGAGGTTGCAGTGAGCTGAGATCGCAGCACTGCACTTCAGCCTGGGCAACAAGACTGAAACCCCGAATCAAAAAATAAAACATAAACAAACAAACCAAAAAACTAAAAACGAAAAGTAAATGAGAGCTAAACAATGAGAACACACGGACACAGAGAGGGAAACAACACACTGGGTCCTGTTGGGGGAAGGCAGGGAGAGCATCAGAAAAAAATAGCTAATGCATGCTGGACTTGACACCTAGGTGATGGGTTGATAGGTGCAGCAAACCACTATGGCACACGTTTACCTATGTAACAAACCTGCACATTCTGCACATGTACCACAGAACCAAATAAAATAAAATAAAAATTTAAAAAGAATATTGGTGTAAAAATAAATAAAACAATACATGTACAGTTCGTAGAAGAGAACCTGGCTAAGGTAGAGCATATTGGTGTTTATTAAATGTACAACCAATGTCTTGAATGAATGGATGGATGAATGAATGAACTGAGATGTTTGAACCAAGAAACACAGAAAGGCGCAAGGACATTTCAACGAAGGATCAAATCTTTGCTAACTTCAGATGGACTGCTTCGACAATTAGCTCCTGGCCATTTGTTATTCTCTGCAACAGCTGAAAGAACACGGTAGCCAGTCCTTTCCTTGATTTTGACCTTGGTTTTCCCTATTACGTTTTGGGTAGTTTTGCTATTGTTCTCTGGGCTTCCTCTCTGATCCTCTTGACAGACGGATGGTTTCAACTCCCTGGAATCTCTTGACCAATAAATAATAATAAATAATGTAACATTAAACAATTTAAAAATAAACTCTCTGCAATGCTGTGACAATGGCTGGTGGAATCTTCCTATCACATTGACCAACATGTGGAATGATGAAAGTGGGGTCTCTGTGCTGTTCCCTAGATCTCCTTTGCTTTCACATCCTTCCTTTTTGCCTGTGAAAAACAATCCACCCTGAAGAAACTTTGTCTCCATTAAGACTTTTTTTCCTTCCTTTTTTTTCTTGTTGGCGATTCCCCTGTCTCAGGCCATCAAGCGTCTAACCTACAACAGAACAGCCTGCTCTGTCTTCCCTCCCCAGCATTTTCTAAATATTCACATTCTTTAGATGCCAGCTCCTTCCTTATTTTCTCAATTCTGTATTTGTTTATCCTCAAAAGCTCCTTTGTAGCAGCCCACATGGATCTGGGAAAATGTGAAGGCCGACCCTCTTCCCTCGGGCAGGCGGGTGGGAGGGCCAGAGCCCACCAAAAGCTCCATTTTTTCACTCTCCACCTCTGGGGCACTTTCCGAGAATAACTGCAAGGTCCTGTTGGGCCAGGGAGCTGACAGAGCCCTTCCAATGCGAGCCATTTCCCTGCGGATCTGGGTCCTGGTGGGTGCAGGCTCTGTTGAAAGTGGGGAGATTGTTAAACCCGTAGCTCCCAGTTTTGTAGGTAGAAGCTCTGCATTTTGACCCGGCCCCACTCAAACAGACCTCAGAGCTCAGGGAGTTTAAAAACCAAGGATCATTTCAAGACCAGGATACACTAAGCATGAACTATGCCCATGAAGTCTACAGTACTCATCCACAGATTAGAAGGTAACTAGGAAGCTTACTACCTTCCCTGCAGCCCCAACTTGGCCTTTGCTCAGGACTTGGAAACCCTGTGGAAGGAAGCAGGAAGAGCTGGAAAGTAGCAGGCAGTGGACTGAGTGTGCCTCCTAAGGCTAGCCCAGGGACAAGGGAGAAGAGAGGGAGGAGGACAAGGTATTTCCTTTGTCAACAAGAAGGAATTTTCCATCTCTTCAGCATGGGCCACAATAGGACTTAAGGTCCCAAAGTAGGCTGGGGTGGGGGCTCACACCTGTAATCCCATCACTTTGGGTGGCTGAGGAGGGAGGATCACTTAAGCCTGGGAGTTTAAGACCAGTCTAGACAAAATACTAAGACCTCGTGTCTACATTTTTTTTTTTTAACTTAGCAGGGTGTGGCGGTTCACACCTGTAGTCGCAACTGCCTGGGAGTCTGAGGAGGGAGGATCACATAAGCCCAGGAGTTCCAGGCTGCAGTAAACTAGGATTGCACCACTGCACTCCAGCCTGGGCAACAGAGTGAGGTTCTCAATTCTTAAGAACCAAAAATGTCCCAGGGTTGGATTTAGAATCATTTGTTCTTTGAGGGCTGGGGAATGAGTCATTTCCCTGCTTTCTATTCTTTAACATTCCCCCACTGCCTTTAGAGGCTGAAACTTGTCTGCAGAGCTCTGTGGTATCTGCAGTATCCATTTCCTTCTACACAATTGTCAGCCAGTTGTTCTCAAGTGTTAATGGGTCCATCTAAACTCTTCATGCTTCTCAGACTTTGGTACTTTTATAAAAACCCTACCAGTGAGGCTGTTCTCCTTTTCCTACCCAGATAATTCTTATTCACCCTTCAAGCCTCAATGCAGCTGACTTCTCCAACTTGGCTAGAGGGCCATCCTCTGTGTTGTCATGGTGGAGCTGGAGGGTGCTGGGTTTGCTGGGTGCATGTAAGGTCACAGGATTCACATATGTAAATCGTCTCCAGCATTTTGCATATGCTAACCCATGTATTTTCTATCACTACTCTGTAGGGATATTACAAACCCATTTTATAGATTAGGAAACTAAGTCCAGGGAGCTGAAGGAACTTGCCCAGGGTTGCAAAGCAGGTAAAAGGCAGAGCTAGGATTTCGCCCTTAGCAGCCTAGCTGTGGTGTTAAGAGTGTGAACTCTGTAGACAGCCAGAAAGGGATTGCAATTCCACCAGATTCTCACTAGCTGTATGACCTTAAGTTACTCACTTTCTCTCTACTTTAGGCGCCACATTTTAAAAATGGGATCATAAAGAGTATCTATTAATACATGAAGAGGTCATAGCAGTGATGATGGTTAAAAACATAATGTATCCTAAGCACCCGGCATGGAGGAGTCCTTCAGCTAAGACCTGACAACACTAACGTTACTACTATTAACAGTAATTAGTATTCTCCCTTCACAGCCCTAATGACACTAGACCTAATCATCTGCTGCCTCCCCACACAGGACAGGAACCGTGTTGTTTTAACCTCTCATGCAGTGCATAAGACAGAGCTTAGCAGATATTTGGAATTCTGTAACTGTTTAAGAATAAATGATTGTTCTTAATCTAACATACTTAGCATACCAGGCACTTCTTGAGTGTTCGATTTATATTAACAATAACATTATTATTATTATTATTATTTACTTGGATGGTTTAATGTAGATACATCTCTGATGGGAAAAAGAGGGACTTTCTACTTTTGTCATATTTAATGAAGGGCAGTCACACCTTCTAGTTGATTCAGAAGAAATACTGCACAGTTTGCCACCGTATCCACCAAAGGGCAACAGCGTGGCTCATCCTTGTGTCATACAATTAATTAAGATGTCTTATTTTGTTGTTGAAAACGGTGGTAGGGGCTGTGAAAATGTCAAATGGGGTAAAAGCCAAAACAGTCCAATCATTTACCCTGCAATGAGAATCACTAACCACAGGGCCAGGGTCAATATTAGAGCAAGTTACATATCAATTGGGAGTCATCAGGGCCAGGGTCAATATTAGGGCAAGTTACATATCAATTGGGAGTTATTAGTTTCTATCCTTCCCAGTTCTGGGAGAGCAGATTGGCCCTCAGCCCACTCATATGAGTGGGGAGCCAGTGGCATGGACTCTGACCGTGAAAAACAAGACACTAGAAGGTTTTATGCTCCCAGAGCTTAAAGGTCAAACCACGATGTGGTTACAGTGTCTGTGCTTTCTGGATACGCTGTCCGCAGGGATGAACAAAGTCCAGCTTGCAGGAAGGCCTGTGCTCAAATAACAACAGCGGCTTCAGGCACTCTTCCTGGTCTTCCAGCAGGGCTCTGGGAAATGGCAGAGCAAAGCACTGAGGGGCCCAGCAGGGCTGGTGGAATCAAGGGGAAGGTTGTGACTCCCAGCACTAACTCCAATAGCTACTCTTTGCAGAACACACACTGTGTTCTGGACACTGTATGGAGGGCTTTTATATGTGACATCACTTAAGCTTCACAGATGCCCCTGGGAGGGGTATGGGTGGATTATTTCTATAATTATACAAATAAGGAAGCTGGAAAGTTAGAGAACCCGAGTTGAGCAACTTGTGGGCTGCAGAGCTTTCCACCCTAGTGCTGCCTGCCTCTGAGCTCAGCTGTTGGATGGATATGGGGAGCCGCTTAGTTCAAATTCATTCTCTCCTTTCTCTGCTCAGACTGTGATTTTGTCCAGAACAGCAAGGTGCTCACTGCCCTGGGAAATGCTCACTCTCCCAGAACCCTTTGCAGCTGGGGTAACCATGCCACAGGATTGTCAGTGAAGTTTAAGGGAAACTCTGTTGGGAGAGGGCATGTGCTGTTAGGAACACACTCACTTTCCTAGAAGAGGTGGGGCAGGTTCAGCCCGTCTGTTCCTTCTTCTTTGCCTGCCTGGGATGCAGTCGTCAAGCCTAGAGTGGCAGAAGCCCTTTGTTTAGAGGCAGGCTCTGATGCCCTGGCTGGAGTGCAGTGGTACAGTCCTAACTCACTGCAGCCTTGAACTCCTAGGCTCAAGTGATCCTCCCACCTCAGCTTCCCCAGTAGCTGGGACTACAGGGGCTTGTAACCACACTGGGACAACTTTTTAATTTTTTAGTTTTTTGTAGGGACAGCGTCTCTTTATATTGCCCAGGCTGGTCCCGAACTCCTGGCCTCAAGTGATCCTCCCACCCTGGCTGGGATTACAGGTGTGAGCCACCACACCCAGTCGCAGAAGCCTTCTCGTGCCTATTAGGGAAAGTCAAGGAAACCTTGGAGACCTCAGAGACCTCAGAACCGAGATCCCAGGGTGGCTGAAGCAAGGCATGCCACCAGGCCTTAGGGTTTTTATTGCTACAGCAAAACCAGCCACCAGCTAAGCAGGCAGCCGATTCGCGTCCCAAGCTGGGTCCTCCTCTTCAAGTGGGCTCAGGGTGTATCTTGCAAGCTACATCCCAAGGTGTTCCAGTCAATGTCTTTGGGGAGGAGGAAAAAATAAGAAATAAAGCAAATATAAAATGTAGAAAGGTGTAAACTCTAAACAGCTGGAACTTGGCCTCAGCAACAAACAAGCTCTTCAAGACTTGTTTTACTTCCCAATTATTCTCTCTTGAGCTGGGAGAACTGGTTTTGCTCGGAATGGCCAGCTTCACTGCTGGGCGGGGTTTAGCAGTCCGCTCCGACCCTCTAATTGCACTTATCATGTACTAATTAGCATTTAATAACCAGCAACCGTGTATCCGTTCCTGAAACAATAAAGCGACCTCATCCCCACTTCAAAGTTGAAGAAACTCAGATTAGGATGTCAGCAGCAACAAGAATAAAAGACCACACACGCCTAATCAGAGTTAATGGCACAGTTAGAACCCAGGGCTTCCCAATCTGGAATCTGGTTGCGGGCGAGGAGGCTTCATAATTAGCCACCACGATTCCTCTTGGAGTCACTCACTGGGGTGGAATTATTAACGCAGGCAGGATTCCTTTCAACAGGTGCCAAGACCTAGGTATCTAGATGTACCTTTTAAGGCCTGGAACGATCTTTCTGTGGGTGAGTTCTTGGGACTGTGAAGCTCTGCAGAGTGTTGGGTGGGGACCCCCCACCCCTGGCCTTGCTGTAGGATACCTGACTTTGGCAGCAAGAGGGGGACTGTGTGGTTTAGACACACTTTCAGAGTGTGCACAAGGCCTGTGCCAGGGATTTGGTGAGCAACGGGCTGTGTTTTACAATCTTATCCTTGCTTTAACACTCTCAGCTGGGAGTTGATGTCTCTGGGGAATAGCAAGGCCAGCCCATCTCCAAGTGGGGTTCCCTGGGCTGGCAGCATCCCCTGACAACTTGCTGAACATGAAATCCCCAGGCCTCACCCCAGATACAGTGAATCAGAGACTTTAGGGGGAGGGCCTAGCAATCTGCATTTTAACAACACCACCACAACCCCCAGAGATTCTGACAGACACTCAAGCTTGAGAGTCACTGGCCTAAACCTGCAACAGGAAGGAGCTCTCTTCCCAACATGAGCGGGGAGTGGTGAGTGGAAGGAGAACTTGGGGCCCCCCTCTCAGATCTGCCCTTCTAGAGCCAAGACCTCCCCTGCAGTGCTCATTCAATCTCTCACCATCTCAAAGAGCGGATCATGCCTGGGGACTATCCTACGAAGAACAGCTTTCTCATCTGGATGTGACATGTCTCCCACCTTTGTGCTCACGGTTAACCCTCTACAGAATGTTTTTCCTCTTCCGGGAAGCCTTCCCAGACTGATTCTCTGCTCCACCGGCTCATAATCGCCGATGCAGATGTGAACTCTTATTAAAATTACTTGTTATGGGTCATTCCTTCCCTAAACTATGCCATCCGTGAGGACAGGTCCCGGATGTTAGCACACAGTGGTTTGTACGTAGCATCTCTTCCATGACTTTCAGTCATTTAATCAATTGTTTCCCAACTTCTAATATGAATTCAGTATTTTGTTTTTTGTGTTAATTCGAATTAACACAATGTTTTTTGTGTTAATTCGAAGAACTCACCCAGCGTTACATTTTCTTATATCTACCCTTTGTTTTTATCCCTCCCAGTTTTGGTTATATAGACAGGGGATTTTTAATTTTCTCCTAATTTTCCCCAATAAAACTATGTGTTCACTTGCAATCTGATTCCCTTTACCATGTATAACAAAGTTTGCTGGACTTTTAGACACTATCTTGTCCCATCATTATTTTTCCAAACATCTATTTGCCAGATGCTAAGAGAAAACTATTAGAGAAATTTTTTAAATCACAAATGGGTTCTGATTTTCTGATATTTCTAACATGGGTTGGGATACAGGCTTCAAAAAATCAAAAGGATCTCATGCCTATTAGAGATGGTTTGTCATTACTGCTCAGAGACTACTTCCCTGGGTCAGATCCTATGCAGCACGGAGGTCAGAGAAGGGCAAAAGTGTGTGTGTGCTGAGATGTTTGAAAAGATTTGATGAAGAAAGGCAGTCGGGAGGCCAAGAAGCTGTCTCCTTAGGGCTGGGTGTTTGAAACTGTTGCCTTGGCCGGGCTTGGTGGCTCACGCCTGTAATCCCAGAACTTTGGGAGGCCGAGGCAGGTGGATCTCAAGGTCAAGAGACGGAGACCAGCCTAGCCAACGTGGTGAAATCCCGTCTCTACTAAAAATACAAAAGTTAGCTGGGCATGGTGGCGTGCACCTGTAGTCCCAGCTACTCGGGAGGCTGAGGCAGGAGAACTGCTTGAACCCAGGAGGCAGAGGTTGCAGTGAGCCAAGATCACACCATAAGACTCCAGCCTGGGCAACAGAGCAAGACTCCGTCTCAAAAAAAAAAAAAAAAAAAAAAAAAAGTTGTCTCTTGATTTACTGATCACCTGCTCATAACTGGGGACAAAATTAACATGAGCCCCGCCTGTTGGAATCTTATGGTTTGGTTAGGGAAATGGATAACTTAGTCTGCAGCCCTATAGCATTTGGTAGATGCAGAAGAGAAATACAGAGACTTCAGGAACATTGGCACCAGCCACAGTGGTGCAGGCAATGCTTCCTGGAGAAAGTGACTTCTGAATAAATATCTGAAATTTGCGTGGGAGTTGGCAGTGAAGAGGAGTACAAAAGGGCAAGGGACATGTTCCATGGGAAAATCCATGAGTTGAGCAAGACTTGGAGGCATGGAAAAGACGTTTCCTTCAAGCAGGACTTCCTGTATGAGGTGCAAAGTGACAACCCTCTCAGGAAATGATTCTCCAATTTGAGGTCTATCAGAATCGCTGAAGGGTATGTTAAAACTCAGATTGCTGGGCCCCTCCTGCATAGTTTCTAATTCTGTGGCTCTGGGGTGAGGCTGACAATCTGCATTTCTAACAAGTTTCCAGCTGCTGCTGCTGGTGGTGGTCTGGAAAGCACACTTTGAGAATCACTGGTCTAAGGGAAGGAAAAATTACCAAATACACAGGCTCATATTGTCTTAACACAAACCCGAGCCCCGTGAAGGGGTCTACTCTTATTCTGATTTTACGGATGAGAAATATTTGAATTTGAAACTGGCTCCACTGCTCAGTAACTCTGTGACTTTAGGCAAGTGATGGAATCTTTATGTCTCTGCTTCCCCATCTGAGATAAGGGGACTCAAAGAGAACCTACTTCTTATGGTTGTTCTGAGGGTTAGATGAACTCATATTTGAGAATCATAACACCTGACACATAATATGCTCTCAACAAATACTAGCTGCCAGTAGTATTAGTTCGTGAGGTTGAATCATTCACCCCAGATCCCAAAGGTAGCAGATGTTGAACCTGGTATTATCCATGCTATTTGAATTGGTGCAAGCTACTTCCCAACTACCTCTATTTCTCAGGCCAGCAATATAAATGTGAAGCGGTGGCCAGACGGTGGCTCACACCTGTAATCCCAGCACTATGGGAGGCAGAGGTGGGCAGATCATGAGGTCAGGAGTTCAAGACCAACCTGACCAACATAGTGAAATCCCATCTCTACTAAAAATACAAAATTTAGCTGGGTGTGGTGGCACACACCTGTAATCCTAGCTACTCAGGAGGCTGAGGCAGGAGAATTGCTTGAACCTGGGAGGCAAAAGTTGCTGTGAACTGAGATCACACCATTGCACTCCAGCCTGGATGGCAGAGCGAGACTCCGTCTTGAAAAAAAAAAAAAAGAAAAAAGAAAACTGGAGTGGCCACAAATAAAGACAGCAGAGTGTCCTGCCGCTATTTGGTAAGTGACATTTAAGAGAGACTTGGCTGGGGGGACAAAGAGAGGGACTTATAGCCAACTGCTCCTGCCTCATCCTTTTTACCCTGGAAGATACTAAAGCACGGGGAGAATTTTTCCATGGTCGGCCAAAGAAGTGAATCCTACAATATGTACACATCGTTTCAGAGAAGATCACTAAGACAAATGTTGAAAGAGTCAACAACACAGTAAAAGCTGATTATCAGCTATTTAATCTCTATTAAAGGTTTTACAAAAAATTTGAGTTTCTTGAAGGAAAAGTGCACTCACCTCTTTGTTATATGCACTTAACAATTGTGCAAACACGCACACACAGACACATTGAGTGCAACGTTAAATGTGTCTGCCAGATGACAATGTATTTCTAGATGGCTGCATGGAGATAAGATTCAACATGTATAAATTTAGGCCTGTGGAGGGTTCTGTGTCCTAGCCGATCTTACAGCAAGAAACACACACACGAAGAGATATACTAGAGAGTTATTAAGAGGTGCTAACATTTATTAAGCATTTCCCAATGCTCCAGAACTGTGCCAAAATCAAGGCCTCCTCTTATTTAATACTCACTGCCAGCCTCCAAGGTAATTGCTATATTATCTTCATTTTGCAGATGAGGAAATGGAGGCCTGAAGCAGCAAAACAAGGGCTGATGCTTGCAAAGCTGACATTTAAACCCAGATTTGTGAAACGAGATGGAAAGAGTCTCATTCTTTACTTTACGTCATCGTGAACCTCTAGAATTACAAACCATCTATCCAAAAGTAAAAAAGTAAGACTAAAGTAAGAAAACGCATGTTCATTTGACTTTGTACACCAAGTCCTTACCCACTGAGATCCACTACCAACTTCAAAATTCTGCCGGGCCCACCCTGCATGGCATCGGTACAGCAGGAAGGGCTCATGCCGCTCAGCACTTCTAGACTTGAGGATGGTGCTTGTGACATGGACAACAGGTGAGGGCTATGGGAGGTGGGGTACAAGAGCTTTTGGAGATTCTGCAGAAGTTCATGTGGCCACCCAGACACAGAGCCCTCTCCACCCCTCAACCCTGTGTAGGGGCTTGTCAGTGAAACTCCTGCTGTCACAAGCAGCAAGCCCAGCTCAGAGGGAGATGGGAGGGGGAACTTGGAGAAGGCATAGCCCTTGACACCTGGTTATGCAACTGTCTATGGTCACTGATGGGGTACATTCAAGGCAGACAGGGTCAGCTGATGACAGGAGAATGCATAGATTTCAGTGTTCTCTGAAGACCATCTAGAATATAAAGTCCATTGCATACCACTGGTGTTTCCTGAACACCTACTTTGTACCTGGCACTGCACTCATCTGTGGAGCTTGAGTTCTATCCTCAAGGGCTGACTCAGCAGAGGCAGGATTGCCTCCTGGTCATGAGCCTGGGCCCTCGCCCAAGACAGACTCAATTTGAAACTGGCTCCACTGCTCAGTAGCTCTGTGACTTTAGGCGAGTGACAGAGTCTCTATGTTTCTGTTTCCCCATCTGAGATAAGGGGACTCAAGGAGAATCCACTTCATATGGTTCTTCTGAGGGTTAAATGAACTCATATTTGAGAATCATAGTACCTGACACGTAATATGCCATCAACAAATACTAGCTGCCACTATGATTATTACTTGTAGGCATTCTAACTCCAATTTCTCTCTCTATTGCTTAGTGGCCTTGAGCTGACTTGAGAAGTTCTTTTATTCTTCGTCTAAGCATCAGAACTTTCATCTCTAAAATGGAAAGAATAGATACATAGACTAGTTCAGAGGTTCTTAAACTTATCCGATTTTGGCTGTAGAATCTTGTTCAAACAAAATTATGTGTGGGAATGCCTACAAGTGGAGTTTTTATGGTTGTTTTACATAAAGTCTCACGCTTTATTCCTAGCCTCAAACTTTTTCAGCATCTTAGAGCCTTAGTTTCCTCTTCTGAAAATGAGACCATTCATAGAACTGACCCCATGTGATTGTTGCAATGAGAAATAGAATGGCGCATGTGAAGTGTTTAGCTCCTACAAAATGTCTTGTTTATCCTGCCTGCCACCATCTCTCCTATTTAGAGATAACTTCTCACCCACTGCTGTGGTCACAGAGGCTTTTGTTTGGGAATGGGTCGCTGGGGATCATCTCAGAAAACCACTGGATAGATGCTCTCTAACACCCCTTCTGCCTCTACTGGTGCAAGTGTCAGGACTAATAATCGGGCTCCTAGCAAGCAGATAAAAAGCATGTGCTTAGAAGTACTCAGAGCTCTTGGCAGACTGAATGTTAGGTTCAGTGAAGGCTACAGATCAATGGGCTTTTCAATATGCCAATATGTTTCCACTCACAATCTATCCTACTCGTGTGAGTGTTAGCAATAGCATGATGGTGGTACATTTGGGGAATGAGCTGGGGCAGAGGACATAGAATCTCTACAGGGTTCTTTAAACGAGCATTTTTAAAATGTAGGGATCTTTTCCCTGCTCCAGAGAGTTTAGATTTATTGAGCTGAGTCAAATAACTGTACATCCTGTACATGATGGCTGTGCAGTCATTGATCAGCTCTGAAACCCTCCTGCACATTACATTGCCATTTCAAGAAAGAGCATGTTCTCAGAATGGCCCATTGGCTGCATCCTGCCCCCTTGTAGAGACAGGCATTCTGAGAGATAGGCAACCAATGGGTGAGAGACACTTGAACACTCAAGGTGGTTCCTAGCTGGGCTGCTCTCAGCTACTGCATATCTAGCTAAGTGAGCCAGACTCTGGGGTGACTATCCCAGAGGATGCTTCTCAATACTCAGCACAAAAAAAGGAAGGGAGAAAAGAAGAGCTTAGTCATGCTGTTTTGGTTTTAAAATTGAGAATACTAACTTTTCAGTACCAGTTTGGATTTGATAAACATTGTGCAGGGTTTGCCCATTACTTGATGGATGCTGCACACTTCTACTTAATGCTTAATTATGGGTGTGTGGTGCATGCAGCGTGTGTTCATGAATGTGTGCATGGGTCCTGGTGTACATCTTTGAGTACATCAAATTGGCTGTGGGGTTATTTGCAAAAAATATATTAGTACTCATAAAAACACTAACCCAAGAATGAGGCCTCATTCATGGTCTAAGTACAGCAAATGTTTCCTAAATTTGGGTTATGTTTTTAAATTAGTTTTTATTATAAAAGAACCACAAACTAATTGAAAATCTTTTTTTAACAGCTAGAGGATGATAAAATATAAAGTTATCTGTTACCCCTTTCCCAGAGTCCAAACTTTCCCTAGAGGAACTCTCTGCTGACATTTTTAGTGAATCCATATATTTAGTGAATTCATATGTTCTCTGTACTCATATACATACTTATTTATATACTTTTAAATAAAGATAATCATATTACTTATATCATTTCTCAATTTTGTTAATTCACTTAATAATATTTGACTTGGATTTGGATCAAATTCCTATCAGATTTCAAGTTAATAGTGTGGAAGTTGTTATGAGCTTTCAGTGAAGTTGAAAACTGGGGAAATGGTCAATGTTGATGCTGTGAAGGGAAAGCAGAAAATGAAAACTTAAAATATGAACCAAAATTGAGGAGAGGACAGACCAGAAAAGCAGCAGCACTAGATCTGCGTTGAGTGAGCAGGGTTTGATGAATCTGTGGTCAAATATGGGATGAGTTGTTTTCGGTGGGGGTTGACAAAAAAGACAATAATGGCTGTTCTGCAAGGGTGGCCCCCAGTGAACCATCTCCTGGTTTTCACACACTTGTGTGATCACTTCCAAATGAATTCTGAGCTGGCCTGGCACTCATGTTAAGCTATAGGATGCAGAGGAAGTAATATAATGTTGATTCCAGGCCCAACCTTTAAGAGGACTGTCACTTTTGCTTCTTACTTCATGAAATGTTCACTCTTGGGAGCCCTGAGTCACCCTACAAGAAGTCTAGCTACTCATCTGGAAAAGCCACATAGAAAGAAATAGTCCTGAGATGGCATGAAGAATATGAGAGCCATCACAGTGTCTCTGCCTTCAGATGATTCCACTCCCAGTCACCATTTGCTGCAAACACTTGATCTCTCTGACCCTGAAAGAGACCAGCATAAGAACCACCCAGCTGAGCCCAGTTAACCAACAAATTGAGAATAAAATGCTGTTATTTTATAGATCCTTGTTTTGCAGTAATTTGTCACACAGCAATAAAGAACTAAACACATAGGTCATAGGAGTATGTGTTCTTTCCAGACATGTTTACAAGTCTGATACATTCTCAGGAAATAGATAAATCTGTAAGGGTGGCCATTACAATCTAAGGCTGTTCTACATGGGTTTTGAAAGTGGTCACCTCCATGATTAACACGTTAGGTTTTTAGCTGAATTTGGTTTTGGAATTCCTTTGATAGAATAGGAAGAGGAAGAGCACAATTTTATCTCTGGCCAACGTCTATTCTAAACAAGAAGAGAATAGAAATCTAAACTAGAAACAAGCCTACATTTTTTTTGACAGAGTTTCACTCTTGTTGTCCAGGCTGGAGTGCAATGGCACAATCTCAGCACACCACAGCCTCCACCTCCCAGGTTCAAGCAATTCTCCTGCCTCAGCCTCCTGAGTAGCTGGGATTATAGGGATGCACCACCACGCCTAGCTAATTTTTTGTATTTTTAGTAGAGACGGGGTCTCTCCATGTTGGTCAGGCTGGTCTAGAACTCCCAACCTCAGGTGATTCACCTGCCTCGGGGTCCCAAAGTGCTGGGATTAGAGGCATGAGCCACTGCGCCTGGCCACCTACATCTTCTTAAATGGAGGGATAAGCTATAGGGAGAGAAATAAGCAGACCTCAATCTAAGGGTGTTTATTAATTATATAGCAAAAGTGAAAAATCAAAAAGACAGAAAAGCATCAAGACTATCTAGAACAACTCTATATTCTGAAGGATATAATTATTTATAAGCAAATCACTTGTCTCTCTCCTTAGGACATTGGTTGGCATAATTAGTTAATTCTTGGAAAGAGTTATGTGTGTCTTCTTTATTAACTGACATTTTCCTTTAACAAGGAACATAAGGACCAGGAAAAACTGTCATCATCAGAGAGTAATGGGTTTTCTTTTGAGAAGCCCATGTGTTTAATGAGGACAGTATCTTTTATCCTGCAGCATTCCAAAGGTATTTAGAAACTTTATGGGGCTTGAAATGGAGCCACCTCTGGCTTGAAACCCAGGAACACCTCTCGCCATTTGAGGACAGGATGTGCAGATGCCAACCGAAACTACCCAGAGCACGTAATTACCAGTTGGAATTATCAATTACCAACTGGAATGGGTCCAGGCCCCAGGCTCAACTCCTGTGACAAACATCAAGGGCTATTTAAAGACCACACATGGTTTGATACCTTTGCTTTGGCCTCATCACCATCTGGGACCCCAGAGAAGGGTATATATTAAATAGATTAAGTCTTCCCTGGCGGTCAATGTTGGGTTTGAACTCATAAAAAAGAGACCTCAGAGTCAGGCCCATGAACCACATTCGACCCTGCTGACCACCTGGTCTGGGAATATGAGCAGCAAGCTTTGAAGAACAGAGGATGCTGAAAGCTCTCATGTGGTCTCTTCTATCTGCTCCCATCTGGGAAGCCACAATGTAAACCAGCCAGGTGCCTGGAATACTCTAACAAAAATATGCAGAGACATAGGGGTGCTGAGAGATGAGTGGAGCAACCTGAGAGACAGTCCAAACATGAGCCGGGGCACATGCATGACTCACACGCATGGCTGGCATGTGAATGTGCCTCTGAGTGTGATCTGGAAGGCATGTGAGTTGGGGATCTGTTTGTGAGTTCACATTGCCCATACAAGTATGGTTTTGTTTTCTTGTTTACCTTTCAGTTTTATTTATGTATTCAACAAACAGCTGTTGCCAGACTGCAGTACAAAGCAGAGCAAAATAAACAAGGCTCAATCCTCCAAAGCTTAGAGTCAAGTAATGGTCAAGCGAGGGATTCAGATAATTCTAATTCAGTGTGAGAGCAGTGTAAAGCAGTTAGTTGCAAATGAATTTTCTAGTGTGAATGCTCATGTCCATCTGAGTGTATGTAAGAGTGTATAACTCTGGGTTATGGTGCATTTGGAAAATAACAGAAGTTTACCAAGTGGTTCCAGCAAATTTTGGCCATTGGAACACTCTATGGCGATGCTAGGGTCATAAACGGAGGCTCGGAGATGTGTGTGAGAAGTGGGAGGTAGAGGTATGAACAGGATCCTGAAATCCAAAATCTCTGGCCACAGTTACTCTACCCCCATCCCTCTCCATGGATAAATTAACATAGATTGTGGATTTCATGTTCAGAATAGAGGGAACAGCATGATTGTTACTGGGAATAATATTGTGATCTATAAAGAGATCTAGTGGTGTGTGTGTGTGTGTGTGTGTGTGTGTTTCATGTCTTGTCTTCAAATGACTTTATGGGTCACAAGATAATTCGAAACCCTCTGAAAACCTAAGAATATAAGGTTTCTGCAGTCAGTTGCCTGCTAGATTGATGTACCTTATTCTGATTTGGGTTAAGTAAATCATGCGCAAAAAGAAGAAAAAAGAAGAAGGGAAGAGTAATGCACATTTATTTCATGCCAACTACTCTTAGGCATCGATTAGAACAATTTGGCATGTGTTGTGTCTTAAACCTAAAAACCTTCCCAAGGGAGGTGTTACGATATCCTTTTGTAGATGAAGAAGCTGAGGACCAGGTGGAGTATTTAAAATCACATGCATTTTTATTTCCAGCTTTCTTCTTCTCTCCACCATTGACTAGGCCCTCATCACCTGGATTCTTGTCATAATCTCTGAACTTGAGACACTTTCTCAACTGGAGCCTCTTATTTGAACCACTGAACAAAGAACATGATTTGAATGATGAATTTCACCAACGCTTCCAAGGATGGAACATAACTAGAACCATTCTCAATGCAGAAAAGAGAAATTCATCCAATAATTAGGATTCTTCTAGAATTCTAGATGCAGAAGACATAATTTTCTTCATTGCATGCAATGGATACCTTGGAGCTAATTATCTTCTGTTATAAAACTCCAGCTCTTCCAGAGGCTTGTAGAATGAGGTTCCTGAGAACCGCTGGATACCAGCCTATTCCCTTCTGAAAAGTCTCCTTTTGACTTTCATTGGCTTCCCTTGGTTACGTGGGTCTCTTGGTTACGTGGGTCTCTTGCTAAAGCCTCCACCTCAGAGACACCTTACTAAAGTAGATCTTCTATTCCCATTAGTCTCTGGATCCTAGTTATTTCCTCCCCAGTAATTATTACAAAGTACACTTACGGTGTTTATTTGTTTGCTTAGTTGTAAACGATCTTCTCTCATTGGCAGGTAAACTACACAAAAGGCAGAGGCTTGTCTTTCTTGTTTATCACTGGATCGCCAGCATTGACATCATAAGTGGATAGTATGTTCTCAGTAAATTTCAATGGGGTTGAGTAAGTATCAATTAATCATACGATTTATCAAGTCCCAGTAAGAACTTTGCACATATAAAATAAAATAGTTATGTATAACCCTCCTCCTACACACACACACACACACACAAACACACACACACACACACCCCTAGAAACATCCATGTTTTGGTTTTTCTCTGTTTTTCCTTAACTTCCTGAACTTAGCATGCTGTGAAACCGCTCTTCCCAACAAGCAGGATCATTAAATATTCAGCCCAGTTTATCTTTGCCTGCTCAGATCACGTTAGCCTGAAGGCCTCAGCACAGTCTTTTGGGAAGAACAGGGATCTCCTGGATGAATGGCAGGAAGCCCACCGCTCGGGGCAGGAAGTGATGGAGAAGGAGGGGGCGGAAAAGGAAACAGGTCCCCCCTCAAGCCACTGAAAGAATGATGGGCGCATCGCCTAGATGTCGACAACATCTGCTTGACTCAGAGTTGGTCACAGTCATTCTGTGTCTTCAGCAGGAGGAGCCCACTGGCGCTTTTGGGAACAGCACACACTGGCAGTTATGCAGGGAACAGGCTGCTGGGATAGAGTGAATTTCCAGGCAGCGGGCCTGCCCAGACCTGCAGCTCCCACCCTGCATTCAGGCACGCACGTGTAGCAGCCCCGTTGTGGTGAAACTGGAATGTTCTGAGCCTTGTGAAATCAGAGAGCTTTTCCATGGGCCTTCATCGTGCAGCCTTCCATTTCATTTTTATTTGTCAAATTTTGGTTTTGCTCTGATTTCAGTCAGTGCTAAAATGCATATTAGCACACTCATTTGTGAACATCTAAAAAATTAGAATGTCTGCGGATGGCATATATTTATTCATGCACAACACACATATATCCCTATATTGCCTCTTCCAGTGAAGCTATAATGATATCCTAACAATAGGTAACATTTCTGAAAGCTGTGGCTGATACCATGCAAAGTGATTTATGGAGTAGGATAGCTAGATTTAGCAAACGAGAATAAAGGACACCAATTAAGTAGTATGTCCTAAATACTTCATGGGGCATATTTATACAAGCTAAAGAATTTTGAGGTTTTTTTAGTCTGCAATTCACATTTATGGTGGAATTTTCTACTTTACCTGGTGACCTTATTTATGGGTGTGTCAGTTTCCTAAGCCTGCTACAAAAAAAAAATTACCACAAACCGGGAGGCTTCATACAAGCACCCAGAAAAAATGTATTCTCTACAGATCTGGAGAATACAAGTCTGAAATCAAGGTGTCAGCAGGGCCATGCACTCTCCAAGAGTCCATATCATCCTTCTTTGTTTCCTCCTAGCTCCTGATGGTAGCTGGCAATCTTGAATGTCCTGTACCTTGCAGTGGCTTTGCTCCAATAGCGATCTCCATCATTACATGATGTTCTCACTGTGTGGCTGTCTCTGATTCTCTTCTCTTCCAATAAGGACATCATTCATATTGCACGAGGGGTCCACCCAACCTCAGTTTGACTTCATCTTGACGAATTATATCTGCATCAAACTCTATTTTCAAATATGGCCTTTAACTCTGAGATACTAGGGGTTAGGACTTCACCGAATCTTTTCAGGGGACACAATTGATCCCATAGCATGTTGCCCATATTCAACAAATAGTTGGTAACCAACAAATAATGTTGGTTATCTCGGTTTTTTTTTCTTCATAGGATAACTTGATTTGGTTCACTATGAGAAAACTGAGTCCAACGTGTAGCAAATAACTTGTCCAAGGTTGCACCCCTATAAGAGAGAATCGCAAGTCTGAAACCCAGCAGGACAGTCAAGGAGCGCACACTAGTGCTCCTGACTCCACACAGTCCCTAGATATGTGAAAACTGCTCAACTGAAGGCGTAAGAACTCAGGGCTGTGGTCTCTGATTAGAACAATCTCCATGGGGCCTGGCCATGGGCCAGTCCTGAGCCTCTTTGGCTCTGGGTCCTGATATCTGAAATAAAAAGGTTTGCATAGAGCTGTGCTATCCTATAGGGGACCTACAGCCACACGTGGCAATAGAAAGGTGGCTAGATGGAACGGAGATAGCTTCAGGATCACACACATACCAGATTTTGAAGACTTCATTCAAAACAAAAAATAAGGTAAAAGAGCTCCCTAAGAATTATTTAATATTGTTTACATGTTGAAATAATAGTATTTTGGATATAATGGTGTCAGTAAAAGATATTGCTAAAATTAATTCCATCTGTTTCTTTTTACTTTGTGGATTTCATATTAAATGTTTTTATTTCACTATTGTCATTATTTTTGTTCATCTGTTTTCTTTCCTACTTTAAAATTATTTCATTCATAGCCTGCACTAGCTTAGATTACTGATACTTGGACTTTTTTGTTTGTTTTTTAAAAAACTGTCTGTTTAACTGTGGAACACTGCATTCAAGCACAACAAAAGATGTCCTCAATAAAAATTAGTTTTATTTATTTAATCACTTATTCATTCAACAGATGTTTATTGATCACATCCTAGACACCAGGTACTCCTCTAAAACTGTGGATTAAATGGTGAACAACAGAGATGACATATCTTCCTCCCCTATTGGACACAGACCACAAAATGCACGCTCTAGGCAAGGTGTTGACCATATCGACCTATGACAATCTCACCAGCAGTGTGGTGTTGATGTCTACCTATTCTCCAGTTATTAAAATCAACTGATCTTTTTAATGGAGAAACAATGAACAGAAACAGGTTTAACTTTGTCATGGTGTTGAGGCATTTTCAATCTTTAATTTCAATATATAAAGCAAACAAAATTGTGAGTAGAAGAGAAGTTAGAAAAAAAAAACACAAAAAATGAACATTTGAGACTTCGGTAAGGCATAAGAGTATTTTAACCCTAAACAATTTCCCTAATAGTAAACATGCATTAATTTGAATCTCTAAAAACAATATTTATATTTAAACAATTATATCATAAAGCATGTTTGACTTTATAAAATATTATTTTGAATGTAAATTTGTAATTTTGAATATATAAAAATATAATTGGGTCAAGTAAAATATCTAAGAAATGGCTGTATTTAAAATATTGATAAAGAACATTACAAATCATTTTAGCAAAAAAAAATCACCACTATCCTACCATCTTAATAGGTTTATTTCTAGTTTTTGTTTTTTGCAAGTTATTTTTCATCTCTGTCTACATGTGTATATTTACATATTGTAATTGTAGTACAAGTATTATTTTGCATTATTTTATTTATGTATCTTTCATCCATCTATCTTCAGAGTCATAATAAACAACAAATGTCTGCTGACTCATTTGTCTCTCCGGGAATTATCTGAACACCCTGACTCCCTTATTTGGTCAGTATTCCCTTTTTAATCATGAAAGGACTGTTACTATTTTCTCTTTAGCAATGATCAGAGTTGCATTTTTACTGTTTTGTGCGTGATTCTTTGATTAATATCTGTTTCTTCACTGAAACGGAAGTTCTTTAATGTGTCATTTTTATCTCTCCGTTATATCCTTAATCCGTGGTAAGTGCTTATTAACCATTTCTTAAATACATGGTACATAATAGCTACATAATATCCATCACATTGATGTTGCAGTATTCTTGATATCATACCACTGTGGTTGTACACAAATTTGGTTCAGATATGTTTCTTGAATAAAATACAGTATAATCAACATCTTTATGCATTTAATATTGTAAAAATGTATTTTCTTAAAATAGAAATCACAAGGTCAACAATTATGAAAATTTTTATGGCCCTTGATGTATGTAATCATAGGATATTCCAAAAGGGCTAGGCCCATTTATAAACAAAGTGTGACTATCAAACGATGAAACTGTTTGAACCATTTATGATTATAAGGTAAAAATATGCATAGCATAATTAATTTAATAATATTAAAGATTATAAGGAAGAAACTTCAAAACATCCATAAGCACACTATTCAAAGATGATCACCACTTATCATTTCTTCCAACCTGTGTTTCAAATGTATGACAAATGTGTGTGAGTGTGTGTATGTGTGTATATATGTCTAGAGACAGATCCCAGTTTTGTCAGTGCTGAATCATAAAATTTACATGGCTTAATACCCTGCTCCTCTTCTTCCATCTGCCATTACGTAGTAATAATTTTCAAATCCTCTAGAAACTTAATTTTCATGCTTGCATCTAACTTTATTGCATAGATGACTCATAATTTAAATGTCCTGTAAGATTTAAAAATCGTTTTCAATTATTTCGTATTACACACATAGTAGCATGGATCTTTTTTTTGTATATACAGTTGATTCTCATTATTTACAGTGGCTATGTATTATCATGTCACCTTGAACACTGAATTAGTGAATACTGAATTAATCTCTTAGGGGAAATGTGGGGTTTTGTTCCTGCAAGCCTCTGATCACAACATTTTCATCAACTGACCAATACATAAATTTATTTTATGTGTTTCTGATTGAACACCTTACTGAGTTGATATTATTTGTTCACTAACATTGAACTGCAGGCTAGTATTACTCTAACTCTTGCCTGAAAGAAATTTCTCTAACACGGGTATTTTCTCCCTAAGGCACATCACAGCCATCCTGCACTTAGAGGCACCACACAGCCCTTCAGCACTGTGCTTAGGGGTCATTTTTTTTTGAGATGGAGTTTCACTCTTGTTGCCCAGGCTGGAGTGCAATGGTGCAATCTCAGCTCACCACAACCTCCGCCTCCCAAGTTCAAGCCATTCTCCTGCCTTAGCCTCCCGAGTAGCTGGGATCACAGGCATGTGCCACCACACCCGGCTGATTTTGTATTTTTAGTAGAGACGAGGTTTCTGCATGTTGCTTGGGCTGGTCTCAAACACCCGACCTCAGGCGATCCGACTGCCTCTGCTTCCCAAAGTGCTGCGACTACAGGTGTGAGTCACTGTGCCCAGCTCATTTTCAACAGTGAAATCACCAGCAAAAAGCATAAAAATATGGGGGTTTTTGGAAAAGTGGCAATGAATTGACTGCACAAAGGACATTGTTTACAATATGAGAGTAGAACGTTGCCCCGTGCCATCTTAGATGGAAAGGTGGTTTATCCTGGGTGACTATAAGTTTTTTGTTGTTCTGTGTGTGTTCACAGATGACCACAGGAGTGCCTTCGATATTGATTTGGGGATTACAAATACTTTTAGCAAAATAGGCATATTTGCAAGTGCAAAATCTGTGACCAGTGAGGCTCTAGACTGTATATCTTTGGGGATATTGGATATCTCTACTTAAGTCCTTGGGATAAACATGAAGTAAAGTCTACCTCTAGCATTCCTTTAAGAGGGTAGAAAACGCAGCTATTTGATAGCCATCTATGCCCTTATCTTAGAAAAGCAGGTTTTAGTGGTGCCTTCTGCCATGATTAGCTCAAAGTCCTCATTAGGTTCACTCCATTTAGCACTGAGATCTGACCTGGATTCCAATTTCAGATGGGCCACTTCCTATGAAAGTGACACTGAGCCAGTTTCCTCACCATACTGAGCCTCATTGTTTCCACCTTTAAATTGGTTAACTGTAAGACTCGCCTGTAAGGGCTGTTGCAAGGAACAACTGGGTTAATACAGGTAAAGCATGGGACAGCCGCCCTGGTCAGATTCAACAAATCATAGTATGAGTAGAATGG
>NW_012103920.1:3493967-3495684 GCF_000951045.1 Mandrillus leucophaeus
ATCCTCCCACCTCTGCCTTCCAAGCAGCTATCATGCCTAGCTAATTTTTTATTTGTTGTAGAGACAGGGGTCTCACTATCTTGCCCAGGTTGGTCTCAAACTCCTGGGCTCAAGCAATCATCCAGCCATAGTCTTCCGAAGTGCTGGGATGACAGGCATGAGTCACTGTGCCCAGCCTTGTAACTTTTATGTTTGATGAAGAAGTTTGTCAAGTTATTTTTGGAGGTTCTAGCCTGATGGTCAGCACCTCATAGGTGCCACGTAACTGCATCTATTGTGAGATTGCCTGCCTACATTGCCTGTGTGTTATGAAAAGTCACTCCGAATTTGGTTCTTGTAAATATTTCTGTAACTTTCCTATGAATTAAATCACATTTTCCATTTTGCTTTCTCTTTTTCAATCTTTTTTCTCCTGACAGAAAAAAGAATGGAGCTAACTGTATCACAGGACAAAATCTTTACTTAGAATCTGAACCTGTAGAAAGAAGCAAAATATATTGGCATGTAAGACAAGGCATTGCACTGACTCCCATTTCCTTGAAATCTATTTCCAAAAATCCTGAGGGAGGTGAGACTCTCATAGAAAGACAATAGAGGGATGACACGGAATTGTTATAAAATGATGACTGTTCCAGTGCCAAACGGGAATTTAATAAAAAGGAAAAAATATTCCTATCCCTTTTCTTCCCAAAACTGACAAAGCTGTTCAACATAATTATTACAGGTTCCCTCCCAAACACTCATGTCCTTGGGGTACTCAATATTCAATTCAATACTCTGAAGCTAGACTTAATTTTCCTTAAAGAGGGAAGGGGAGAGACTTTTTTTAGTTAATAATTTAATAATTCCAAATTTGAGTTAGATACAACTAAATGTATTTTTCAAATGATATACATATATGTACCTGCATACATGCCCTTACCCAGAGAGACAGATTTATCTGAGGGCTATTTAACTAGTTACCTTGATGCTGGAGCTATTGATAATAAAGTGGTGGTTTTATTATTATTTATTATTATTTTTATTATTTGTGCGTACTTTTTTTTTAAAGAGTGAGAGAATTGCATCAATGTCAATTTCATGGTTGTTATATTATAGGACAGTTATGTAAGATGTTACAATGGAGAGAAGTAGGTAAAGGCATAAAAGCCTCTTGTATTATTTCTTATAATTGTATATGGATATTCACTTTATTCAAGGTAACAAAGTTGTAAAAAGAGAGGGAGGGGGAAAAAGGAGGACATAGAAAGAGAAGAGAGAGAGAGAGACAAAGGAAGAGACAGATGCAGAGAGATGGATACACAGACAGAGAGAGATTGAGAGAAAAAAAGAATGGGAGAGAGATAGGGGAGAGTAAGACGGAGAGAGACACACAGAGACAGAGACACACATACAGAGAGAAAGAGAGATAGAAAGAGATGGAGACAGAGACAGAGACTGAGAGAGAAAAAGACAGACAGAGAGACTGGAGAAGAGGCACAGTCCCTCTGCCTTGGGAAGTTGCACCCAGCCCACATTTGCCTACAGAATGTGTGCCCTCCCCTCACCTGGCTCACATCATTTCAACCTTCAGATCTGAACTGCAGCATCCTTCCTTCCTTCCAGCCATCCTCCTGGCTCCTTCTGTCCTTCCAACCCTGCCTGAACAACCTCAGTCGCTTCTATCCACAGCCTCCTCAGGACACCTCCTCAGGACACCTGGCATCCTTTACCTTAG
>NW_012103920.1:3497398-3500012 GCF_000951045.1 Mandrillus leucophaeus
CGCAAATACCAGGAGTGAGCAAGCAGGTTTGAAATGGGGATGCAAATACGGACTCTGAAGGGATATCCCAGGCTCCAGGTGTCCTGGCAGGGAAAGTCTGTAATTTCAGCTATGTGGGGGAGGGGGCTGTAGCAAAGAGGTTCTGGGTCTTGGGTCCTGAGTCCTGGGTCCTGAGTCCTGCGTCCTGGGTCCTGGGTCCTGGGTCCTGGGTCCTGAGTCCTGCATCCTGGGTCCTGGGTCCTGGGTCCTGGGTCCTGGGTCCTGGGTCTTGGGTCCTGAGTCCTGAGTCCTGGGTCCTGGGTCCTGGGTCCTGGATCCTGACTCCTGGGTCCTGTGCCAGGCTAGTAGGTAGGCTCAGGAGAAGGGGCTGGAGAAGCTCTGAGAGAGAGGAAAGAAGGGCTGCTGCCTTCCAGTGTATTCTAGGGGACAGGGTAAAGGGGTAAAAAGGAAGTAAAAGGAA
This sequence comes from Mandrillus leucophaeus, assembly GCF_000951045.1. Lineage (NCBI taxonomy): Eukaryota > Metazoa > Chordata > Mammalia > Primates > Cercopithecidae > Mandrillus > Mandrillus leucophaeus. The sequence continues at coordinate 3,497,859 of NW_012103920.1, forward strand.
AAGGGAGAAAAAAGACAGGGATGAAAAGGAGAAAGGGAAGAGTTTCGCAAGTTTGGAAAGCCAAGGGCTGCAGGGTGAATCAGGGTCAGGAGAGAGAGAGAGGCATTGGAGGAAGGGTGCTTATGGACTGGGCCCTGTTCCGTTTTCTCCAGGCACCAGAAGCAAAGATCTGTTTCTTTTCAGTTACTCTTGACAGCTGAACTAGGCTGTTTTGAAATGAGGCTTCCTGCCAACATGGTGCCACGCAGGCCCTAAGTGTGTATGTGTCTGTGTGTGTGTGTGTCTGTGTGTGTTTGTATTTGTTGTCTTGGTATATTTGTGTATATGTCTGTGTATGTTTTTGTGTGTCTATGTGTGTGTCTTTGTGTGTGGTGTGTGTCTGTGTATTTGTGTCATGCATGTCTAAGTAGGTGCTCACGTGTGTCTGTGTGTGGTATGTGTCTGTGTGTTTGAACGTGTGTGTTTGTGTGCTTCACTGTGTATGTTTCTGTGTGTTTGTGTGTATCTATTTGTGTATGTATCTGTGTGTGTGTATCTCTTTGTGCGTGTCTGTTCCTGTGTGTGTGTTTGTGTATCTGGGTATCTGTGTGCCTGTGTCTGTGCATGCGTGTGTGTGTGTGTGTGCGTGTGTGTACCTAGGCAGTCAACGCAGGAAAGTGTGGACAGACTCAGTCTGGAGCCAGGCTGCTGAGACTCACACGCTGACCCTGGCACTCCCACCCCTGTGACCTCACGAAGTTGCTCAAACCATCCTTGACTCACTTGACTCACTGGTAAAATGGGGATCATTATAGGACCTGCCTCTTGGGATGGTCGTCCTTGCGACACACAATATACAGACATGCCAGGTACACAGGCAGTATTCAAACACAGAAATCATAGGCATCCGAGTATCCTCTCCAGGCAGCAACTCTGGGGCCAGGACACTTGTCTTCTCTAGTACCCAAATTTCTTTAAGATGACCAATTTGCCTCTGTTTTCTCAGAGTTGAGGGGCTTCCTGGGACCACAGACTATCTGTGTTAAACGTGGAATAGTGCTGGGCGAGTCAGACAAGTTGACCACCTTATGTGTCATCTTTCGCCCCCAACCCAATTCCCAATCCCAATCCCATTCAAGGGTCTGTAGACAGCAAACATGTAAGTACAATTGGGGCTCTAAGCCAAGAAGTTGCCTAAGGCCTGGGATCACTGTTTAACTCTTCCTGGGGTGCTGTTGCTCCAGTGTGTCTGGGCAATCTGTTGCCTAATGCCTTCCCAGAAATGGGCACGGTTGGGTCCAGAGGGGAGGCTAGGAGCAGAAGAGAGGCAAGGATGGCTGGGCCTTGCAGGAGGTGACTCAGCAGTGAGTGCACGGTTTTGTCACGACAGGCCCCCTTTCCTTTGAATGCCCGTGCACCCATGACATGCCCCACCAGTTGCCATGAGTCAAACAGGATGAGGTTCTCTGGGCTGCCGCTCAGTGCAGGGGCCGTGGGGGCCAGATCTGGCCTCCTCCCTGAGAACTTCCCAGTAGGAGGAGGTGGCCCCTCCCCTGGGCTGAAGCAGGAGCTGCAAGAGCCAGGCCAGGTCTGGGGAGAGGTTGCAGCTGCACCTGCTTCCTGCTGGCCACCCCGTGGAGAAGCCAGACGCTGAGTCACTAGAATGACAAGCCTCTGCCATTGCACAGGAGCTGTGAACCAAGGGAGCTGGTCCCTGAACACAGCTTTTGGGGTGAACCTCCCAGTTTGGGTTATTCCAAGCCAAAATTCTTCCAAGCAAAAATGTGATCAAGGAGGCTTCTGGGCTCAGCTACCCAGGGCAAGAAAGAAATGATCTTTATAATGATTTTTGTCACTGCCACCATCCCCGTTATTTATCCCTCCTTCACCAAGCACCCACTGTATGCCAAACTTTTTATACACTTTCTATCAGCCAACCTTTGAAATAGCTCTGGGAGATATTTCTTATTATCCACACTTAATGCACAATAAAATGAGGACGTTGGGCGATTCTAGATTCTAGACCTTGGACTCAGCCAGGGCTGTGACTGGCAAACCCTGGACTTTTAGCCTTTTCTGCACCCGCCGAAATCCTGCCTCTCAGGTCTAACCACCCTAAAACCACATTTGACAGATGCTGAGTCCTGGCTTGTGTTCAGAAAAAAAAAAAAAAAA
>NW_012103920.1:3500812-3515554 GCF_000951045.1 Mandrillus leucophaeus
TGTTTCTACTCGATTGTTCAGGTCTCCTCTGCGCACATTTTCTGGAGGGGTCGGTGCTGTCTGGGGTCTGTGCCTTTCCCTGTAGTAGGACGTCCTTACACCTTTCTTCACCTGGAAGTCTCTTCTCCATTCTTCAAGCCTTAGTTCCCCGAGGGAGGCTTCTCTCACTCCCCTTAACCCTAACTGCAGCTGCCACAGAAACTTGCAATAACACAAACCCAACTCTCAGCACGCACCTCTGCAAAAGTTTCCAAACAGAAATGAAAATGAGAGTTGTCTGAGATGTTTCTTAAAAATGAAGATTCCCAGGGCCCATCTCCTAGGTGTTTTGATTCCATAAATCTTGTCTGGGGCCAACGAATCTGTGTTTTTAACACATGTTCCAGGTGATTCTGATTTAGACGCTTGCTTCTTGGGCCATTCTTTTAAGAGACTCCACACTACTGTCATTACTTATTTATATCTCCGCTCTCTGCCAACCTCCGCCTACCTGTCATCCCTCAAAGGTCAAGAGCTCTCAGGAACAAGAACAGCATATTTTCATTTCTAAGGTGCTGGGACACCACAGATAGTCAATAAACCTGTGATGACTAAACTCGTTAGGCAGTTTGTCCATAACTACTTATTAAGCACCTACTATGTTCATGAACTTGTCCTAGGTAGTGGGGAGAAGCAACAGAAAACAAAAAGGACAAAAATCCCTGCCCTACGGATCAAGCAATAAATGAGTGAATTATGAAGACTAGATTCAGAGTGTCTGAGCTTTAACAACGATGTATTGGAGGCTTGTCATTTGCTAGACATTAAGTATCTTCATGGATACTATATGATTAAACCCCACAATACATAAGAGATAAATAATATGAGAGAATGATTGCTGTCATTTTTTTTAAGCACGAGGAAACTGAAAATCAGAAAGGCTGTAGCTGTTGGGTGCTACACTGTTACTTGCTTGTAGAGTCTGGATTTCAAGGCTGGCATGTTCTGTTTCTAGCACTGAGTCCTTGGTTTCCTCTCCTGGATTCCTCTGCTGCAATGTCACACCCCACAAGTGCAGGCCCATTCACATGATACGGGAGACCTTTCTCAGCAAAGCCTAGGCAGCTCAGCAGCTGCGTGAAGACATTCATCCGTGATGGCGTTCTCCCCAGCAAATTCACCTGTGAAGCAACCTGTGAAACTCACCTGTGGAGCTACCTGCACCGAGGTTCCACTGAGCCAGTCAGACAAATGTATATCAGCACAACCATGTTTCATGAAAGGAAGCCTGTTGTCATTCCTTATGCTTTCATCAAGAGGGTTTAGAGCAAAGGAGGTTGAAACAGCTTTCCGTTTGCACAAAAAATCTGAGATTAACAGTACACCTTAAAAACAGGAAAGCATCTGATTTGGGCTTTTCCATCAACAAGCCCAATAACTTGGAGGAAATTATTAACATACAAATAGACAAGCTTCCCATGAAAACAGCGGTCGCAGACAGTTCTGGAAAAGACCTCTTCATGCAGAAAGCAATTACGACGGGAAATCGAGTCCAATTCAGGCCCATTTGCAGCAAGCTTGAAAAATCAAAATGTACCCACTCATGATCATGTAGACAACCCAGTTGTTGGGGCGGGGCGGGGAGACCAGTTCTTTATTATTATTGCAATTATTATTTTACTTTTAAAGAATCCAACTTTATAAGCTCCAAATCTTAACTGACTCATAACCTCTGCTCAGAGGGTTACAGCAAAGGGCAGACATGCACACTCATATACTAGCAAGACAAAACAAAGCAAAACAGCCCATGTGTATATAAATAGGTTTTTGGTTAGATTTCCAGAGGTTAATAGTGTTTCTAGCTGAGATTCCACTCAAATCGAGAACTTCTAAATAAGTAGCCATTTACTTTTTGAGTGTGTGTACCCTCTGACAGTGAGGGGCCTCAGCCCTGGGCCCTTCATTATTTTAGGAGAGCTGGAATGTACATGGCCAGAAACGTCAAGACATAGTTGACTCTAGAGAGAAAAGGTAGGACCTAACAAAGGTGCAAGCTCCAGGTAAAGACAAAATGATTCCCAGTAAACATGAACGTGTTCCTCTCAAACGGCTGTGAAAGGACAATGGGGAAAAAAGGTAGAAGATAAGGATGCTTCCATGAGATCACATATCACCCCATAACCTTCTCGGAGGTGCAGGAGGTTGGTGAAGTTGCTCAAGACCACATCACAGGATTGGCTACTTAGGGCCTCTGTAGTGCCCTCCCAGATCCCCGGTCCATTCTTCCATGACAGCATACTTTGTTCTGGCTAACGGTTCAGATTTCTGTCTTCTATGCTATGCTGCAAGCCCAGTACTGCACAATCTGCAGCTACCTTTACGGAGGAAGACCAACTCCTCACATTTGACCTAAGACACTCTACTGGTGTTGGCCCTGCCTACTTCTCCAGCAGAATGCAATGCCCCATTTTTCACCTAACTGTACACAGCTAAATCAGCCTGCTCTCATTCCACGGTCAGGCCATGCTCCCATGCTCCCCGCCTTTGAACATGCACTTCCCACTGCCCGGATGCTGTGCTTACTCTCATCCCCACGCCTTCCTCCTTCCACATAACACACACAGTGAGCAGCCAAGTTACATGCACCCACAACACCTCATTTCTTTGCTTCAGCATCCTTGTCTACAGCTATAAACCTAGCTGGGTACATATTTGATAAAAGCCAGTTTCTCCTACTAGACGCATTGGACCATGGTGCTTGCATCATCAGAACCTAGCACAACATGTGGCCTAAGAAGGAACAAATGATTCCCCAATGCCCAGCTCAGGCCCATCATCTAGTTCGGCTGCATAAGACCTTTTTCAATGAATGGATGGATTACTATGTGGGGTAATTGGAATCCCGTGACCTTTGTCCTTCCTGTCATCACATTGCCTGTCCGTAACAACATGACAAACCACATGCGGACCTTTCCTCCTTTCCAGCTAAGGATCCTTTTGAAATGAGAAGTATCCAGACACAGAAAAAGTGAATGGTAAGGGTTTTGTGTTGGTTTTTGTAGTTGTTGTTTAAATTTTGCTTTGAAGGGAAGGCTAATTGGATACTTGGAAAATGCCAAGAACTAAAACAGAAACTGTAGTGAGGACAAACTTTTCCCAACATGCCACCAAAGTCAGTTCTGAAAATTGGTCACTTGTGACATGCTTCCGATGTCAAGGAATAAATAATGTCCTTAGCTTCTATTTCAATTGTTATCATCCTAAGTCCAGAGGAACTGTACTCCTTGACTGTTTATAGAGAGATAAGAACTGGACACATATTTCTGCAAAGCAGCCTTGTTGACTCTGACTGCAGATACTTGAACCTCTGAGCAGTGGCAGTTTGGAGTTTCTATTATTTATATTTCACATTAAATTTCCAGAAGGGTTGTCAGCCATTGTCTGGTTCTTTCTCCTCACTGTGATCTGGGTTTATAACACACAAGGTCTGGGGAGGTCACTTCCCCTGAGGACCCTGCCCAGGTAAGGAGAGTTTTGGTGGGTTTGGCCATCAGAATCATGTGACCCTGAGCACTCCTTACTCTAAGCCAGGCTCTTCAGAGAGGCTTTGCTAGAACGGCGCCATTCAGCCGGGAAGAAAAATTTTAGAGCTAATTCATCCATGCATTCAAACATCTTTGAGTCTGTCCCATTCAACAAACACCATTTCAGAATCTACTGGGCTGGGGCAAAATTCCCACCCTTATAGAACTCACTTTCTAATGCAGGAAACTGGTAAACGGGTTGCTAAGTACAGTTATAGATGTGTTAAGTTTAATAAAGAAATAAACAAGATGATGAAATGGCCATATTAATAGGATTCATTGTAGAAAAAGCCACAGAGTGCAACAAATGATTTTTATTCCTCCCTGTCTCTTTTCTCTTCTTCCTCCACATCCTCTCTTTCTTGCTCTCTTTTAAGTGGTTTCACTCTCTGGGAGTTGGAGCCTATTCTCTTGACAGCCTTTGTCCATGCTGCTTACACCAGGCTAATCCAGTGCACTTCTGCAGACTGAGTAAGACAGAGAAACCTCTTATACCCAGGCCCTGTCCTCAGGGTGTTTACAGCCCGGAAGAGACAGGCAAACATGCAACTAACTGTAGTAATGCAAAAGAAAGCCAAGCCCACTAAGTGCTACACTGTGGCTTAGAAAATAAATGAGTTGCTAACAGGCGGAGCAGACTGTTAAGATTTTTCCCACAAAAAGAGTGAGCAACAAAAGTGTGTGCAGAAAAGCTCTGGTTATGCCAAATCCAAGGCTTCCTATTTGGGGACACTGAGTCTCTTCCGCCAGTAAGAACTCCTCTAGACTGGGATCCCCAATGCATGAAGGTCATGTTCTTCTTCCTCGAAAAGAGTGACATCTACCAAGAGCTTGCTGTTACTGGACAATTCTCAGGACTTAGACGGTTGCTCAGCTCACTCAAGATGCCCTCCCATGAGAACATGTTTAGTTTGCAAAGGTAGGGAGAATCTTTAGTTGGTTAGTACCAGACATTGCAAAGAAGAATGAAAGAGGTCATGTTTTGATTCAGCTATGGGAATTTTTACATATGAAATGAGCTTAACTCATATTTCCAAGTGTGTGTATTTTGGGTTTACATAAGGCAAAATTGTTTGAAATTACCTAAAGTCATCTCTTGGTCTTGAAAACCCCATTGCTGAGAGCAGGCATAAATTTAAGACAGAGGACAACACAAGATTCGTTCATCTCATTAGTTACCATTGAGCCATTTCAAAAGATGTCCAGGAAACTTAACATATATGTTCACAGTGTAGTGTCAGATCCACATCATAGTATCAGAGACAGGAAGGCCCTGGTACTTTGAGGTTGTCTTCTCCATTTTATATTTTTTTTGTGTGTGTGTGTGTGTGTGTGTGTGTGTGTGTGTGTGTGTCTTTCCTCTTCCAAGTTCTCCAGAATGAACTGGGGCTCTGTTCTCCTTATATAACAATGTTTTTTAAAATGGTACGGCTGTGTGTGTGTTTTCTTTTGTTTTTAAACTTTGAACCAATCCAAGATTCTTAAATAAAATGATAAAGGTCTTCAAGCTAGGACTTAATGTTCCCTTAAGGCTTGGAAATAGAGGCACAAAGACTGTATTATCCTCTATGTTAGCTTAGTACTTACTCTGCCCCAGCCATTAACCTCAAAACTTTACATGCTGTAGCTCAAAGAAATCCTCAAACCACAGTTTTGAGGTAAGTAGGTGACAGGACTGTCCCCATGTTACCGAAGAGGAAACTGAAGCTTCCAGATTTTAAGAGATATTTCCAAGTTCATAAACCCTGTAGATGGTGAACCTAGATTCAGTCCTACATTGACTGACTATCCCTCCCTTAGTAACTATAAACCACAAGCATTCTACTGCCAAGGCAGATCAACTCCTGTCTCTTATTTCTACCTCTATGATGTATGGCGAGCCCTGAATATTGTCCTGTCTATACCTGAGAAAAGCGCTCTGCTGTCTCCAACCTTACATCAATTCAAGAGCTAAAGCTTTCATGAAAGTTCCCAGATCTCCTTCCAGATCTTCAAGTTAGAGAGATCTCCAAAACAGATTACATGTATAGGGTTTCTCCCTATTCTGGAAACAGATACTCCAGCCCTCCTCAAGCCTTCAGATGACTGCAGCTCCAGCCAACAGTTTGAGTGCATCTTTTGAGAGGTCCTGAGCTAGCAACATCCACTCCTGAATTCCTTACCCTCCGAAACTGTGTGAGATAATACATGTTTGTTGTTTTAAACTGCCGTATTTGGAGTAATTTGTTATTGAGCAGTTGAAAACTAATACTCCATCCTATTCCTGGGACCTGATACCACAGAGTTGAATCCCTGACAATGAAAGGGTCACTATTGGAATAAACCAGATTAAATAATGCATGTAGGGTTAAGCCATAGCTGTCCGAATTTGTTCAACCATGGCGTGACTTTGTCAGGATGAGAGACTCAGTTCACACAGAATTATTTCCCCTCCCTCATTTATTTGTTCCCTATAGAAGAGAATGACTAATTACATGAGTATGAAGTTTAGAAAATTGGGGTTCAAGTCCTTTATTTGCTATTTATTAGATAGTCACTGGAAACTGATTTAACCTCTTTGAGATCTGATGCTTCAATATCAAACAGGGAGAGTAATAGTACCTTGTGGGGTTGTACAATTCCAGGGGCCACCAGGACTTCCTAAGGATCCACTTAGATAATGCACATCAAACACTTAACACAGGGGCTGGCACCTATTAAGAACTCAAGTAATGGTACTGTCATTATTATCAGTAATAATAATTATCAAGTTTCCTGATACCAATCAAGAGAAAGTTTCTTTAATTCCAAAGGCTTCTCACCATTTAACATAATCCTGATAGACAATGTGTCATAACAGCTAATTGTTCTAGAAATGTGTTCCATGCATGGATTTCCTGCATCAGAATTATCTGAAGTGTTTATTAAAACTGCAGATTCCTAAAATGAATCTCAAAACCACAGAATCAGAATCTTTGGAGTGAGAGTTGGGGAGGGAGCAGTGGAAATCTGCATTTTTTTAACAAGCTCTTGCAGCATTCTAGCACTCAGAAAAGCTCCAAGAACACTGTTGTAGAAGAAAGAAGATTCATCTAGAACTGAAGGATCCAGGGTTCAAGTCTGACCTCTGACATTTACTTGTCAAAATAAGTTAGCCTTTCTAATTCTCAGTTTCTCATCTGTGAAGAGGAAGCATTAAACTACCTTTCCTAGCTCTTAAATATCAGCTGAGACAGTAATAACATTAACTGACTTGTATCTACTCTGTATGTTGTTGACAAAGTGATTATTCCTATTTTGTCTCATTGAAACTCATGACAGTCCTGTGAAGTCAGTCTTTCTCCCTGTTGAAGTTGAAAGCGGAGGTAGCTGAAGTTACATTGCTTAGTTCAGGTCACATCAAGACAATTTGTGCATAAAGCAAGGTCTTTGACACAAATTCAAGACGCGTTTTTCATTCCCTAATGTGAACTAAAATCAAGATGCTAGGTCAGTTTGCTATTGCTGTGCATTTCTTTAACCGTGACTACTGCTTTGTTGTGTTACCTAGCGCAGAGGAAAGCGACCAAGGGAGGAATTATGTTCTAATTGCCCAGATCACAATTACACACGCAAAGAGCAATAATTATTTTAAAACAAAAACTGTGAGGTCATTGAAAATGCATTTCTTTAGCAACGCCGTTAGAGAAAGTGGCAGTCTTGGTGTGTCAAATAGTTCTAATTTGTGCACCATTAAACTCACTTATCATAAATTATGAACCTGATTACCTGTGTTCAGGTTTTCTGGGTCATTATTTTGCTTCTTCTTCGTACGATTATGCAAGGAAGAAAACATTTGGAAAATTGTTTGTATACCCTGCATTCTCCATGAATAAAGAAAAGAGCTTCAAATGGATACTTTATATTTCTATTAGTAACATTATCTGCTACTATCCTATGTTAATTGGCTGGATAGGTTTCCACTGAGTTTGGAAGGTAAGAGTCTGGGATGGTTTTACTTAAACTATAGGATGTGGTGCACATGTCAAATAGATCTTTGGGTGCTAAAGGTGTGGGCTCCAAGAAATAATCGCACGTCTTCCAGAGTAGCTAAACTGAGACCAAGGAGAAGCCTTTGTGGCCAGGAAAAAGCAAGTTGTATGTATTCAGTGTATTAAGCAGAGAAAACAAACTGCTTTCAAATACGAATACAACCCTGAAGTCATAAAGTAAGATACTGAACTGCCTGGGCTGATTTGAGATCCAGTTGATTCTCACATGGTAACTCCAGGCTGATAGCTCCAAGATGAGGTCTATACTCAACACAAGTGTCTTCGGTCAGAAGTAGCAGGAGTAGAACTAGAGACGAGGATTTGAGTGCAAATGGCTTCTTTGGGATGTGTTCTCAGATGCACTGGGCAAGTTTAATGGGGAAGGAAGCAAGCAAGCTATATTAGGGTACATGCATGCAAGTGTAGGTTTTTTATGTGAGCAATTGGAGCTTAGTCCTACTGGGATCTCTGTGACACTGAGTTGAACACACTTCAGAATTACTGGTCCAGAGCAAGGAAGCTGGAAGGTATTTATCCACCAACTTCCATCTATCATGGATGCTCTCAGGGTGTTAAGACACTGGCACTCCTGACATTCCCTAAAGTGATCAGATAAGACTCTTGGGTGGAAAATCATGAACGCTTGCAGTTAAATGCCCTTAGTTTGACTGGCGAGCTGAAGAGTTTCCTATAACCCAGAAGCCTGTGTCAGGGGTAAGTTTTTAAGGCATAAGAACTAATATCAATTTGCTAACTTAAATGATAATATCATTATTAGAGTAATGATATTTACACTACTAATGCAGCAATAGCCATTTACTGAGTGCCTGCCATATGACAGTTACCACAGTAGGTCCATTACACATCTATTTCAACCCATACAATCATCTCCTATCGAGGGTATTATCATTCACATTTAATAGACGGGGGCAGTGGGAGATTCAGAAAGCTTCAGTAACAAGTCTAGGGTTACACAGTTGGAAAAGAAAACCAGAATGTGACCCTGGGACTTTGAGCGTAGGATACACCATCTCCACATAGCAGGTTGCACATATACGTTTGTTTAATAGATGAATTGAATATACATAAAGTTTTTTTTTTTGAGATGGAGTCTCACTCATAAAGAGTTATTTTTAACTTTTGACACTTCAAGATGGTATCTTTGTTGACTTGCATCTGTCTTGACCGTTTTCCAAACCTCACTTCTCCCCTGCTTGTTTAACCTTCATAGAAGGCTGAACTGTATTCTGTAATAAAATGCAGATACTTTTAGTCATAGGTAAACACGTTTGTACCTTCTGTGTGGATATAAGGCCTCAGGAAATTGACACTGGAAATTTAGGGCCGGTCAAAGAGGCTCAGATATGCTATTACGGACTCTGTATGCACACACAGTCCACGCACTCTCTACGGCACCTTCCTTCCTTCAAGTTAAGCGAATGTGCTCCATTTAGCTTTATATAATATCTAGCTTTTTTCCTGCGTTGGTTCACAACAAAGATTAACAAAATTTAAGAGAAATACGTTGACTCTCCAATAAGGTTTGAACTATGCAGATGTTGCTGGGATAGAATTTAAGAGATAAGCTGTTTCCTACCACAGGAAGTTTCTGCTACTCATAGTGGGTTCATAGCTGAAAGATAAAAGTTTAAAAAAAAAGGTTTGAAATGCTATGAAACTCTTTTCCTAATGCAATCAAGCTGAAACTCCCAGGTAACCTGGTCATGTGAATAAAGATTCTCCAGAGTGATTCAGCTTTTAATCTCTAGGAGTCTCAGCCCCTAGCATGCTGTGTTAATCTACTTGAAGCCCTAAGAAAATGAGACTTTGGAATAGTAAACTGTATGACCACTTCTGTGTACTTTCCTCCACCCCCAATCCCACTCCCAAGACGCAAGAGGGAAACCAAGGCCATTTTTTCCGAATGGACCAAAGTCTGAAATATTGGCTTCTATTTCTGAAGAGCTCACTTCTGAGCTTGTTTGCCCAACTCTGTAGTTCAATTAATTTCACCCTTCAGGGATTTGTAGCCATGTTGACAGGTCCAATGGCAAAAATGAAGTTTTATTGGAAAGGGTGTTTGTTGGGAAAGCAAAGGGCTCAGGGGCTAATTTGGTAATAGGCTGTGGAGACTTTCTTCCTAGGTCATTGGTTCAAATCTAGAACCTGCTTGGCAGTGATGGGAAATCATTACCATTTGACGGCTGCCTGACAGGTAGCCAGGAACATGTTGGTCTCCGGCAGCTCTCTAGACAAAACAGCCACAGTGACAGGAGGAACGCCAACCATTACATGGAAACATAGTAACTGAATTACCAAGTTTCCCCCTCAACAACTTGTTACTTAACTGATTAATTGCTTTATCAATTTAACAGATAATGGCCCACCAAAAGACTCCAGTGCCTACCTCTTAGGTGTGAAATCTGATTAAAACCAGGAAAAGAAAACTACAACATAAAGAGAAATGAAGAACAACAGAAAAAAAATTACAAATCTTTCTGTCAATCAGGGACTTGTACCTGAGCTAGAACATCCATACATTTCTATAACAAAGGCCAAAAATCTTAACAGGCCAGAACTGATACCAGGAAAACACGCAGAGACAAACCCCAAATAGAGTGACTGCAGGGAAAAAATTGGCCTATTTCTATCCAAAAGGTCCTGACGAGACTTACAAGGCTAAGAGCCACATAGGGCCCATTATGGGAAGGTTGGTGCCATAATAATTTCAGCATGGCCATTCTTAGCTGGAACCAAATTACCAGATCGGATCTCCACAGGAGTCCATTCCTAATGCAAGCTGGGCCAGACAATGAAAACTTGATTCTAAGCAAGGGAATTTCCTTATGTCAATGGGCTTAAGCCAAAACCTTTAAAATTATTTTAATGTCATTTTTCTTTTTAATGGGACATGTAAGTACTAAAAAAATTATAGGCATTAAAAGGGTTTCTTTGGACTTCCCTTCCCCGCTTTTATAATTGCCTTTTACGGAATGGAACTTTTAATGTATTCTGAATGTTTTACTCTGATATGAGAAACTTGACCCAACCTTCATATTCTGAGATGGGTTCCTCGTATTTCCCTCTATATAACACTCAAGATAATCACAAATTTGAGCTCAACATGTGTTTTTTCCCTGAGACTATAAACCAGTGGCATTTCAGAGAGGTTACAAGATTTATTCAACGTGGGTGTTGGCCAAAGAGAAGAGTGTGTTACAACGGCTTAGAAATAAATGTTTGAAGCCGGGCAACTGGTTATTTTGCAGAAAGCACCTGAACCTACCCATCTAAAGGAGGCTCACGCCCTTCAAAGTACACCGGTGCGAGACAGCATGTTGGTTTCAATGTGGGTTACTGCCTTAGGTTTTGCTGCAGTGATATCATGAACAACCCTCCAAATCTGAGTGGTTTACAAACACACCAGCTTTGCATGTTGGCTGTGGCTCAGCCAGCCTTCGCCAGGTTTCACTTCATGTCAGCTCCAGGTGCCTCTCCTTTTAGGTCCCAGGTTGCAAAGACAGCATCTGACTGGGGAGTGCTCTTCCCATCACAGTGGGCAGATCAAGGAAGATGAGCAGAAGCACATGGAGCCTCTTACAGACTTGGCTTGAACTAGCACTTACTTGATCACGTCTGATCACATCCCGTTGGCCAAATGGGAAACACGACCAAGCCCAAAGTGGAATGGTGGGTCAAGGGGAGAGAGAATATTTGCTGAACATTAATACAATTCACCACAGTCAAATGACTTAAAGCCCTCTGCTGAAGAGTGATACTGTTTTATGACTTAGCATGTATACTAACAACTCTAGTGCTAACATTCATGGAGAAACTTTCTGCTTAGTACAGGAACGTGCTAATCACCATACACATCCATTACACCACGTTATCCTGTCAACAGACCTCCAACAGAGGAACTCATCCCCATTTGACCAAGGACCAATGACAGCCTTGTGCAGCAAAACCCTGCATTTCAGCCCTAAGACCTGCACAGAGGACCTGGGATTGAAGCCCATGTGTTCTACACCCAAGCCTGTGCTCTTCTGCAGTCCCTGGCTCTGTGCTGAAGATGGGAATGGCGGGAGGAGGGCAGCAATCCCCACTTATCGATGGGAGAGTTGGCTGGAACCTTCCAACCAAGGTAGGCATTGCTGTCACTCAAAGAAGGAAGAATCTATTTTGGAAATAATTGGAAGATGTTTGGCTAATACTGGAGGCTAAAGTGGCTGATAAAATTTGGTAATCTCCCTTGAGGTCTGAAGTGAGATGTGACTATAAATTAATGAGGCTGACTTTATGTGCCTTGGTACCCGGTTTAGGAGAAAATTCTGAAACAGTGTCCTCATGCAATCATCATCCTCTGCCTGGAATAGAGACTAGGAATACCTTTACTATGGTGGCTCATGCATTATTAATTGTATAGAAAGGAATGAGTCTGTTACTACAACATAAGTGTTCTGAAGGGACATAATTAATATTTTACATGTATTTGACAACTTTTAAACATCCAGTACACACTGTACTATGCATAGGACATTAAAAACAAAAATAGAGATGGTGTCTGCTCTCAGGGAGTTTACAGTTTATAGGTAAAGACAGACCTTTGCTAGATAAGCACATCACTGGTCCTATAATTACCAAACTGGATATATATTTTTTATTAGTATCTGAAAGAGAGGGGCACAGTTCCAGGAGAGCATATATCCAAGATGAGGAAGTCTTCCACAAGAAGTGACAGAAATCTAAAAAAGGAGAGGGCCCCACGTAGGTGAAATGCGTGTGTGTGTGTGTGCGCGCACATGCATGCACTGCTTCTGTGACTGCACTTGCACATGTTCATGAGTGTGTGTTCTGTGCATGCTTGTGTGTGTGAGGAATGACAGACAGGGAGCATTCTGGACTGGAGAGACAATATGTACCTAGACCTTGGGTGGAATGAAAGGAGGACAGTGTTGTCATCCAGCAGGGCTTATGTAAAGGGCTGGTGCCTTGAGTTTCCTCTTTGGCTGGGACTCTCCTGAACCCTCTGGCATGCAGCTGCCTCTGAAGGAGGCCAATTGCCTGTAACTGTCCTTAACTTAAAATCAAGTTCAAAAAGAAAAGATGTCACCCCTGGTAAGATAGTTCTCACTCTCTCCTGCAGTCCATATTTTGAAAAGGGAGACACTCTCCAGCTATGACAAATTAAATTCCCATTGCCTTACAAATAATTGAGGTGTGGCTAAGGAACTGGACCCTTCACAGATTAGAAACCTCTGTAACAGAACCAGCCATGTGCCATCAGCTTGTGCGATCAGTCCTTTGTTTAGGGCATTCAGTACATATTGCCAAAGGCTCACTATGTTCCCAAAGCACAGGAGAGAGAAATGACACATGCAGCCCTTCCTTCCATTAAGAAGCTCCTGTCTGCTGGAGAAAACACACCCACAAGCATGCCATACAAATACAGTACAGTGAGATAGGCTCCAAGAGTTGTGAGCAACACTAAGAAGAGACCCCTCGCTCACATTATGGACTGGGATGTCAGAGAGAGCTTCTTGAAAGAGTTGAGGGTTCAGAAAATGTATGGACAATTACTAGTAACTCACCAAGCAATGCAGGGGCACCAGTAGCTCTATCAGAAAGAATAGTAAATGCAAAATCATGGAAACACGTGATAAAAAAAATAAATATCCACACAATACACACACACACACACACGCGTGAAGAACACATTAGAAAACACAATATATCACAATATAAATTAGAGCATTTAGCCTGCAGATCAACATTTCACGTGGAAGAAGTTTATGGATTATTAAGCCTCCTGTTGCTCAATCTGCAGCAATATTGCTTTATGTTTTCCTTGCAAAAGAGCAACTGTGCTTTTTGCTTCCAAACTCATCTCATAAGGTCTCCCTAAAGTACCACTAGAATTACTGCCCAAACTCTTGTCTGAATATTGCATATCTTTGAGAACAGGGTTGCATGCATGGTTGATTTTGGTGTTATCAGTATGGTTACTGTGTGCTTTTTTTTTTTTTTTTCCCCTGGACTACAGTGTCCCTGAGCCCTAGAGGACTTCACAGCACATAGAACCAAGAGCTGCAATGGGCCAAATAATAGGATTCCTTACCTCCAACTCTTAGTTAAAAGTCATCTGCACCAAGAAGACTTCATCCAGTCAGGAGTCACCATGTTTTTCTCCTTTGATTGGCCATGGGAGGACTTGCTTCACTATGTATCCTATGTACATAAATAAACTCTCCTACTAGACTGGGGGAATCACAGGGGGCCTTGCTTAATCCATTTGGGATATAGTATAGGGTGATAATTACAGGAAGAGCTTGGAAGCTCTGCTACATTTCTGCTACCTGACTGCAGGCAGGTAATCTTACATGCCAAGCCCTGTGTTCTTCCTTTCAGAATGACAGTTCATCAAAAAATATATTTTAGGCATCTACCATGTGGCCACTCTTGTGCTAGAGGGAAAATAGACATAGATCTGGCATGACTGATTAGAGAGAGAAAGAAAAACAGAGAGAGACAAAATAGAAGTAAATAGTATTTGGAACAGTAAAGGGAATATAACTGAGGATATATTACAAATTTGGAAATCATGAAAGAGTAAAAGAACCATTTTAATAATAATACGTTTTAAAATGTAGATGAAATAGACAAATTGTTAGGAAAGAAAACAAGTTCCAACATTTTCTCATAGGAAAAATTTTCAAAACTTCCAGTACAAAACTGAAAATTTCAAGGGGGTTTGTAACATTAAGAATTGGATATACACATATATTTTTTTAAATTTTTGAATATCTGTATTGAATACATATAATTTTGTCATATATATTCTGATTAGATATATAACACATATATTTATATTCTGATTGAATATATATAACTTATATTCTGATTCAGTCAGAATGTAGATACATCCTATTTTATCAGATTTTATATATATATCTGTATATAATAGATTTTATATATAAAGTATATCTAAGTCTCTCTCTCTCTCTCTCTACATATATATATATATATATATATATATACACACACACACACACACACCCCTACACCTGTCTCTTATACACATCTAGATGTGTATAAGAGACAAGTCTGTTACTACAACATAAGTGTTCTGAAGGGACATAATTAATATTTTACATGTATTTGACAACTTT
>NW_012103920.1:3515604-3614550 GCF_000951045.1 Mandrillus leucophaeus
ACACACACACACACACACACCCCTACACTGGTATATATGTCAAGTTATTCAAGTAAAATTTATAGTTTAATCTCACCTATGAACAAAAACACAAAAAAATCCAGAATAACACCTAGCAAATCAAGCATATAGATGTGTTACCCCAATAAAAAATAATAGTAATAACAGCAACAACAACAACATATCCTAGTCAAACACAATTTATCAGAGGAAAGTAAAATTAGTTTAATAATGAAGGAAAATATCTATCAATACTATTAATTATATTAGCAGATTAAAGGAGACAACTTATAATCATCTTGATTGAAATGGAAAAAGAAAATGAAACCACAAATCATGATTTATTTTAAAAAATCAGTAAAGTTAAAACAAGACAAAAGAAACAATGAATTAACAATTCTTATAATCTAAGGATAGAATAATTTTCCTAAGCTAATAACACGTATCTATCCAAAACCTAGAGCAAGCGTCTGTTCTTGTCAGTGAAACTATGTTATTATTGCATTAAAATCCGCATTGCGATAAGGTTACTATTACACTTTCTGGCTGACATTTTTCTGGAGGTAGTAACCAACTCTATAGGACATGAAAAAGAAATGAAAGATATAACACAGGGAAACAAAGACAAAAAACTGAAATTTTTTGCAGATGAATTGTTGTTGACAAGAAAAAATCCAAGAGACAATAGGCTACTTATTATAATACAATTAGTAAGATTTCAAAGACATTACAGTCTGTAACTTAAAAAATGGAGAATGCTTCTATACACAAATAAGTAGCAATCAGAATGTGTAAATTTAAGCTATTCTTAATAGCAAAAATACAATGCAATAAAATAAAATGTAGGCTACCTGGGAATAATAAAATAATATAAAAATAAGATAGATATGTGTCAAAGTAGATAAAACATTAATGAAGGACATAAAACAAGATGTAAATCAATGGAGTGATGATATATCATGCCCAAGGTCAAAAGACATTGTACCTTTGGGATAGCAATTTCCTCAAATTATTCTATAAACATAATAAGATTTGAACAAAACTAAAGAGCTGTGACAGGAGTAGACACATTTTTTTTTTTCTAAAATTTATTTGGAAAACTAAAATGCTGAAGAAGCATTTTGCATCAAGTGAAAAGGTCAAAAGATTCAGTAGAAAACATTGGGACACAGGCTCTGTTCAGATAGGGAGAAGGATTAATTTTGATCTCTGCTTCACTCATTATTCAATAATGTATTTGAGTTGGATTAAATATCTCCATTTGAAACGTAAACTTTAAGTTTTTTAAAAAAATTGAAGTATGACTTATGGCCTTGGCATGAGAAAAGATTCCTTAAATAAAACGTATCAAGTAAAATCCTTACATGCAGTTTTTAAAATGTGAGACTAAACAAAGTGTTAATTAAAAATCCATAAACTGGGGTGAGGCCAAGATGACCAACTAGAAGCAGCGGCACTCAGAGGCTCCCACTGAAAAAACCGCTCTGAGCGGCACTCAGAGGCTCCCACTGAATCCTTCACCAGCAGTCAAGGTATCCAGGTTCTGTCACCAAAATTGACTAGAAGGCTGGTGTGACCCATGGAGAGAAGGAAGAACAGTGTAGTGTGGCGGCCCACCTGTGAGTCACTTGGGGCAGGGGAGCCCTCTCCCCCCAGCCAAGGGAGGTGGTGAGTGAGAGTGCTACCTGGATGGGGAAACTGTGCTTTTTCACAGAACTGTGCAACCCACGGATCGGGAAATTCCACTCACGAACCCACACCACGGGGGCCTAGTGTTCTAACCCTGGAAGGCACAGATTCTTACAGTCTCTCAGCTGGAATTGGCTTAAGCATACCGAACTTGGGGGTGGGGAGGCTGGTGTACACCACACTTGAGAACTTCCTTTTTTGGCTTTGGAGCTCCCCTCTGTCTCTGTATGGGGGAGCTTCGTCCTTCTTCCTTCTCCCTTCTTTCTGGCCTAATAAACTCTCCCCTCCTTGAAACCACTCCATATGTATCTGTGTTGTTTTATCTAAACCAGCATGAGGACAAAGAACCCTGGTGTTTGTCCACTCATCAGAACCATATCAGTATCAACAGATGAATTGACCAAGCAGAAGAAAGCGTATCAAAGTTTGAAGACCACCTTACTGAAATAAGACATAAGACAAGCACAAAGAAAAATGAATGAAAAGTAATGAACAAAGCCTCTGAGAAATATGGGACTTCATTAAAAGACTGAACCTACGATTAGTTGGAGTACCAGCAGGAGACAAGGAGAATGGAAACAAGCTGGAAAACACCCTTTGAGATATTATCCAGGAGAACTTCCATAATCTAGCAAGACAGGCCAACATGCAAATTCAGGAAAAACAGAGAACACGATTAAGATACTCCACTAGAAAATCAACCCCAAGACACACAATCATCAGATTCCTCAAGGTCAAAATTAAGGAAAAACTGTTAAGAGCAGCCAGAGAGAAAGGCCAGGTACCTGCAAAGGGAAGCCCATCAGACTAGCAGAGGACCTCTCAGCAGAAACTCTAGGAGCCAGAAGAGTCTGGGAGCCAATATTCAGCATTCTTAAAGAAAAGGATTTTCAACCCAGAATTTCATATCCAGCCAAACCAAGCTTCATAGGTGAAGGGGAAATAAAATCCTTTCCAGACAAGCAAATGCTGAGGGATTTCCATATCACCAGGCCTGCCCTGTAAGAACTCCTGAAAGAAGTACTAAATATGGAAAGGGAAAACTGGTACTGGCCACTGCAAAAACACACCAAAATATAAAGACCAACGACAGTACGAAGAAACTGCATCAATTAGTGTGCAAAATAACCAATAGCATCATGATGACAGGATCAAATTCACACAAAATAATACTAACCGTAAATGTAAATGGGTTGAATGCCCTAGTTAAAAGACACAGACTAGCAAATGGAATAAAGAGTCAAGACCCATTGGTGTGCTGTATTCAGGAGACCCATCTTACATGCAAAGACACACACAGGCTCAAAACAAAGGGACAGAGGAAAGAAGCATGGAAAGAAAAAAAAAAAAAACAGAAAGAGGTTGCAATCCTAGTCTCTGACAAAACAGACTTTAAACCTACAAAGATCAAAAAAGACAAAGAAAGGTATTACATAATGGTAAAGGAAACAATTAGACAAGAAGAGCTAACTATTCTAAATATATATGCACCCAATACAGGAGCATCCAGATTCATAAAACAAGTTCTTAGAGACCAACAAAGAGACTTAGGTTCCCACACAGTAATAGTGGGAGACTTTAACTTCTCACTGTTGGTATTAGACAGATTAATGAGACAGAAAATTAGCAAGGATATTCAGGACTTTAACTCAGCTCTGGATCAAGTGGACCTAGTAGATGTCTACAGAACTCTCTACCCCAGATCAACAGAATACACATTATCATCAGTGACACATGGTACTTATTCTAAAATCGTCCACATGATTGGAAGTGAAACACTCCTCAGCAAATGCAAAAGAATGGAAATAATAACAAAAAGTCTCTCAGACCACAGTGCAATCAAATTAGAATTCAGGATTAAGAAACTCACTCAAAACCATATAATTTCATGGAAATTGAGCAACCTGCTCCTGAATGTCTCCTAGGTAAATAGTGAAATTAAGGCAGAAATGCAGAAGTTCTTTGAAACCAATGAAAACAAAGAGACATTTCTGGGACATAATCTCTGGTAGATGGCTAAAGCAGTGTTAAGAGGGAAATTTATAGCACTAAATGCCCACATCAGAAAGCTGGAAAGATCTCAAATAGACACCCTAACATCACAATTAAAAGAGCTATAGAGGTGAGAGGAAACTAATCCAAAAACTAGCAGAAGACAAGAAATAACTAATATTAGAGAAGAATTGAAGGAGATAGAGACATGGAAAACCCTCCAAAAAAAATCAATGAATCCAGGAAATGGTTTTTTGAAAAACTTAACAAAAATAGTTAGAATGTTAACTGGACTAATAAAGATGAGAGAAGAATCAAGTAGATGCAATAAAAAGTGATAAAGGGGATATCACAACTGACCCCACAGAAATGCGAACTACTATCAGATAATACTGTAAACACTGCTACATAAATAAACTAGAAAATCTAGAAGAAATAGATAAATTCCTGGACGCATACACCATACCAAGACTAAATCAGGAAGAAGTCGAATCCCTGAATAGACCAATAACAAGCTCTGAAATTGAGGTAGTAATTAATAGCCTACTAATCAAATAAAAGCCCAGAATCAGATGGATTCATAGCTGAATTCTACCAGAAATACAAAGAGGAGCTGATGCCATTTCTTCTGAAATTATTCCAAGTAATTGAAAAGGAGTGACTCTCCCCTAACTCATTGTATGAAGCCAGCATCATCCTGATACCAAAACCAGGAGGAGACACAACAGAAAAAGAAAACTTCAGGCCAATATCCCTGATGGACATCGATGTGAAAATCCTCAATAAAATATTGGCAAACCAAATCCAGCAGCACATCAAAAAGCTTACTCACCATAATCAAGTCAACTTCATCCCTGGGATGCAAGGCTAGTTCAACATATGCAAATCAATAAATATAATCCAGCGCATAAACAGAACCAAAGACAAAAACCACATGATTATCTCAATAGATGCAGAAAAGGCCTTTGATAAAATTCAACATCCCTTCGTGTTAAAAACTCTTGATAAACTGGATATTGATGGAACATATCTCAAAATAATAAGAGCTATTTATGACAAACGCATAGCCAATATCATATTGAATGGGCAAAACCTGGAAGCATTCTTTTTGAAAACCGGTATAAGACAAGAATGTTCTCTCTCATCACTCCTATTCAACACAGTATTGGAGGTTGTGGCCAGGGCAATCAGGCAAGAGAAAGAAATAAAGCGTATTCAAATAGGAAGAGAGGAAATCAAGTTGTGTCGGCTTGCAGATGACATGATTTTATATTTAGAAAACCCCATCTAAGCCTCAAAACTTTTTGAACTGTTAAGCAACTTCAGCAAAGTCTCAGGACACAAAATCAGTGTGCAAAAATCACAAGCATTCCTTTACACCAACAATAGGCCAAGAGTGAGACAAATCATGAATGACCTCCCATTCACAATCGCTACAAAGAGAGTGAAATACCTTGGAATACAGCTAACAAGGGATGTGAAGGACCTCTTCAAGGAGTACTACAAACCACTGCTCAAGGAGATAAGAGAGGACACAAACAAATGGAGAAACATTCCATTCTTATGGATAGATAGAATCAAACATTCCATTCTTATGGATAGATAGAAAATGGCCATATGCCCAAAGTAAAGATACAATGCTATTTCTATCAAGCTACCATTGACATTCTTCACAGAATTAGAAAAAACTATTTTAAATTTCATATGGAATCAAATAAGACCCCATATAGCCAAGAGAATACTAAGCAAAAATAACAAAGATGGAGGCATCATGCTATCTGACTTCAAACTATATTACAAGGCTACAGTAACCAAAACAGCATGGTACTGGTACCAAAACAGACATATAGATCAATGGAGCAGAACAGAGACCTCAGAAATAGCAACACACATCTATAACCATCTGATCTTTGACAAACCTGACAAAAATAAGCAATGGGGAAAGGATCTCCTATTCAGTAAATGGTGCTGGAAAAACTGGCTAGTCATATACAGAAAACTGAAACTGGACCCCTTCTTTATGCCTTGTATAAAAATTAACTCAAGATGGATTAAAGGCTTAAACATAAAACCCAAAACCATGAAAACACTAGAAGAACACCTAGGCAATACCATTCAGGACATAGGCATGGGCAAACACTTCATGACAAAAACGCCAAAAGCAATTGCAAAAAAAGCAAATAATGACAAATGGGATCTAATTAAATTAAAAAACTTCTGCACAGCAAAAGAAACTATCATGAGAGTGAACAGGCAACCTACAGAATGGGAGAAAATTTTTGCAGTCTAACCATCTGACAAATGTCTAACATCTAGAATTTACAAGTAACTTAAACATTATTTCCAAGGAAATAATAAACAACCCCATCAAAAAGTGGGTAAAGGATATTAACAAACACTTCTCAAAAGAAGACATTTATGTGACCAAAAAACATAAGAAAAAAAGCTCAACATCACTGATCATCAGAGAAATGCAAATCAAAACTACAATGAGATACCACCTGATGCCAGTCAGAATGGCAATTTTTAAAAGTCAGAAAATAATAGATGCTGGTGAGGCTGTGGAGAAATAAGAACACTTTTACACTGTTAGTGGAAATGAAAATTAGTTTATCCATCGTGGAAGATAGTATGGTGATTTCTCAAGGATATAGGAGCAGAAATGCCATTTGACCCAAAACCAAAGGAATATAAATCATTCTACTATAAAGATACATGTACACATATGTTTACTGCAGCACTATTTACAATAGCAAAGACATGGAACCAACCTAAATGCCCATCAATGATAGACTAGACAAAGAAAATGTGGTACATATACACCATAGAATACTATGCAGCCATAAAAAGGAATGACATCCTGTTCTTTGCAGGGATATGGATGAAGCTGGAAACCATCATCCTCAGCAAACTAACATACGGAAAGAAAACCAAATACCACATGTTCTCATTCATAAGTGGGAGCTGAACATTGAGAACATGGACACAGAGAGGGGAACAACATGCTCCAGGGCCTGTTGGGAGGTAGCGGCTAAGGGGAGGGAACTTAGAGGACAGGTCAATAGGTTCAGCAAACCACCATGGCACATGGATAACTATCTAACAAACCTGCACGTTCTGCACATATATCCCTTTTCTTTTTAGAAGAAATAAAATAAAAATCCACAAACTAAGATAAATATTATTTTTATATTATATCCAAATATGCAAGCAATTCTGACAAGTTAATAAATAAAAGACATACTAAACAATGGGGGGAGGAAGGGGGAATAGTACAATGACAAAGGAAATTCAAAGAAGAGAAAACCCAAACATTGGATAAAAATATTCCCATCGTTTTCCTTGTTGCCTTACAATGCCTTCTAGGACTTACAACAAACACCGGGGTCTGTCTCTAGACTCTCTGCTGTTTCTGTGGTCTACTGCTGATCTCTGCGACTTCATCACAATGTGTTGATACTCTAAACCTGTGCTGTCTGGTGATGGGTCACTACATGGGTCACATAGCTAGAGACTATCTCCTTGATTGTAGAAAGCTCTATTAGCAGCACAGCTTCAATGTGTAAGTCTTTGTATCACTATAATAGAGCACGTCTCTCTCCGTTCTTTCTTTCTCCTCTTTAAAATTGCTTGGACTCTTTACTTTTCCAAGTAAATTTTAGAATAAGTAATCAGGGAAATGTAAATTAAAACAACAATAATATTCCACTCTATGGCAACAAAAATGAATGCATTACATGCATCAAAATAGAGAGACCTGAACATAATGTGAATGTGTGAGAAGAGCAAGTTGCAAAGTGTGTGTGTGTGTGTGTGTGTGTGTAGGTGTGTAGGTGTGATGCCATGATACACTTTAGACAAATCTTAAAAACACACCGAAAAGTCATTCTGTTTATTATTCATGGATCATAATAATAGTGAATATATATTAAGCATTTATTTTTTTCCAGGCTCTGCTCCAGACACTTTAAATGTATCAACATTTGATGATTGCACATAGAATTGATTTACTACCCTCTTTCCTATTTGACTGAGGCAGAGCAAAGTTAAGCAACTTCTTCCAGGTTACTCAGCTAGTTGGTGCAGAGTTGGAGCTGAGAGCGAGGCTGGCTTCCAAGTCTGTGCTCATAAGCACGGTGCCATCCTGGATTCAGACCAGACGACACCAGACATGCATAGGGCTGTTTCTAGACATGGAGAAAATATAATAGAAATGGCCTTTGGGGCTTTACCTTCCATATAATATGTTTTAGAGAGAGAAAAAGAGAGAGAAGGGTCAGGGAGAGAGAAAGAGAATGGGAGAGCCAAAGAAAAGATAGGCGAAAATGTTAAAATTGGTCAGATCAGATTGGCCAGTACATGGGATCTATCACTTTCTGTTTGAGTAAAACATATAATATTTTTTAAATTAATAAATTAAAAAACAATGGGTATATTAATGGGTGACATAAGGCTTCCCAGACTTGCTTTTGCTCTGCAATTTGCTAACTAGACTTCTATGTTGCCAAGAGTCACCCCTCCCGGTTTGCAGAGTGAGATGTGGAAGCTGAAGGGTTTTTGAGGGGCAGCTGAGAGGGACACAGAACCAGGAGAAAGGAGAGACGGCAGGCGAGATTGTTGGGGTACACCAAAGGGAGGAAGCAGCAGCTGCAGGAGGAGTGGGGTCATGGATATTTACAAGAGACTTCCAGAAACCCTATAGTGTTTGATGTAACCCCCTCTTCCATTTCCCCAGGAAAGCTTCAGTCAAAGCTACACTACTTTCCATTTCTTCAGCAGTCAGATTATGGTTTTCTTTTGGCACGTGGAGAAAAGTTGAGACTTGCCTCAGAGGGACCATGGCCTGGACAGCTGACCAAGTGGATGCAGTCATGCTCAGGGTCTATATCCACATAAAGTGACTCTTCTGGGTACTTAGCAGGCCTCTACTGTGGCATCACTGCATCCCAAGGAGGTCTCTTCTTACCCGAGGCTTTCTGTCATCTGATGAGCTGGGTGCTCAGGCTTCATGCCCATGTCACCACGCTCCAGTGGCTGCCAGGTAGCCGCCCCACCCCAGCATTGTGGCAGAGAGGCTCTTTGGCTGTCGCGCTGATGCCCGCTCACCTGTGGGGCTTCTTGCACAATTGCTGTCCTGGGAGCAGACAGGTGGGAGTGGCAAGGTGGGGCCCACACAGGCAGGTCTGGGGAAGCTTAACCATATGAATGGCAGATACCCGCCAGGCCTCCAGGAGCTGGGGAGCTGGGCTGCTGCAGGACCAGCGGGAAGGTGGGAAGGCAGGATAGATAATGTGGTGGTGAAAGGGCCTTTGGAGGGAGGTCCTTGGTGCATCTTCTGCCTGCTGTGAGCAAAGGACCCAGCCCCAGCCTGCTGATTTATGGCTTCTCTTTTGTGAGCTCATCAGTGATTTTGGAGCAGGTTCATAAGAAGCAAATGCCCTGTAAAGGCACAGTCTAGCTCTGGCTCTGCCACAGCCTCTCCTGGGAGCGAAAGGAGGTTTCCCATTCCTGGGGTGTGGTTGGCCTGCACTCCCCTGCACACCAACAGCAGGCCTCATGCCGCTTTGCAGAAGCCAGAGACGGAGCTGCATGGCTCGGCTTCCACACGCGCCAACACGCTGTTTACAAGGCGAGAAGCTCTGGAGGAAAATGATAAGATGTTGTTTTTTAGGATATTTTGCAATTTCATTAAGCCCTGTGAGCCTCACTGAGGAATGCATCACTGTGAAAGCTTCCAGACCTTACCGGACAGGGATTTGGGGCCAGCTGAGAGGTGATACCGCCTGTCATCATTTGTTCTTTCTTCTGCCTGGGCCACCTGCTCCCGGATACCTCTGTACCCAAACTCGAAGCTTTGTCTCATCCTGCAAGAGGCAGGATCATCTAACCCATAGAACACAGACTCTGGGTCAGATGAAATTCGGTGAGGACTTGTCTTAGTTCAGGTCCTCGGTCCTTACATTTTCTGGGCTTCAATCTATTTGTCAGAATGGAAGCCCTCCCTGCTTTGACGAATTTCTAAAACTGGAAATAAAAGTATTTTCATGTTATTAGTCTTCCTCATTAAATCTGTTGGGGACAATCGATGATACTAGTTAATTTCCAGTTCTTATAGTAGTCCACATATTGTGCAATCAACCATGAATTGTTCATATCAGTTTGTTTTATATAGTCATGATTAATGAAATTATCGTAGATATGCACATGTGTTTTTAAAGTCACTTCTGTCTCAAAAACAAATATGTAAAGAAAGAAATGAACTACACACACACACACATACACACACACATATCAAGTAGTACTGTGGCAAAATAAATAGACTCTAGACAGACGGACCTGGGTCCCTCTGGTCTTGCTAACATATCTTGACTTTGTGATCTTGGGCAAGTTGATTAACCTCTCTGAATCTGCTTTTGTTTATTTTGGAGACAGTATGCACAGTGGTTAAGGGCTTTGACTCTGGAAGGAGATGATCTAGGTCTGAATCTCAGATCCATTACACATTTACCTATGTGTGCCTCAGTTTCCCCAGCTGTAAAATGCAAATGAGACTAGTACTCATCCCATAGAGATGCTGTGAGGAACAAATGAGCTAATGAAAAGTCACATGATATAAAAGGCTTAAATGGCTGCCCAACACGTCGTTATTAAAATGACAGCGAAATGGGAATGATAATGAATAATAATGGAATCTACTTCAGAGGGTTGTGGTGAAGACGAGATGAGATAACGCACGTGAAGCACATAGCTCAGAGCCTGACACCCAGGTGCTGGCTACAATGGGAGCTGTTGTGGCTGTTATTTTTCCTTCAGGGCAAGAAGCAGAGAAGTTGGACTGCGCACAGGTCAGGCTGCACACTCCTGTGGTGTCCTGAGATCCATTCACAATTCTTCAGCACCAGGATCTAGGGATATGCGGGGGACGGTGGAGACAGAAGGGTGGGAAGAGAGGTGATAGTGTCCTGGGAGAAGGGTTCAGAGAAGGCCAGGCTCTGGCACAGAGAGAAGTTTCAGAGGCCGCAGACAGCAGCTACCTGGAAGGCTGTGCTTAGGCTGCACCCAGTGCAGGACCATTTTGCTGATCTCCCTCCTGCTGCCAAATGTTCTAACCAGAGCTCTTTGATCCGCTGCCAGGCTTTGGGTAATGGAGCCAAGGTGTGTCTGGATTCATGCAAGGCCCTCGGGTGAGGGCCTGTCGATCCCGACAGCCATGCCAGCGCAGGGCCAAGAGAGAATGTCCTGGAAGGGTGGGGATGGGTTGGGCTGCCTGAACCCTCCCACCCCAGGAAGGCAAAAGACATAGATCACTGGCAGCAAGGGGCTGCCAGTTCTGGTGCTTCTGCTCTCCACAGCGGCCACAGAAGCCCACACCAGGAGTGGGAGGAGCAACATTCCAGAAGCTGGTAATGATGCACCTGGGTGGGTCCCCGTGACCACCTAGTACAAACCTCCCATTGCCAGGATGAGAAAGCTAAGGCCGGAAGAGGTCAGGGAATTTTCCCAACGTCCACTTTAAGGGAGGGCAGACCTTTTAGTGACTTTATAGTTTCATTTCTCAACCTTAGCACTGCTGTTATTTGGGGCTACATAATTATTTGTGGTGGGGTCCGTCTCATGTATTATAGGATATTGAGTAGCATCCCTGACCTCGACCTCCTAGATGCCAAAAACACTCGGCAAACAAAAATGGGGTGACCAACAAAAATGTCTCCATGCATGGCCCAGTGTCTCCTGGGTGCAAACTCAGGCCCCAGATGAAAACCAGTCTCTTGGTGAATGGGACGCTAGAGCAACATTAATTGAGGACCAACTGTATCCCAACGGTCTACACTAGCCATGCACATGCATTATCCTGTTTAACACTGACAACTATCTAAGGAATAAACTTTCTGTTTTCATTTCTATCTATGCAGCTTCTCTCTGCATCGATGCAGAAACGGTGCCTGCCAGAGAGTAATGATCCCGCCGAGGGCACCTGGCTACAGTGTGCAGAGCTGGACTGAAGAATGGCTGACATAGCCAGCCACAGTGGCTCACGCCTGTAATCCCAACACTTTAGGAGGCCAAAGCAGGAGGATCACTTGGAGTCACGAGTTCAAGACCAGCCTGAGCAACATGGCAAGACCCCATCTCTATGAAAAATACAATAATAAGCAGGGCAGGGTGGCACATGTCTGTAGTCCCAGTTGCTTGGGAAGCTGAGGTAGAAGGATCATTTGAGCCCAGGAGGCAAGACTGCAGGGAGCCATGATCATGCCACCGCACTCCAGCCTGGGCAGCAAAAGGAGACCTAGTCTTAAGAAAGAAAAAAAAAAAAAAGAACATAGAATGGATGATATAGACTTTATTGTTTCCTGGGTGGTTGTGGTGGGGGCAGGCGTTAGTTCTGTTCTTCTTTCTCTCAATACCCTTACAATGTCCCTGCTTCAAAAGAGATCCCATACTATGCCTGCTACCCCAAGTCCTGAGTCAGAATTCAAAAGCAAATATGGTAGGATGATAAGAGAGAAAGGACTTAGGCAGCAGGAGAGCTGTGATTGGTGGAAGGGGCAGGCAGGAAGAGTTTGGGTTTGGAGACGCTGGTTACTGAGTCAGAACTCCAGCTCTGTCATTGCCTGTGTGACTTTGGGCAAGTTACATGTGAGTGTCGGAGCTTCCATTTCATTTGCTAAATAATTGGGATCATAATACACACACTGTAGAGTTGTTAGGATGTCACGAGAGAATGCACAGAAGTAAGTACTCCCGAATTGAGCTATTATCTACCTCAAAGGATTACTGGAGAAATAGAAAAGGGATATAAAGAACACAGCAAAGATGCTTCATAAAAGGTAATTATTATTATTGTTACCAAAACCCTTTGAAATTGGCTATTCATTTTCTGAAAGCCACTCAAAGATTCTGTTCCTATCGCAGAAGAATTGGATAAATGACTTCTTTGATAAACTAGCTTTTCACCTAGGGGATCTGGTTTACTGATCCTACCCAGATTAAAATGACTGAAAATCAATTTGATTTGACAGCTGTGGAAAAAGCGAAATGCATGTACTAACTGTCAAGCCACGCAGCTCCTCGGTGCGGATACAAAGCAAGGCACAGAAAGGGTCCTGCTCGCTGGGATCTTGCTGCCTGGTCACCCATCACGGCTGATAAGATCTGACCTCCTTCCTACCTCACTGATGCCCCATGGGCCAGCAAATGCCCACCAATGTCCGGGCACTGAGGTTCTCGCCTGTTTCTCTGCTTCTGGGGTCTGGCCTTGCAGACTCACCCCAGACCTGCAAACTCTTTCAAAAGGGTTCTTTGTTCCTATGTAGCATCCATAGCAACCACTCAAACGGCAGACTGACTGGGTTCTGAGAGCTACAGCTGCAAGAAAGATGAAGGAAGGTGAAAGGAATCCCGCCACCTGCTCCTTGCCACAAGAATAGATGACTCCAGCCCCTGCTCCCTTTTGACTTCCCCTCCATTGAACCCCCATTTCTGGATTCCCATCCATATTCTTCCAGGTCTCAAATGCTCCAGGCATGTCCAACTGCCAAACTCCTGAAATGATACATCCTCTGAAGTCACAAGGCATAGATCAGGCCACTGGAGGCCTCCTGTGACCCCA
Source organism: Mandrillus leucophaeus (assembly GCF_000951045.1). NCBI lineage: Eukaryota > Metazoa > Chordata > Mammalia > Primates > Cercopithecidae > Mandrillus > Mandrillus leucophaeus. The sequence continues at coordinate 3,528,899 of NW_012103920.1, forward strand.
GGAAAGGCCCCTGGCCTCCTCAAGCCTCAGTTTCCATGTTTGTCAAGTGGGGAGAAGAAAGCAGCATTAGCACTGTCTGCCTCATGGTGCTACTGTAAGAATCAGGTGGCAGGTTGAAGGCAGAGGGACTTCCTAAGCTGGGTGTGTCTGCAAATGGGAGTTGGGGAGTATTAGCCACGTTCTAGAGCGCTGCGAATGTGCTCCTTGTAGGAGTAGAGACGCTACCTGTGGACCTCATTTTCATTGTCATTTTTCCATGTATTCTGATTTTCTCCTATTTGCCACAAGAGAGGGATGGGGTTCTCACTGGGTCAACTCCACACAGGGCTGTTCTCCCTGAGTTTTTAGCATAAGTAACCCAGGACCCAAGTGAGGAATTTGGGTGTTTAGAGGTCCTCCTTATGGATTTATTTTGAACTAGCTGCTAAAAATAAGCATTAATCATCATGAAATAAGCAAACTGTGGGCTGCCTCCCCTGCAGCCTGCCATATGGAGTTGCCCCTGTTAGAAGCGGCATCTTCTCACAGCAATACCTGCCCCTGGAGAAAGACATCTGCCATTTGCCTTTATTTGTTTGTTTTATTCTCTCTCTCTATCTTTATATACCATCAGCTTCTTTCCTAATCAATAAGCTTCATGGACCATCTACTATTTTCTCAGTTTGAGCTATTCTGCTTATTTTTTTTAAGTACAAACTACCTGGAATGCCTACATACTACTTAGCCTATATTTTAAGCCAGATCCTTCTAAACATGCCCTCCAAGGTTAGTGAATATTCATTCAACCAGTTTTATTTACACAAAAAGAGAGGCTTGTTTAATTTATAGGGGTATGTATTGTAACTATCTGTCTCCACCCTAGAAAAAATGCTGTCCTAGACAGCCCTGGACAAGTTGCTCAACTGTGTTCCAAGAAAGTGCTAGTTACTTGTCATTTATTGAGAATACCCTTTGTGTGAAGAAAATGGAAAGCATGCCAGGCATTGTGGTAATATCTTATTTAGTCATCAGCACCTCCTCCAACAGTTAGGTAGTCCAACAGTTAGGTATATGTCCCATTTTACAGGTGAGGAAAATGAGAGTAGGAGGGATGAGACAAGTTGCTCAGAACCACAAGCTCATAAGTAAGAGCCAGGGTGCAAATCAAGGCCTTCAACCCACTTTCCAGGAGGCCTGCTGATTAACTCACAACGCTCTCCTACAAAAGGCTTGTGGGCTAGGTGCTGGTATTGTCCTCACTTTACAGAGAAGGGAGTGAGCTCGGAGGGCCTTGGGTGTGATGAGTTAAGTAAGGAGAGATGAAAGATGCTCTCGAACCTCAGCACACAGTGTGGTGGGCGGATAGATTTTCACCAAGTTTGGAAGGTAAGAGTGTGGGATGGTTTTACTTAAACTATAGGATGTGGTGTACATGTGAAATAGATCTTTGGTGCCAAGGGTGGGGGCTCCAAGAAATAATCACACCTAGGACCACCCACCCTCTCAGCAACAGAAGAACGCTTTGTGTCTGATTATGCATAAGATTGTTTAATTAATTGCTTTTTATCCCCTGTCACAGTATTCCACCTTCACGAAGTGTCTTTCATCTTGGATCTCCAAAACAGGAGTAAAAGCTGTAATTAGTTGTAATGACTATTGTGTTTTTAATAGTTACCTGCTATAATGTCCATTTGACAGATGAAGGGGCTGAGGCTTTGGGTCAGAGGATGATAGGCTAAATGCGGAGATTCAAGATGGAAGCTAGCCAAGTCCCTCCCACCCTGGAGAGTGGGGGTCCCGGGAGCCCCTCAGGAAGCCTTGATATGTCATAGAATAAGAAGTGCCATAGATGGTTTGAGTCTGTCTCCTCCTGCCTTTGGGCAGGGCTCAAGATTCTTCCTGAATTGAGAAAAATAGTCAACTTGCCATGGCATTTTAAATCAGGTATAATTTGTCCATTCCACTATGAAACAGAAGGGGGTTTAAGATTCAATATGCTACTGCTCCATGTACCAACCTCAATTTGCTCATGATTCATGATAAATTCTAAATCACAATCACCTTTTAGAGGGAGAGAGAGAGAGAGAGAGTGTGTGTGTGTGTGTGTGTGTGTGTATGCAGGGACAGGTAGAGTAGGTTGAGGTTTGGGGGGAAAAAATGAAGAGGAACTTTCTCCTATTTCCAACTCTAAAAGAGCAAGATCCTCAATGCAACCCTGTTAGTTAAACAAGAGACACAAAGGATTTGTCCAAAGTCATTACTGGTAAATGACAGAGCCAGGATTCAAACCAAAGGGCTTCTTCTAAAACTACAGCGGTGTGTGCAAATGGGGAAGAGAGGAACCCTGGCTGAGTAGCCATTTTGGGGGAAGTCAGGAAGTGGAAACTCACACTTTGGGAAGAAAAAAAACCCTCAGCAAAAAAATCAAGGTGTCCTCTTTGGAGCAAACTAATAAGAAAATTTTAATAACCAGATGGTTTGTCATGGGAGTAGATCTATGGTCTCTTGACCTGTCTTCAGTTCAACTCCTAGATATGTACTCTAGAAAAACTCTTATTCACATGCATTGAAAAACATGTACAAGAATATCATACAGTTGTATTAAGTTGGTACAAACATAATGGCGGTTTCTGCCATTACTTTCAATGGCAAAACCACCATTATGTTTGGACCAAGCTAATATTTGTAAATAAACAAATACACAAAAACTAGGTAACTAGAAATGACCCCAATATCTATCAACAGGACAATGAATAAATGGAATAGAACACTACCTAGCAGGGAAAATAAATGAACTACACACAGGTACATGCACCAACATAAATGAAACCTAGAAATCTAACACAGAGAGGAAAAATCAGGTGATGCCAGATAATATAAAATATGGTGACATTTTTACCAAGTTAAAAACAAGCCACACACGTACACTTACAGTTCAGAGATAACTACCTGAAAAATACAACTTTATAAAAAAGCCAGAGAATAGTAAACATAAAATTTAGGATAGTTTAACTTGATGAGCAAAAGAGAAAGGGCTTGGGAGAGAAGGTTCACCGATACTGGTTTATGGTTCTTGAAACATTGTTTTCCAGGTTGCTTATATACAGTTTCATGACTTACGTGTAGATTGCATATACAATTGTGAATGTCTCAGAATACATATTTCAAGAGAGAAGTTTCCTAGACCAAATGGCCCAAAGGCAAACTGTTTTATTCAGTGAAAATAGATAAACACGAACCCAAGAAAAGCACAAGGAAGATGATATATTTGTGGGGAGTGTTGAGGGGTGTCGGGGGAGCTTGGGAAGAGGAGAAAAATGAGAAAAAAGTAGGAAAGCTTGGAGAATAATTGTGTGTGTGTGTGTGTGTGTGTGTGTGTGTGTATGTGTATGTGTCTTGACTGTATTTCTCCTTTCTTCATAAGATACTTTCAGTTGCTGATGATCTCTTTTTACACCCTGTAAAATATTTGGTTAAGGACTGATGGAAAAAGGGAAAAAATATAGACTCCCCCTCCCCAGGAAATAATGCTTGTCCACCATCAGGCTGATGAATGCACAGGTTGGAGGGAGAACTAAACTTGGAGTCAGAGACCCCAGGGTCTCATTCCTACTCGAAAAGTGTGACCAGGTGGGGGTATTCATGCCTTCCAATAAATGGGGCATCTAGTGATAAAATGTATGTGAGATCAAGTTGTAACCTGTAAAACGTTATGTTTATATAAAGGTCATGGTGACTTTCACTAGACCCAGGACCTAAATTTGTGTGCTTCTGCAGATAAAGACCCTAGCCTTAATTTGCTGAGTCTATTCTCCATTTCGTACAAGTCCCATTTTGCTATATTTAGACACATCTTTTTCGCTTTGAAAATCAGAGTTTGAAAGAGATGGAAATAATCCTCCCCAAACATTATGACTGAAGCTTGTATCACAAAATATTATAAGGAAAAGTGAAAAGAAAACTGTCTGGATATCACACAGATCTATTAGTGAATATCTTAAAACACTTACGTTTGGATTGTAGGCTTCATGCGATATTGAATTTTTACATGAATTAGACAACCAGTAAGAACATTTTAATAATTAATAATAATAATAATAGCAGTATTGTTTGGTAATGTCAAGAGTGTGCCCCACACACACTGAGAAACTCCCTATTTATTTTCAAAGCAGTATTTTCGGGTCACTATCGTGACCCATTTGCCAGTGGGGATTGGCAAGCACAGAAAGTTAAACCAACTTGCCCAAGAACACTTAGCAATTAGAAAGTGGCTAGGCTGAGATTTCAACCTCAGTAGGTCTGCAGATAAAGCCACTCACATTATAGCCAGGTCCTGATATGTAATTTCCAAAGATTTAACAGCCAGGAGAATGTGCCAGCCAAGCTGAGAATAACCTTATTTTATGAAGGACTTCAATTTATTTAACACATTCACCTACTCAGAGCAATGGATAAGCATTTGGGAGCAGCCAGCCTTCAGCTCCTGCTCTAAGAAGGGAGGGCCACAAAGCCAGGGGTGGAAGGAAAAAGCGAACCCATCCTGATTCCAACTGCCAAGCCACATAGCTCCGTCCAGAAATCCAGAGCTGCTACTATTGGCACAGGGTGTTCAAAAGCTGATGGGGCCTTAAAGGGAATGGATCTCACATTCTTGCATCCATTGCCTTCCCTCAGCAAGTCCTCTGGGCTGCCTTTGAGCTTATTTCCAGGGCTGCTGCTAAGGGACATGCACCGGTACCCCTCCAAACCAGGCTTGGGCTAAGGCGCTGACCACACCACTTTTTGCTGGGTCCACAGCAGGCAGCCTTGGAAATCGGGACTTCTAGTAGGCACCTCATTGATGGGGAAGCTGTAATAGAGAGGAGAAGACGTTGCTAAGGTCAAACAGCCTTCAGGAGGCCAGAAAAGCAGTGGGAGAGCGACCGCCTGCTGTGAAGCTCATGACCTTTATAATACCACATGCAATCCCTACAAGGCAAGGGTTCTAAACTGGAGGAAACTGGGTTCTCAGCCTGGGGAGTTTTGGTCATCATAGCTCTGGTGGGCAGTGCTCCTGATGTCTGGTTTGTAGAGGCCAGAGATGCTGCTCCACATCTTTCAACACATAGGTCAGTCCCTGGCCCCAACACACACACACCACAAAGAACTATCCTCCCCCAAATGTCAGGAGTGCCAAGGTTGAGAAACCTTGGCTACGTTGCTGTTAAAGAAACAGAAATGGGAGAGAGTAAAGTACACCACAGGAAAGGGCGCCTAGTGATAGCAACTCGCTTGTATTTTAAGGACTCAGGCACTGGCCAAACTGACCCTTAGTAAATCTCTCTCATCCTCTTTGCAGGATTGTTTGAAATGCCCAGAGACAGCAGAGAATACCATTCCCCATCTTATATCTCTTTCGCAAGAGGCCTATAGCTTTGAAGAACTGCCAAAGATAGGGAGGTAGAGGCTGGGGGGCAAAGACGGGAGTGGAAGGGATGATTATTATTATTATTATTTTCTAGATACACAGAGTAACTATGGACAGAGCAACTCTGAGAGCACCAGGTTGAATCTTTAGGGGAACACTCTGCTTCCCAGGAATCACATCTCAGTGTCCAAAGAGAACAGGGAAACGTGTCTGTGAAGGGTTAAGTTTGCATCTTCTCTTGCTGGCGTGTCTCCCAGGCTAAATGAAGGCTGTTTCATCTCACATGGATATGAAAGACAAAGTGTGCAGATTGAAAACATCTGTACACCGAGTGAATGGACCACATGTCCATGGTGCCATGCCGGGGTTTAGCTAGATCAGTGCCCTTTTTGTTTGACTTTGGAAGAGCAACACAAATAAATACAGTAGGTTCCGTTTCAACAAAGAACTCTGATCAATAGAGGTTTGTATAGCTTACGACCTCCAACCATAAACAGAAATTTGAGGTAAAAATCCACAAATCCCAGATCAATTACCAGATTATTTACCCTCTTGCACCGCTAATGTTCCAATCTGCCTTGCATATTAAATAGCCAGGGAGGAAAAGGATTTATGTTACAGAGAAGAGGGAAGCGTGCATGGATTTATTAGCCGTGGTAATCAAAGCGTGTGCCATACATTTTCTATATAAACACGGCTGGGGTGTTTGTGCAAATCGGCTAAGATGAATTTTAAATTCCAAGACTTTTCAGCCAATGTTACCAGTAGCTTTAATAATCTTTTTCTATTTTTCAAAGGGGTGTTAACCATCTGCCACAAAACTGTTGCTGCATTGCGGTCTACCATAAACGGAAGTACATGTTTTGCGGGGCTCTTGGATGGGGTATCAGGAGATAGAGGCTTCAATCCTTGTTATGCTCCTCGGTTGCTGTGAATCTTTGAGAAAATCCCTGCCCTGTGTTGCTCTGGGCTCATTTTCCTAGGTGTAAACTTGGGCTTTTACCCCCAAGCGCTGTGCCTGGTGTTACAAACTAGCACTGTACCTGGGGCAAATTGTATCATCTTTTGAAGTCTCTGTTTTGTCATCTGTGAAACAGAAAAGAAAAAACAGCGCTGTTTACCTGCTGGAATTGTGATTAGAAGTAAGTAAGATGCAACATATAAATGCATAGCTCACATCGGGACTACGGGAAGCACCGCTCCCCAGGCAGGAGCTACTGTTGTTCTTCTCATCACCATTACTATCAGTGTTCCTTCTCTGAGGTCCTGAATTTCAGCATATTCGTGACGATTTGGAATGGGCCCTCTGAGTCAAGGACTTGGGGGAGCAGCTGGAATGAAGGAATGGAGAACTGTTAGGGAGAGGAGTATGTAGTGCCTCTAGAGAGGGAGAGAGAGGGAGAATTTTTTTTTTATCAAGTCACCCTGAAGACCTCAGCAAGGAAAGGCCATGGGAGCCTTCAGACCACTCCACGTCCACTCCCACCTATCCACAGAGATCTTCTGGCTTGGATATTTGTTCATCAGTACCTATAGATCTACTCCCTGCAAAGAAATAGCTTGGGCGTCCCACCCATTGCAACCCTCTATGGGATGCTGGCATCAGAGAACACAATTTCCACCCCACCCACTACACTGTAAGTCCCCCTGAGGGCTAGGGACCGTGGTCATCTCATTCACGTCTGATCTCCAGTCCTTAACCCCATGAGGGACTCACAGTACATCTCAGTTTACATTTGTCAGACAAATGTGTTCTCTGGGATGCCCAGGAATGTCTCCTTTCTCTATCCTGGATTGTAGACTCCAACCTTCTCCTCTTATAGTCAGACCTCCTCATTACTGTTCTACTCTGGCCTCCCAAGCCAATCATGGAGAAAATGCTAGGATATACCCTATTCTCTGTTTCTCTTCCATACACCCATAATCGTAGGAATGACAGAGAAAGCAATCTGTGCCCAGCCGTGTTGAGAGCTTGACATATGTAGACTCATAAATTCACATAGTAACACCATTTTTTCCACATTTTACAAATAGAGGGAATGAGTGCTAAGGAGATTATTCCTAGGCTGCCAAGAGGCTGATAGGAATCCACACGAGGTTTCTGCTTGACTCAACTCTTAGGCCAGCGGCTTTCGAGCTTGGATAGCATCAGAATCACTTGGAAAGCTTGCTAGAACACAGTTTCCTGGGCCCTATTTCAGAATTCCTGATTCAGTGGGTCTAGGGCAAGGCCTGAGAATGTACATTTCCAGCAAGTTAGGTAGTGATGCCGCCACTGCTGCTGCCCGGGGATGACTCTCTGAGAAATACGAAAACCATCGTCCAATGGGAGAGAAGTTCAATGATTGACTATTTTTGCTTTTTTTCTTCTTGCATTTTGAAAGAACCAAGTTATTTTCTAATCGTGTTCTACAATTCATCCTCAAGTATGACACTGAAAGTGAAATTCTTATTAACCAAGTGTTGTGATCTTCTCCAGAATCAAGGACAGGATAGTGAAGAAATTTCCTGTAACTTAACTAAGAGGTCTAATTACAGCAGAGGCTAACCAACCTTTAAAACAAATAAAGAAATAAATAGCAGAGGTTAGCCAACCTTTAAAAGAAATGCAGTTTCTTGAGTTGTAATTACTCTACATATTATAAAATGTGGAAAGTTATGGGGTGGGGGAAGGAGGACTAGAGGCTTGCATTCCTTAGTAATGAACTACAGAAGTAGTAAAAGCCCAAGTTAGAGTATTTTTTCCAATCTTTTACTCAATAAATATCCTGTCTCCAAAGTATCACAAATTCCAAATTAGCAGCGTGTGGATTCATGAAATCCATTCATTTCTCCATTCATGCATCCCACAAACATTTATTGAAGCCTCCATTCCATGCCAGCCATCTGCTGGGTGCCTGGCCAGGGGAGGGACACGGAGAGTAGGCAGTTCTGGGATGTTGATGTTAAGAGAAATAAGATACAGGCCATATCCTCGAAGAGCTCACAGGACAGTGGAAGGTAAAAGTCATAAAGCAGATGTGTGAGACTGCGCATGTGAGTGGAAAGTTGGATAAGGGGTTTCCAGACAAAGGAAACAGTGTATATTGATGGAAGCTGTAGTGGACTGTGTTGGTGCTACAACCAAATCCTCTGTTCCAGGCCATACCATTCATTACCTAGTTGCTGTGCTGACTGCTAAGGGCTCCATGTTACCTCTTCTTAGCCAGCTAGAGCCACTTGCCAAGGAGGTCACAGCATCCCCCTGCCCAGAAGGCAGTCCATTGACTGACTGTTTAACACAGGACTACTTCAGGGTAAGAGTCCTCTCCCAGCTGGACCAATTATTTGATGTAATTCTTACTCCAGAGCATTTGCTAACATTGAGCTAGAGCTAGACTACAGTGGAGGCCACATACTTGTTTAGCCCCTGCCCTGACCTCTTCTTCTCCGTAGCTTCTTTCCTGCTGAAAGCACACCCTCAATAAATCACGTACCTCAACCTAGCTCAGTCTCTGCTTCCACAAAGGAGGTATAGTGGCTAACTGCATGGCCTCTGGAGCCACATATCTGCTTTTGTCATCCTGGGTCTGACACTTGCTAGTTGTAGGATTCCAGGTAAGTTACTCATCCTTGACTAGAGTTACCAATAGGAACCCAATAGAAAAGATGCATATATTTACCAGTAGGTACAGCAGGCGGGTCTCCCAATCCCCATCTTTTCTTTCCCTATCCCTTTTAAGGAGCACCATTGTGTCTATGAACGTGTACACACATGTACACACACACACATAGGCACACAAACCAGCCAAAATAAAAAACAACAGTATCAACCAAGTGGCTTGAGGACCCACCACATGGATGCCCTCTCCCTAAAGACTTAAAATTTAGACTCTGAAGTGCATTCTGAATCTGATCTAGTATTTTGTAACTCTCTGAAATGTCCATCCTGGCCTTCAATCAATGTACTCTCGGATAGGCCTCTAAGACCCATCTGTGTCAGTTTAAAGGCTTTTAGAAACAAGTAGTAAAAACAGCTGGGCATGGTGGCTCACGCCTGTAATCCCAGCACTTTGGGAGGCCGAGGTGGGCGGATCACGAGGTCAGGAGATTGAGACCATCTTTGCTAAAACGGTGAAACCCCGTCACTATTAAAACAATACAAAAAATTAGCCAGGCATGGTGGCAGGCGCCTGTAGTCCCAGCTAGGCGGGAGGCTGAGACAGGAGAATGGCATGAACCCAGGAGGCAGAGCTTGCAGTGAGAGAAGATGCGTCACTGCACTCCAACCTGGGCGACAGAGCGATACTCCATCTCAAAAAAAATACAAAAATAAAAAAATAAGAACAAACTAGCTTAAGCAACAGGATAAGACATTTTTTTGGTATCAGACATACTATCCAGAACTAGGGCAGATTCCAGGACTAGCTGATTCAGTGGTCAATGATGTCAGCAAACCCTTGGACTTTTTTCCATTTTTCTTCACTGTTATCACCAGTGTTGGCATGTGTTACCCTCACGATGTGACAATGAGGAGCACTGAACTTCTGTGTTCCCACTTGTGAGCTACAGTCCTTTCTTTTCATCTTTATGACCTATCCTAGGTCATGTGTCCACTCTGAACCATAACAGTTAGCAAGAAAATGCCATGGTCTGCTCAGATTAAACAAATCAAGGCTTGCCCCTAGAGCTGGGGATGGACAGGAGGCAATACAGCAGCTTGACTGAGGAGCCAGAACACAGGGACTCAAATCATGCCTGTGACACTTACTAGTTATATGGCTTTGGACATATCATTGATTTATCTGTTTCCTTATCTGTATAATAGATATAGCAAGATGCCAACTTTGCAGGGTTGTTCTGATGATTAAATGAGTTAATAGATGCCAGGCACTGTGAACACTACTTGGCCATGCACATGGCATGCACAAATGTTAGCTGTCACACTATTGTGTTGTGTCTGAACAAAACTGGGTGCTGACCCTGCAATCCCATTACTGGGTATATACCCAAAGGGTTGTGAATCATTCTACCATAAAGACACATGCACACGTATGTTTATTGCAGCACTATTTACAATAGCAAAGACTTGGAATCAACCCAAATGCCCATCAATGATAGCCTGGATAAAGAAAATGTGGCACATATACACCATGGAATACTACGCAGCCATAAAAAAGAATGAGTTTATGTCCTTTTCAGGGACATGGATGAAGCTGGAAACCATCATCCTCAGAAAAATAACACAGGAACAGAAAACCAAACACCACATGTTCTCATTCATAAGTGGGAGTCGAACGATGAGAACACATGGAGACAGGGAGGGGAACATCACACACTGGGCCTGTCGGGAGGTGGGGGGTAAGGGGAGGGAGAGCACTAGGACAAACACCCAATGAGTGTGGGGCTTAAAATCTAGATGACGGGTTGACAGGTGCAGCAAATCACCATGGCACATGTATACCTATGTAACAAACCTGCACATTCACCACATGTATCCCAGAACTTAAAGTAATATAATAATAATTTTAAAAACCCTGGGTGCCAATAGGAAAGACAGGACAGCACATGTTAGCTAGGTGACTGGCAGTGTCTGCTGTGCTATCTCCTGTTCAGCTCAGCATTCTGAGTCCAAACATCCTGACCATGTGGATAAGGTTTAAAAACCACTTTGTTTCTGAGATGGTTCTTGGCATTCAAAGTACCACCAAGCATTTGGAAATTGTAGCCTTGAGCCCTATTCTCAGTAATATTATCTCTCACCTGAGCTCCACCTGTAGCCCATCATTATGTTTCTCTTGAGTTTGGGTGGGGGTGGCAGCTCCAGGAGACGCTACCTCATAACAGGGGTGCCGGGACCCACCTGTCTGCTCGTCTTTCAGGGATGTGCCACCATGAAGAGGTTGTACTGGGCAGGCCCGGTTTGGTTTCAGAATCTATGAGAAGACAGACTGAGCTAATCATATGATGCCATGATAGGCCCTGAAGAGAGAAACCCTTTCACTCTGGAGCTGTAGAGGCAGGAGTCAGCATCAGGCTGCCCTAGAAGAATGTTAGAGACAAGAAAAGTCAGGACTGATTAATTATGGAGATAAAAGTATCAAGAGATGGTGGAAGTACTTCCTGGTGAGGCTGTTTGTAATGCCCAGTTTAGTTCACTGTCCGTAGCAATCCTCAAGCTGGGGAACTGTGCATGGGGACACTGGAATGGGTTTCAGATGGTTGCTGAATTCCTTACTAATATGCGTGTGTATGTGTGCCTAGGTATCTGGACTTTGCTAGTAGAAAGAAAGGCTTCCAAGGGACTCTCAAATTTGGGATGTCCAAAAGAGGTTGAAATCTACCGCACTGGAGTGATCTCCCTACATAAGGAAATTAACCACCTCACTTCTGTGTTCATTTATAGATGACTTCTCACCTTCAACAAGGATATGTTAGCAACTTAGGTATCTCAGGTCCAATAACCCACCAACCAGAAGTCAAGGAAGCTCACTGCCAGGCACCAACATGGGTCTATGTTTTGCATAAGGGAGAATATTAGTGAGACACCTGATTTATGTGGCCACCCAGAGTCCCGTTTCTCACTCAGGAAGGCTCAGGATTCTACCCACAAGTCACCTGGAATAGCTACGCAGGTGTGGTGGCCTGGGCATCAGAGTCCCTTACCAGCTCACACCCAGATAAATACAGACATGGATAGTGCATATTTAGGAAATTTATTAGTAATTTGGCACAGTAATTTTATAACTACCTAATCTAATAGTTTTTAAATGGGACTTGTATTTTGTATGTCTTGTAGGTTTCATTTTTTTCTAATTATGTTGGTTGTATTTTATAAAATTATTATTAGTCTAAAGTGCATACAAAATTGTTTTTTAAAAAAACTAGTCTTTATATAGTTTGGGAAGGATTAACCCAAGGAATCTTCACCAGCTTCCGGGTTCCCACTCCCACATCTGTTGGCCGCTGTGTGGGGGACAGCGGATAGATGAGCCTGAAGTAGAAATGCAAATGTGAAATTTCTTTAAAGGCTCCTATTAACTTGAAAAGTCATAGAACTTGCATCTGATTCCAAAATATATCAAGTTTTGTTTTAATATAAAAATCAAGGTGTTTTTTTTTCATTTGCTTATTTTCCTTCAAGATGTCAAACAAAATTTTAACTCCAAGAAGATGCACAAAGAGTTGTTAGTTAGTTGGTTAGCTACCTAGTTAGTTAGTTAGTTAGTTAATTACTTTTGCCCTGCAGTTTTAAGTGCCTTTAGAGACATCACCATATCCTCCTGGGGAATGGCAGTATTTGTTATTTTGTGAAACAGCTTTGCAGAAGATATACAACAGCATTTAGGTCTCAATTTCAGATTTAAAAGTAACTTACACTCTTATAATATAGCAGTCAGTGTAGCCTTAATATATAAGAGCAAACTCTTATATAGCGTTTATTATGTGCTAGGGAATGTTATAGGCGCCTCTTCTACATCAGCTCATATAGTCCTGAAAGCACTCCTTTGAGACAGGTGCTATTAATATTATTGCCATTTTATAGGTGCAATACTGATGCACAGGGATGCTAACTCTCTTGCCCAAGGTCGCACAACTAGTAAGTACGTGGTAGAGCTCAGATTTCCACCCAAGCAGCCTGGGTCCTGTTCTTGCTTAGACACTGGACTGAACTTCCTGTAGCCTTCCAAATGGGGCAATCTCAGAGGCTGTGTCAATTCAGTAAACTACTAGCTGCATGAAGATAATGCATTTGACTGAGGACCAAAGACTTATAGGGAAGCCACAGTTACACACGGTTCTATGCTAGACTCTGCTTGGATTAAATTGATTAGGTTCTGAAAATGCAAAATAACTTTTAATGCACATTTTGCTCCACATTCTGCTACCTAAGTGATAGTCTCGAGTTGAGTTGAAGTGGAGAAGAATTGTGTTTGGGACTGTCCAGTTCAAGGCACCCTGGCTAGAGCAATTTGCTGGAAAATTTGGGGGCAATTTTATAGCCACAAGTAGACCCCATCAATTCCACTACATTTTTTGGTCATGCCTTATTTAGTCATGCCTGTAAAGATTCAGCCTTTGTGAATTATCCACACGCCAACCCACATCAGCATTTGATTTGGTGTTTCACGCATCCCATTTGGTTTTGAAATTAGTTGAAGAGGATGCTATTTAGGGGCCATGTGAAAAAATATATAATCTGTCTTGTGCTTACGAAAAAAAAAAATTGCTGTGTTCTGATTAACTACACGTGACGCTGAGATATATCCCTGTGAAAATGACCTCCATTTGCAGCCTGATTTTGATTTGCAGGCTGTGGAATTAAATTCCACCTCATTGGTTTTATGTTTCTCTCATCGTTTGTCCATTCATTCACCAAATATTTATTGAGCACCAACTATAGCCAGACCCAATGCTAGGTGCTTGTGTGGAAGAAGAGGCGAAGACTATTCAATGATGAATAAGACAGTCTCTGCCCTTGTGAAGTTCATGGTTTTGTTAGAAAGACAGATATATACCCATATAATGATAGTGCAGGGTATGTACAAATACCAGGCCAACACCTATCACAGATCCAAAATTAATTCATTGTCTAATAGCCTGGTTACTTTGGTTAAGGAAAATACCAGTTTACACTGCCTGCGAGTTAGTAACTGAACTATTATTTATTATTTGTCTACCCTGAAAATCGAAATAATTGGATGCCTGTAAGGCTGACTTCAGGATGTTGAGTACAAGTGGTAACATTTGTCTACTTGATATACTCATGTCAGAAACAAAGCCAATAAGCAAAGACCAGGAAGCATTTCTCTAATGCACCTGCATTTACCCCATTTGCCCCCAACTTCACAAAACACTTCTATATCTATAACAGAATTGCCTTGTGGCAACAGTCTCTGAAGATGCGCATTCTCATCTAGGGAGAAGTTAAGTGACTTGTCTAAGGCCACCCACCTAGTTGACGGTAGAAGAGAGCCCCTGAACTAAGTCTTCTTATTCCAAGAACTGTGTCCTTTCTGGTTCGTCGTGCCATCCTAATCATTTATTGAACACCTATTGTACATTCAGTGTTAGACTCACTGTATGATTGGACGGCATGATTTTAATATCCAGATGCTGCATCTTCTAGGTCACCTGGCCAGTCATTTTATGAATGTTGGTTAAGAGGCTATTCTATACCCAAGACAGGAGTGGCCTGTTACATTACCACTCGTGATGAACCCATTAAGGAAAAGCAGAAGCTTCCAGAGCTAGCTCTCTGTGGTGCACTCAGAGCACTTCCTTGCCTTCCCGGCCTCACAACTTTAATGTTTTCCTTCATTTATTAACCCAAATGATTCTCTGGAGCCATGGGGGATGGTCAAACAAGATAAAATAAAACAAAGAAACACCAACTTTATTTTTTTCCCTTTTTTTGTTACTGGTTTTGACTTAAATGGAAAACTCAACTCAGCTTTTTGAAAGTCAGAGTGGCCTTTGTGTTTGGAAATTAACTTTTTACATCCCCCAGGGGGTAGTTATTACTCACTGGATACTTTTAAATTTAAATGTGATCAATTAATTGATGGTAAAAATTATATTATGTAAATGCAAATTCAGAATTGAGTTTGGTGTTCACAGTGGCCTGAAAACATTTTAAAAGGTCAGGTTAGGCCTGAGGAAATTGGAAGTTTTAGTTCCTGCTATTAAAAAAGAGAAAAAAAGAACAAAAGAAAGAAAAAATGAGTTTGCAACAAACTCAGTAATGAAGACCAGAATTTTTTTTTTCTTTTCTTTTTGACAATGTTATCACAATCTGTTATCGCAATCTAACTGCACCATAGAAACTTCAATGTAAAGGAATCAGGCGAGCTTTTTTGTTCAACTCTTTTTGTTAGAAATCCTACTCTACAAGCCTTATCAAGCTTATAAAGCTCATAAACACTGGAACCCCAAACAACTTCAGAAGATAGAAAGACAAAACCTGGGAGAGAAAAAAAATAAAAAAGAATGGTGATAAAATGAAATTGAAGAGGGTTACACAAAAGACTCTGGAGCCATTAATTTTTATAGCTGATGCAGCTACTAATATTTTATGAGGTTTGGAAATATGAGTATAAAAAGCACCCTAATATCTGCCCTTGTTCTCTTTCTGTTGTTGTTGTGATACAAAGATAAGCCCCTCGTATTTGTACCTTGAAGATGGCCTTATTACAGTTAAATATTCCTATGGCAGAAAATGTTCTGTTTCATTGGAATCTTTCCAAGTCAATGTTTTCATTTTTGTTTAGTTTGATTTTCCACCTTTTCCAACGGAAATTCATGGACTCCTTCATGTGCCATTTCTTTCCCATGTTCTTTTTTTTTTTTTTTTAATTTCTTTCTTTTAACTTATCAGATCTTATTTCCAGTTAAATCGCAGCAGGGTTTATGTTTACTAGCTTTCCTGGACCGTACTGCGTGCGATGTCTCCATTTAAATGTAGATTTTGACTTTACACTGGGGAGGTAGGTGAGAACCTTTCTGCTGCAGAATTAACATCAAGGTGAAAATATAAACTCAAAATAGATGCTATGTTTCCATAAGTAAAGCTGCGTAAGTCCAGTTTGAGTATTCTGAGCCATTTATTCACAAGTTCCCTTGTACTCCACAGGGGAAAACATTGTACAAGTCAGATCTATATATTTATTGAGGCCACAACACAAAACTTTAGGTCAAGGAAATCAAATGCTGAAGGGTAGCCCAGAAACTATTATAGACACTCATCCAAATGCAGTGTGGGGGGGCTCTACCCATGACCTTTGGAATTAATGATAAATAGGACTAAGAGGGTATATTTAATAACTGTTCACATCTCTTTTCCTTGTTCAGGAGCCAGTTGCACTATGAAGAAATGGAATACAAAATATATACTCTAAATAAAGCTTAATCAAGTGCAGAAAATAATGCATTTTGAATCATAGCCCCAACCCACACACATTTTTTTTAGATTAACTGTGGTAGATATCTATGAAATTCATTTTAAAGACAAAAAAAATAACATTTTGCCCTCTGTCTTTTGCCCCATTTTATTGATAGGCCATTAAAGAGGGCAGGGAGAGAAATTAAGTATCCATATTTACATCTAGATAACTTATACAGTGTTTTTTCTCAGCTATTCATGGACCAACCCTATTCCCAAATGATGTAGATGTGGAGCTTTTAGCACCATCCAAATAACTTAGTGAAAAAAGTATGTAACTTAGTTGAGAGCTCTCCCAAAAACCTGCACCATTGAGCCTATAAGTAAAATTGTCCTTATAGAAGCATATATTTTGATTGAGTTTATCAAAAACGTAGTGCCCTACTTCTCCTAATGCCTCAAGTAGAACCCTAATCATTACATGGGGAAATGTTTTCCAACCTAACTTATAAAGGATATTAGTCCACTGCCATGGTCAAAACCATGTGGTCTAAAACCACTGTGTGTCCTCTGGACTCCAGTTTGCCCATTTGTAAGCTGAGAATAATAGTAGTACTTATACCATGAGCTATTTGAAGAATAATGTCATTTAATGCAGGAAAAGGGTTGAGAACAGTGTCTGGTACAGATAAACACCCAATAAATATTGGATATCCACTCACACATACACATGGATATGTGTAGATACAGAATTCTCTCTTGAAGACTTCAGGAGCCAGAGAGAAAGGAGTGGCTCTAACTAAAGTCAAGTATCATTTACTCTTCTGGAAATCTCGATTATAGGGATGGGGAAGAACTTCCACAAACTGTAGGCTAGTGATGACTAAATGGTAGGAAAGCAAGTTCAAAAGCAGCAGACCCTGGCATAAACAGGGGAGGAAGAAGACAAAAAGATTTTAAAGAGGGCCCCCAGGTGCCTGACTTAGCTCACAGGCTCCAGGATCTCTGGATAAATTCAGGGCTAAAAAACTGAAGATGCCCTTACCACTTTGACAGCATGACCAAGAATGCCATCCTTTGCACCTCATCTGGTCTAAATACTTAGTTTACAAATGCATGTTGCTCAGTATCATGTGTTATAGATGCTTTATGTTTATTCAAGAACTCAGTTTCCAGACATGCGGTTTACCGCAATAGACAGCTGTTGATACTCTGATCCCATGAGCATTATAATATGTTTTAAAATTGCGACACTTTTAAAACCAGATGTTCTACATAAATTGTACGCAGGGGGAAAAAAGAGAGAAAAAAAAGAAAGAAAGGGGAGAAGGAAAAAGAGGACAGGCAGATCTGTCAGTTGGCAAAACACCGGAGTTCCTCAAGCTCACAGAAAATTCACAGCAAAACTAAAGTGAACCCCGTAAAGCTTGTTCTGGGTTTTCTTCTGCAGAAAAGATTAAAGGAAAATTGTTTTAGCAGAAAGCAAGCTCCATCCTCAGGAAAGACAAGCAAGGGAACTGGAGCTAAGGGAAGGTCAGCCCCTGGCTCTGCTGTGGTTCTGAGGTTCTTGTCTCCAGCTGTTTTCCAGGATACGTGGGGTATGCACTGAGTACTTCACTAGTTCCTAAACTCTTCTGAGGTCCTATGTGTATTGCTCAATTTTACAAACAGCCTCTCCACTTCTCTCCCAAGAGTTCCTTTCAGTTGGAACAGAGGCTTGTAGGGTGCATCATTGTAGGTATATGTTGTGCAGTCACGTTGTTAAGAGGGGGCCCTCTGGCCTTAGACTACCTGGGCTCTAATCCTGACTCCATCTCTCAGTGAGTGCCCATGGGTATATTACTTCATCTAAGTCTCCGATGTCTCCCTCCATAAAATGGGACCGTGATGTCAGCTTCCTAATAAGGAAGCAGAAGCATTTAGCATAGCGCTTGATGAACTTTGAACATTTCATATATTCTAGATACTTTATATGTAAGACCTTTTTCCCAATTCAAAGTACTTCAGGCTAACTTGCTTTGAGAGGAATTTGGCATTTTTACTTCTTCTCTGGAATAACTGTAAAATTTCGAGTATCCTCAAGTCATTCCTGGAAATCATGATTCCACCCAATTGTAAATGACCAGTTTGGAGAGAAGCGGAGTGGGTAGCATGCGGTAATGGAAAGGCAGCACCATCAGACAGATCTGGGTCCTCACCCAGGATCTGCACTTTGCAAGCTATGTGGCCCTGTCCAACAGCCTCAGCTGGTCAGGCCCTGACTTTCCACTTGAATTCTTAGGAATACCTTTTCACCTCAGAGAGGGTGTGAAATTAAAAGGAACCAATTCAGGTTAAGTGTCTTGCATACAGTAGACATTCAATCAGTTTTATTTCTCTTATTACATCATCTATATGGCTCCTGAAAATAGGTTTTTGTATATTTATCAAATAACTTCTGCCCAAGTACAGAATTTATCAAATTATATTTCTATTTGCTCATATACCTCCTCTGCAAAAAAAAAAAAAAATCAATAAAATAAACAAATGCAAACAAAAATAATAACAAAGCAAAAGCATCTGAGCAAAATAAAACGAAAGTTTTAATAGGTGTACACTGATCCCTGCTTACCTCTCCAGTCCAATCTCATGATTCCACCCCATCCCAACCTCCGACTCAGCCACCCTGAAATGAGCCACCTCCGTCAAAACATCTCCATCTCCTTCACCCTTGGTCTTTGCACTTCCTGTCACATTTTGGCCTCACACACTTTTCACCATTCATTTCTCAGCTTAGACTTCAGTTCTAGAAAGGTTTCTCCAATATTCGCCTCGTTCCTTTGTGTTCTCTTAATACTTAGTTCTTACCCTCATCCCAGCCCCAAGTTCACTCTATTATCTTTTCCCATTTAGTTGTCTCTCTTGTTGGACTAGAAAACACTTGAATGCAGGGGTAGTGTCCTGTTCACCATATTACCTTAGTATCCAGCACAATTCTGTTCCTAGAGAATTGAATAAATAGTTGGTGAAGGTATAAATACATAAGTGTGCAGACTGACGGTTGGATGGATGGGTGGGTGGATGAGTGGGTAAATTAATGATAAGAGGGAATGGATGGATAGATGGATGATTGGATAGATAAGTGGATAGATGGATGGATGGATGGATGGATAGATGGATGGATGAGTGGATGGATGAATGGATGGATAGATGGGTAGATGGACGGATGAACGGATGGATCAATAGATGAGTAGATGGATGAATGCATGGATGGATGGATGGATGGATGGATGGATGGATGGATGGATGGATGGCTTGCTGGCTGGCTGGCTGAATGGATGGATAAATGAGTGAGTGCATGGATCAGTGGACGGATAGACGGATGGGTGGATGAATGAATGGATGGATAGATAAATGACCAGATGAATGGATGGACAGTAGATGGATGGAAAGTAGGTGAATGAATGGATGGGTGCATGCAAGTATGGGTAGATGGATGAATGGATGGCTAGATGGGTATATGGATGCATCAATGAATCACTTAGGACTGGAAAAGTGAGTCTCTGACATCAGCTACATTTTCTGCAGTTTAGTTGTAAGGTCTGCCAGCTGAATGTGGCCAGGAAATCAACAATGATAGTGAATTGACTATGTGATCAAATCTTTTCTTTGTGGTAACAACTTTATCTTTCTGGTAAGTTCTGAAGTCCCCCGTGTGGCCTACTAGGCTGTCACAGGTCAGCTTTGTTTACTTCTCCAGCCTCATTTCACATACTGGCTGTCTTTTTCTCTGTGCTGCAAGCTGGACAATATTATCCATGCTCCTCTTCATCTGTGAGGTCTCCTTGACTACCATCTCTTAGCCATATCCTTCTTCCACTTTTGCCCACCTGACTCTGACTCATCCTTTTGGGCTGAGCTTCAGTGTAGCTCCTCTAAGTGAGTTTTTCTTGACCTGCAATCACCTTCTCTCTAAGTCTCCAAACTGAGTCAGGCCTCTCTGTTGTTTGTGCTTACACCTGCTTCTCATGCTCAACATAGCAGTTATCACAATTCTAATTATGTGGGAATTGGTGTGATTATTGGTTTAACGTCTGCCTCCTCAACTGCAGTGTGAACTCGAAGGGCCAAATTGGTAGTATTCACTGCTGTAATCCCAGGGCAATTCTGGGGTCTGGCAGAGTATGTGCTTAAGAAATAACTCTTATCACTGAAATTAATATTTCAGGAGTAGGGGCCCATGAATCCCGTAATATTGTTTCTAAAATGCAGAATTGGTAGTAGGTGGCATGAATTAATATAAACATACCAGTAGTTTATAGCACACGTCCACCTGGTCAGTCAAATGTGATTGGTTAGTCACGGGGATGGCTAATACATGAAATATGAAATCTCAGATTTCATATTAGTTTTTCAAAGAGGTCCACAATAGATCTCCATCTTGGAAAAATGAAGTGAAGATCCACCGCTCTGGAGTCTGAGAAGAGCCCATATTATGAAAGATTCTTGAAAACTATCAGGACCCCTGTCCATAGTCCCAGACAATGTTGAGGTTTGTGTTTTCCATCTGTGCCAGATTCCCCCTGACACAAGCATCCTTCACAGCTGCATGTTACACATGAAGAATATTCTGGGTCACTTGAAGTCATCAATGATTCATGCCTGTGGAATCAATCTGTCACCAAGAAAGACATACATGGAACAGAGCAATGTGCATAACAGATTCCCTCCTTCAGGGGAGAAACCCTCCAAAACGTATGGGGGAGAAACAGACCTTAGTGGTCCACAGGACAGATGTGAACATCAACCTCAGCCATCACCAGGGTGTCAGGAGGAAGGAGAAGAGAGGGAGAACCAAGCAGCTAGCTCCTTTTAGAATGACAGTATGCAACCCTAGGGTGACTAGATATCCGGTCACACAAGTCACAGAAAAGAGTCAATGACAATAAGGCAGCAGGTGTTGTTTACTATGTGCCAGACACTGTGCTCAGGGTTTGCCAGGCATTCTTTATCCACTATTTACTTAAATTCTTACAACCACCCAGTGAAGGTTGGTACTGTTATTATGCCCCTTTGTGTAGGATCAAACAGAGCCTTCCTTCTTTTAATAATGGGGAAATAGAAGCAGGATGAGATTAAAGGTCTTGCCAAAGGCTACATAGCTACTAAGTAAGTAGCAAGACATAATTTGAATCCATTTCTGTGCAATACTAAAGCCTATGATCTTTCTTCTGTCTGCTATTATGTCTTGACCCATGCCAAAGTTTCTGAAACTCAGAGAAAAAGGAAAGCTTTCTGGCAACTCAGCAAAGGCAATTATGAACAAACCCAGACTGTGCTTGGTAAATGCATATGTCTGGCTGGAGTGGACCGTGAGTGTTGGGGAGGAAAGTCAAGCAGGTTAGAAAAGGCTGACTTGGTCATGGAGCATCTCAATACTTAGAGATGGGTTCTAGCTTCCATTCTCTTTGCAACATGGAGCCCGTGACCCGTTCTGAGTAGCAGTATAGTTTGTTAAGAATTCTTTTTTGGATTGAATTGTTGGAAGAGGACGGAGGCAGGGAAGCCAGCCAGAAGGCTGTGCAATGACTTATTTGAGTAGCCCCAGACTCATCTTGTTATCCTTTCACAGAGAAACCCCTGTAATTGCCCAAGACATTGGCACCAACTCCTCACCAAGACATTCAAGGCCATCTCCCTCTTTAGCATTTTCTAATGGCTCTCCCACCACTTGACACTTTAGACCACTGATCTTCTAAGTGTTCTGATTAGCTATACCCCTGCCCAACTGAAGAGCTTCATACAAGCTGTCCCCTTTCCTCTAAAATACTCTCAAGGTTCTTTAGAGGACCAACTCTTATCTGTCTTATGAATCCTTCCAGCTGCAACATCAGCTCTGCTTCCTCTTTGGGCATCTTTCTGACCCTTCCCTTCTGGATGACCCTCTTCTATGTGTACCTGCAATGTCTTGACTTTTGTTTTCACCTCATTTATCATCACTGTATTAGTTAATGAAATAAGCATGCAGTTACCTCATTAACCTCCCACCACCCCATCGCTCTCTCTCTCTCTGTATTTCTTGAAGCTTTATGATGTCAAGGATGATGTCTCTCTTTTACATTGTCATGTCATCTCTGCTTAGCACAATATTTGTTTAAAGAATGGATGAATGTGGTTAGGATTCAGAATGCTCAACCTGAAATTGTGGAGTGGGAAGAAGTGGGTTTTGATTGGGATGAAGTGGGTTTTGATCAGGATGAGTGAAAAGAAGAAGGGTATTGAGTCTGGGCTTGGAGCACAGCCTCTTATTCCACAGTCAGCTATGGTCAGCTGCCAATCTCAGCAGCAGGAAGTAGAAACATAGTGATTAGCAATTAATTCACTCATTAAACTAGCCAATTATATGAAAGGGAGAAAGAAACACCCATGGCATGTTGCTAGCAGAAGACACCTCCAATCACAACTACAGCCATGTCTATATGCTTTTTGGTCTCTTGTCTATCTTAACTGACATAGTGAGCCATGTCGATAGCTCCATATTTTTGTGGTAGAAGGAGGCATGCATGTGTTAATAACAACATGAAACAGCCAAATTGTCTCTTCCCAAATGTCCAAATGAAAAGACACTTTCAAATCCAATGGAGGAGAACAACATTTCTTGAGTTGTTGCACGATAAAAAAAAAAAAAAAAAAAAAAAAATCTGTCTGTTACGTTTGCATTCGAATGGTGAAATGACTGGCTATAAATTTTAAGTGTAACATTTTGTTTCTCTGAGGGTATTTTACACAATGTCCCACTGTCTTCTAGTATTGAATTATCACTCACATAAAGTCTGAAACCAGTCTAATTTTTCTCTCCTTATAGGTGACTTAACTGGATTGTCACAAGCTTCTCAGTTTTTCTTTGCAACTTGAGAACTATGCCAAGATATGTCTTAGTATTGGTTAATTTCTACCAGTTTTTCCTGGAGCACATTATGCTCTCTCTTAAATTATATCTTTGAATTGTTTTCTATTTTATTTACAGTGATGGATCCTTGCTTTAGACATACAATTGTGTTATGTTTAATCTTTTTTTGTCTTCCACAGTCATTAATAAATTTCTAATCTCTTTTAATTATTTCAAACTGTAAATTCATAAGTTATTGTATTTTAGGAAAACATTCTTGATATATGCCATTAAATATGTCTTCTAAATTTTTCTCAATTCTTTAGTATAGTTTACGTATATCAGCTATACATATTCTTGACATATATCAGTTATGTCAAATATGCTTATATTACTTTATTCTGTTGCTGTCATTTGATCTTGAATCCCTCTTAATTTTTGCCTCTTATTATTATTTTATCCTATTTATTTATTTATTTTGAGACAGAGTCTTGTTCTGTTGCTCAGGCTGGAGTGCAGTGGTGAGATTCAGGCCTGGCTAATCTTTTGTATAATATATTTAGTAGAAAAGGGGTTTCACCATGTTGGCAAGGCTGGTCTCGAACTCCTTTCCTTAAGTGATATGCTTGCCTCAGCCTCCCAACCTGCTGGGATTGCGGGTGTTACCCACCATGCCCAGCCTATTATTACATTTTAATCGCTTGTCTCAAGTCAGTCTTTCTGTTCCTAATTATTTGTCAGCAATTCTTCCTTTAGTGGCTTACAAATTAGTTTCCAAAGGTATTGACTTCTATAAAGGCTTTTTATTTTTCTCAGCTTTCCTGAATTTGGCCATCTCATTTCTCATCTGTTTCTACTATTTTATCATTTATGTCTCAAGCCCTTATAGATCTGTTTTGAGGTCATTCTTTGCTTAATCTCTTGGAACAGTTGACTAAGTGTGTATAGTTACTAATGCCTGGTTCCCTTGAGACAACCTTCTCACTGGGTCACATTGCTTGAGAACGTCCTAACACAAGATGCTGTTGTCTTGATTTACCACTCAGGGAATGGGGAGTTGGCAGGATTTGGATAGAAATAATATGCTCAATGACACAATCAGGCCCGCCATTGGCCAAGACATGTACTAGAGGCTTCCTGAATGGATACACCTAGACCAGCAGCATCAACACCACCTGAGAGTTGTTAGAAAATGCAGATTCCCAGGTTCCACCCCGCCAGACCCACAATATCCAAGTCTGCATTTTAACAAGATTGTCAGGCGATTTAGGTGCACATTAAGGTCTGTGAAGCCCTGTTCTAGGACACTACCACAGCAAAGATACTGCTTTAGAGTTCATTCACTCCTTTCCTAATGTCTTGTAAAAACGGTTTTTACCTACACTCTGTGAAGAATGTCTTAGAAAGACAACTCTCAACTGAGAAGGCTCCTGACTATATTTGAAGCTCCAGAATTGGTTGATATTTTTCAAAGCGTGAACACTTGTGAGCTGAGATTTACTGCCTATTTGAAGGGGAGAATGGCTGCCTGAGTGAACATGCTGATCAATAATTCAAATTAAGAAATCCCATTTTTAACACTCACACCACACCAAAATGACGGCAGGGCCCATGTTGTAATTATTACAAACTTCAGCTATTAGAGATTCCACTCTGATTCCTGTAGCCAAGAAAAGAGAAAGATGAGAAAAACCACTCTGCTTCTCTTAAGAGATTTTGCTACATTAAGACATGACCAATGGTTGGTATTATCCCTGCAGAAATCTTTCACTGTGGGTTGTATCATACTTTTAAAAAGTATGTACTGGGTCTTCTTTAATGAAGATGAAGGCACTGGGTTGAGAGTAGAATATGAAGCTCACAAACACAAGAGACTGTTTCCTGAAGATCCAAATATATCTAACATCCTAAATGTGGTTTTGAGGCGCTCAGCTCTCTTGAGCTGTGATTTGTTTTCTGAAAGGACAGTTCAAGAGAACATGGCTTTGCAGGGCACCATGAGAAATGTGAGTTACATAAAAGAAAATGCTTCCTCACAGCATAAGGCAGAAATCAATGAGAGGTTTGTCTATGAGTGCCTCAGCTTCAGGAATGTCTTTATGCACCTAATGGATGGCCAGGTACATCAGAAGGATATTCTCACTGTAGGCTGAAGGATACAGTTGATGACCTTCAGAGGTATTTACCGATTTTTCTGAATTGTAGCTATGTGACAAAACCAAACTATTTTCTAAATTTTTTTTAAAAGCATAAATCTGTGGTTCAATGCTTGTAGCACAAAATTCAGAGTGTTGATTCCACTGGTTTCAATACCCTTTTCAGTGGAAGTGGAGAAATTGTCCATCAAAGTAGAGTGTCCTGTTGGTATCCTAGGGTTCACTGCTTCCCAACCTTCAACCCAATTTCTCTTTCTTGATTCACAGTAGATCCTCATACTAGACTAGGGTCCAAGTAGTGCCCACATTCTTAAAAGTGAGATGATATAAAAGTGGGAACATTATATAATTGAGGACCAAGTATGCTTCAATCCAATTAAAATGAAATTGGACCATCCTTTAGGATGGTCTTCTGATCAGTTAAAAAGAAATCGGATTGAAGGTTGGAAAGCATACTAGATCCTCAAGTATACAATGTTCCCATTTTTGTATCATCTCACTTTTAAAAATGTAGGCACTACTTGGATGAAAACCTTCAGTTCTCTTAAGGGACTTGGCGGCAGATACTGTTATTATCCTATTTTATGGATAACATAAATGAGGTTCAGAGAAACTAAGTCACTTCCTCAAGATAACTTGCCTCAACTTCTAAAAGTCAGAACTTGAACCCAAGTAATTTGACTCCAGATTCAGAGCTTTTAGTCACTACGTGAAGCTGCCCCTCAGCTAACAGTATTGAGTGCCAGGCACTGTCCTGTGTTTTTACATTGATAAGAATAGAACATACAGGTGCTGAGAAGGTCTAGAGTGGAGGTGGAGGAAAAGTCTTGAGAGTAGCCCTTGAAGAAAGTTAGGAGCCCAGATAGGCATAAAAGGTACAAAGCACCATTATCCAATATCCTCTCATAGTAGTAGTTAGATGTAGTTAGATACCACACCTAAGCCGGCCGTATTCGTATTCTGCATATCATGAGGAATGCTTTCATCTGCAAGTAACAGAACACTTGATTCCAGAGGTACACACACATGAAGATTTAGTGTTTCCTTGTTGCATGAAGTCCAGAGGTCGGTAGTATCCAGCATTAGTCTAACGTAATGGTTCTTAACCAGGGATAAACACCTCATCCCTACAGGACATTTGGCAATGCCTGGATGCACTTTTGTTTGTCACAACTGGGGGATACATGTTTTAGTTGTTGCTAAATGCTACTGGCATCTAGTGGGTAAAGTTCAGGGATGCTGCTAAACATTCCACAAGGAACAGGACAGCTCTCCAGAACAAGAATCACCTGGCCCAAATCTCAATAGTGCTAAGGCTGAGAAATCTGGATCCAGTAGTGAATATTATCAAGGCCTATCCCTCTGCATTTCTCTTGGCCTTTGCCTCATGGCCTCAGATGGGCTGCTGGATCACATCCTTATTCCAGACCAGAAGATAATGGATGAGAGAAAAGCTGCCAACCATGTCTTTGTCTTTTCCATTTTTCACAAGAAAAAAAATGTGCCGTCTCAGAATCCTGAGAAGACTCCACTTCTACATGATGGCCGAAACCATGCTCCCCGCATAGAGAATTTGGGATGGGCAAAGTCCTGCACAGGATCTTGCTGTCCCAAACAAACTCAGGGTCTCCTAGCAAGGAAGAAGAGTCCTGAGCATCCCACAATTACTGTGTGCCATATCAGGCCAATGTGTTAACTGCTATTTTTCATGAATGCAGGTGGTTCTTTTTCCGACCAGTCCTGCAGAAGCCTTACAAAGTGCAGTGACCACACCCACTTTAATGGTGTTAAAGCAGGCTCCTAAGTCTGCCAGCACCTCTCTACCAGCATCCCCCCAAAGAGAATGTTTTTAAAGTGCCTTTTCCCATTGATAAATCGTCTGACCAGAGACTGATTGAATTATTCATCTGAACTCTGAAAATCAGGATGGTTTATTCTCAGTGCGGCTGCGGTCCAATTTTAGAAAATGTATTTGTGGAGCAATAAATAACAATATTACTCCCAGCCTCGTTTTATTGCTGTTTAAGTCATTCATTCAACAAATATGTAGTGGGCTCTGATCATGAGCACTAGGCTTGCGTACAAATTATACATCTGGTAAAACTTCTAGAGTATAAGCTTTTTGAGAGCAGGAATTGTATTATCCTAATATTCATCATGATATCCCCAGAGCCAAGCACATCAAATGGCTCATGGTTAGATTGAAATGTATTTATTAAATGAATGCATGCATGCAGCATTATCTTCGTGGGGATTATAATCTAGTTAAGGGTGGTTGTGGCTACAGAAAGTGCATATTATAATGATATACTTTTTTTTTTTCTTTTTGAGACAGAGTCTTGCTCTGTCACCAGGCTGGAGTGCAGTGGTGCCATCTCAGCTCACTGCAACCTCTGCCTCCTAAGTTCAAGCGATTCTCCTGCCTCAGCCTCCCAAGTAGCTGGGATTACAGCCACACACCACCATACCCAGCTAATTTATGTGTTTTTAGTAGAGATGGGGTTTCACCATGTTGGCCAGGATGGTCTCGATCTACTGACCTTGTGATCTGCCCACCTTGGCATCCCAAAGTGTTGGGTTTACAGGCATGAGCCACCATACCCGACCATATTGCATTAATATTTTAAGAACATATGTATAATTTCATTTAAAAAGATAAACAATTCATTATAAGATTTTCACATTTCCTCCAAGTTCTACCAACTTGTGAGCCTATGATTTGGGTTGAATATTTCTGACTTGAATAAATATCAAGATATGCTTTCTTTCGGAGGTTTCACCACATACCAGAGACAGAGGAGAAAAGAAATGTATGATATGCAGACTGCCCTCAGGTATTTTACAGAGGCTACCTCTGTGGGTAGATCAGAGGAGTTTCTTGCTGCCAGCAAATGTGCTTCCATTTCTTCTACTTCCCGCCCTCCCACCTCACCCTTTTCAGCCTCCACATTCTGGCATGGCATTATCCAGGAAGCTGTAACCTCCTTACTGACAGCTGAAGGTGGGAGACAGCCTGGATTTCTCACACAAAGCTCCCCTCTGGGGATGCTTTTATGACGTCCTTGGTTGGGGCAGCTTCTGTGGAGGAGGGAACCATAATTCTCTCCAGATTAAGAAGCAATTTGCAGGTGTGAGGAAGGCTCCATTGCCAGGGATGAATTCACCAAGTGAATGACTCATGACTCAGATCCAGCCTGGTCCCTTCACAAAGTTCCTTGAGGACCAAGTGGCCTAGAGAAGAACTGCTATCACTCCCCACCCCTGTATATGCTTCTATCAGCACACTGATGAGACTGTGGCACTGGGGTTTATCAGGTCCATCTCTTGCTGTTATTTGTGAGCTCTTTTGTTCATGTGTTCATTCAACCCATATTTATTGAGCACCTATGACGTATTTGGTGTGCACGACGTGGAATGAGACAAACACATGAGTCCCTCTTCTGATGAGTATTATATGCAGGAAGGGAAGACAGTGAATGAAATACTCGATTGTACTAAAGGGCAGTTGGAAACAGAGGTGCACACTTGGATGACAATGTGCTCTGGGGACGCTTAACAATAGGTGTGGCATATGGACCAACTAAGGGTAGGCTCCACAAGAAACATGTGAGCCAAGGACAGAAAAATCATGACAAAGGCTGTCTTACTATCTGTCTTACTATCTGTCTTGTGTCTCTAGAGCCCAGTACGATACCTGGAACAAAAAAATAAATGTGTGTTAACAGGACTAAATAAACGGCTCTCCCGCCGAGGTGTCTTCTGGATCCTGCTCCAGAAGGTGGAGCTGAGAACTTCACCATTCCCTCTTCTGCAACTGGAGGCCTCCTCACCCACCTTGTCATGCACGCCATTCCGCACCCTCTGCAGTGATGATATTTTGCAGTCGCAAAGTGGATCATGTCACCCCTGCACAAATCTCCCTGTGCTTCCCCACAGCAGGTAGGGAAAGCTATCTATTGAGCTCTCTATTTCCACAACTTAGATCTTCTGGATTCCTGAATTCGTCACACATTCTTTCTATTGCAACTTTGAATCTGCTCGTCTCTTTGCCCTATGTCCTTTCCATTTTTCTTCACCCAGTGAATGCCCTTGCATTCTTTCAGAGCTGAAACATAGAAATCCTTTGGGTTATGTTTTTCCCAACTCACCTCATCATAGGTAGGCTCCCTGAGGATTGTGTCATGACTGTTCACCAACCTTGCATCTCCACTAGACTGTGGGAGCCTTCTTCGAGAATGCAGGCATTATTTTAAGAACCTTGTTTCCCCAGCACTCTGTCTAAAAGGCCATAGGGACTCAATGAGTATTTCTAAAATAAATTGGGCATTTTTCACTGCCTTCCAGGAATATTCACTATAAGACACAAAATAGTAACCTTTTCGTTTTCTAAAAGTGATAGTTACCATTGCAAGCAAATCTTACTATTATCTATGAAATGCAGAAAATATTTTTTATCAGCAGCATTTGGCTTTTGTTTATACTTTTGATGCTGTACTTCAAAATGAATAATCAACGTGGCAGTGCCCATGCCAAGTCTTCTTGCCTAGAGAAGATCTTCCAGGTGTCTTTGAAGATCACCAAGGCAAACAAACACATTTCAAGAGCACCTTATAGACGGTTCCCCTTTGCCTCCCAAAAGGGCATCTGTAGTAGAAAGCTCTTGCCAAAGGCTTTATTCTCCAACATTCTGCTAGAAAACTGAAGTAGGAGCAGTTGCTTTGCCCTTCTGAGTGACTTTGTCAAGAAGATAGCTGTAAGTTCACAGAAATAAGCAAGCCCCAACCTCACTACTGAACTAGTTTGGGACAGCCCTAGAGAAAAGATCCCCAGAAAATGCATCAATTAATTTGGATATTTTCTTTATTGGTTATCAAGAAATGATATTCAGTGTTTATATACTGTACTGAGTATCACTGTGATCACTTTGCAAAGCCAATTTATCATCGCCATTTGTACCTTCAGTGGAAGGATACTGTCACTGCTGAGCCCAAAGCTGTAATGAACTTAAACTTTACAATAGGTACAGGAAATTAAGCAGTGTCATTTCAGAATATGCTATCCTATTCATCAAGTTAATACCAGGGTTCCATGGACAGGATGTTAAGGGGTTGATACATCTTTTGAAGCATGTAGTGACTCAACAAAAATAACTTTGATAATTTATATAATTGACCATATATGATACATATTTGCCTGAAGTTTCCAGCAAGGTAGCAAAGAAGTTGTTTTTGTTTCTGATTTTAAACCCACTCCAGCTTCATCAGAGAGTTATGTGCAAGCAGAACTGTTACCTATTTTAAGTGGCAATTCAGAATGTTTTCAAAATGTTTTCCCATGAAATTAGAAAGAAAGAATTATTATTTGATGCTAAGATCACTATTTTTTCCTACTTTTAGACAACAGCCTTAAGAAAACTTAAGAATATTGGTGAATTGGGATTAGGGGGACAAGAGACTTTCTCTCACTAGTGTTGTGTCTTAGTCATTTTTAATGCCCCAGGTCTCAGGACCATCATCCATAAAATGAAAAGATCAGATTGAAAGGTCTTAGAGTCTCACTTCCACTCTACCTAACATGATTATATTTCAAATGAGGGTAATTACGAGATAAAAAGTTACGGGTTGAATAACATAACTTCCATGCACACCATGCTTTCATCCCTTGTGAGGAAGGATAAAAGTCGAGCCCAGTTAACTCAGCCAAGGACTCTCTCAACACTATAAGAAAGAGTGAGAAATGTCTATTCAGATCTTTTGTCCATTTTTTTTGATTGGATAATTACATTATTTTTCCTATAGAGTTGTTTGAGCTCCTTATATATTCTGGTTATTAGTCCCTTGTCAGATGAGCAGTTTGCAAATATTTTTTCCCATTCTGTGGGATATCTCTTAATTTTGTTGGTTGTTTGCTTTGAGGGGATGGATACCCCATTCTCCATGATATGGTCATTTCACATTGCATGCCTGTGTCAAAATCTCTCATGTACCCCATAAATATATATACCTACTGTGTACCTATACAAATTTTTAAAAATTAAAGCAAAAAGAGAGCTTCTAAAATATGAGTGAGAGTTGCAGGAAATGACGAGGGAGAAGAGCTGTCTCTAGTTTGAAAGCACTAGGCTGGGGCTAGAAGGCTTGAATTTGAGTTTTGATGTCCCCTTAACTCTTTTTATCAGCTTTGGTTGCTTCATCCATCAAAAAGGGATCAATCACCTCCATCCTCCTTGTCTTGGGATGGGGGAGGTGCTATGAGCATTAAATTATGTAACAGACCCGAGAGAGCTAAACCAAAAATGATAATCAATTGTACACATGTTAAGCATTATCACATTTATTAAGCTACAAGCTCCACTGACTGTTTATGCCAGAGTTTACCACGGTGGGTTTTTTTGGTAGATATTTGCTGAATGAAATAATAAACATATTTCTTCCAAAATCCGATCACTATTGTGTGAAGAAGACTGTTGGCTGTGATTTGGGGATGAGTTCTGCTGAGGATGGTGAGGAGAAAAACAGGATGTAAGAGTCAATCCACATGCAGGGGTGGCAGCACAGGGTGCTTTGGGGAGTATAGTCCTTCAATTCCCCAGAATGGTAATTCTTCCCAAGCTACCCACAATAACCATGCCAGTAATGTAAAACCGGTGTGCTTGTTATGCGAGCACTGCTTCTTGGCTTTTCTAGTGCTTCTACAATAATCGCTCTATGACCCCTGAGTTGCTCCTGCAAAATTCTGAATCTGCCAGTCCCCAAAGGGTAGTAGCCCCTTCCTATTACTCAGTGATGGATCAAGGAGCCTGCCATGAAATCTTCCTGGTCTTCTTTCAAGAAAGTAGAGATGGGAGTACATAGTGGAGGCCCCCTAGGATCTGAACTGAAGAAGCTCTGTGATAAGAAACAGAAGAGTGAGGAACTCCTCATTTACCTACAGCATTCAAGTCACAACTCTAGGGGCATTCCCTTGACTTAAGCAGTACTTTCGCTTTACGCTGAGCTACCTGTAGCATTCATTTTGTGGTTATTGTCCGAGATAGAAGGGAGGAGTTATTTTGAGTCTAAGGAAGGAGGTGGCATCACTCAGACACCACCAGATCACCACCATTTCATAAAAGGCTCGGGCATTCCCTGTGGGAGGTCCCTCTGGACTGTGATCCTGTATGAGGAGAGACCCCAGTTCCTCATCATGGTAAAGACCCAAAAGCAAAGCCAAAGAGGAGGAAATGACTGTGGGTCATATTCAGAGTGGAGTACAAACAAGCTGCCCTTACCCAAAATGCTACACATTGCAAAGACAAACATAGCGTTGCATCTTTTTAGAACCTTAAAACCGCACATGTGTTGCTGTTGAAAGACCAAATACATGGTGACCAGAAGGCATTTCTATGCCTATTTCTTTGCGACCTGATCCAATCCAGGATAAAAAATGGAATATTTATCACCATCATGTTCACATGAGAACACCTACTTTGAGTACTTGGTGCAAGCCAGGCCATTATAGGTACTTTACTGGCATTGCCAATGAGCCTTGCAACAATCCTGAAAAGCAGGTATCACTATCATTTTACAGATGAGAAAACTGAGGCTCATTTTGAAACACGGTTTCTCAGCCTTAGCATGACTAATATTCTGGGCTGGTTAATTCTTCGTGTTGCAGGCTGTGTTCATTGTAGGATGTTTAGCAGCATTCCTGGCCTCCATCCAAGACTCTGGGAATGAGTTTCTACTTTTGCTGTTGATGTAAACACCAACCATTTTGTATAAAAATTACACTTTAATAAAGCTATTAAACAAAGAAGCAAACAAACAAACAAAAAAGTCACTAACCAGGTAGCACTCTTGATCTTTGACAGACAAAGCGGGTTGAGTCTACACTGTGTTGAAAAAATGTAGCAATCAGTATTAGGTAATTAACCCAGTGACTGGTTTCTTGTAAATTTTGAGCCAAATTTTGCCTTATTATGTTAGGCTCTTGCTA
The DNA here is from genome assembly GCF_000951045.1 of Mandrillus leucophaeus. Lineage (NCBI taxonomy): Eukaryota > Metazoa > Chordata > Mammalia > Primates > Cercopithecidae > Mandrillus > Mandrillus leucophaeus. The sequence continues at coordinate 3,562,147 of NW_012103920.1, forward strand.
ACTGAGATTTATATACTTAAACACTTAAAGAGAGTATCAAATACTAGAGTGATCATTTTCATCAAATTCCAAGAATTCGTCCAGTCTGATTCTGCTGGTGATAATGTTAATAATGCATCTTTTAAGAGTTCTAAGCATGAATTATTTGCAACAGAAGTTTGATGGTAGTAGCACACATTATACATTAGTTCTTAAAGCTGAATAATGCAAGGCTTGTGCAGTATGGGTCGATAGCATCTGGATTTCTTCAAATCATTTTGCCTTTGCTCTCCCACTAAGCAGACAGTCCTTCTGTGAGGTCAGTCCACTGCTGTGACAGTAGGTAAGTGCCCTTGCCTTATGCAATGCAAAAGAAACAGTGATATATCCTCATTTCAAGATTATGCCTTCTGTGTCCCAGGCACCACCCCCAGAGCTCCAGAGAACAGTTAGTAATTAATTGATGAGTGTTGTTTTTCCAGACACGTTAGAACATGTGCTCCTATTGCTGCATGGGTAGGAAAAGTTGAAGTGGAAAAGAGGATGTCAGATAACACTTTCTTTGCCTAAAGAAAAGCAAAGCAAAAATATACCAGGGCAATAAGGCTGAGAGGGTGATAGTCACTTTCGGAGTTCCCCCAAATGATCATGACTTTCCCGCCCTTTACTTTTTACATCTTTTCTCCTCTTCTCTGTCCACCTCTGCATCATCTCACTCTCCCTCTACATTAATAGACTTTTCCCTTGGGCTTCCAACAGGTTTTTTTTTCACTGCTAAATGCCTAGCACCTGGAATAGCACCCAATATGTAGTAATTGTTCAGTAAATACTTTGGAATGACCTGAATGCATATATCTTGGATAGGATAAAAGGTACGTAAGTTAATATAATATGTCTCCACTTCTGCATTACGAATGCAGAATGATGATCTCCATTTCTCCAAAGAAGGATTGGAGTGGTTCGATTGGATATTGCGGTCTCCTCTGGACCAGGCCCTATACCAGGTCATCCCATATGCCACTGGCCTGTTCATAGCTTGGGCGCCTTGGGATGAGGGGCTCTGCCCTTGTGTAATCATCTGTGTTCTAATGGGTGAGATGCATGGCATCAAATGGCACCTTCTGCATAAGGACCAAACTTGGGGCATTGTTATATGGCCATGACAAGCATTCAGATATTCTGGACACTTCTTTAGAACTCCAACAGATAGGCCGGGCACGGTGGCTCACACCTGTAATCCCAACACTTTGGGAGACCAAGGCGGGTGGATCACGAGGTCAGGATATCGAGACCATCCTCGCTAACACAGTGAAATCCCATCTCTACTAAATATACAAAAAACTAGCTGAGCATAGTTGCAGGTGCCTGCATTCCCAGCTACTCAGGAGGCTGAGGCAGGAGAATGGCCGTGAACCCAGGAAGCGGAGCTTTCTGTGAGCCGAGATCACGCCACAGCACTCCAGCCTGGGCGACAGAGTGAGACTCTGTCTCAAAAAAAACACACACACACACAAAAAGAACTCCAACCAATATGTATAAATCATCTATTTTGTGCTCAGCACTGTGCTAGTTGCTACATATGTCATTAGAATAGAAAGAGTGATGTAAAAATGTTTCCTAGCCCGGGCGCAAAGGCTCGCGCCTGTTATCCCAGCACTTTGGAAGGCCAAGGCTGGCGGATCACAAGGTCAAGAGACCGAGACCATCCTGGCCAACATGGTGAAACCCTGTCTCTACTAAAAATACAAAAATTAGCTGGGTGTGGTGGCACGCACTTGCAGTCCCAGCTACTCAGAGGCTGAGGCAGGAGAATCACTTGAACCCAGGAGGCGGAGGTTGCGGTGAGCAGAGATCATGCCACTGCCCTCCAGCCTGGGAGACAGAGAGAGACAACTTCTAAAAAAACAAAAAACAAAAAAACAAAAAACAAGTATCTCCTACGCAAGAAGGAAGGATTAGAAAGGAACACAAGGAAACTTTTGGGAGTGACAGATATGTTCATTTTCTTAATTTTGGTCATGGTTCCACGGGTGTATTCAAAGTTCCACACTCATAAAAATTGTACCCTTTAAATGTATTCAGTTTATCGTACTTCAATTATATATTAATACAGCTGTTAAAAAATGAAGTAAAAAAGATGCCTTCCAAAATGGTGAGACCATTGTTTGTTGGGATGAATGTTTTCATACCTCTCCCATTCCATAGTGTTTGTTTGAATGTTGGATGAGAAAGACCTTGGTCTGAAGTAATTATAACTGGTGGGAAGAATGGGCCAAGTCAAACAGATGCTCTTTAATAAGGAACAATGTGAAACTTCTTTTATTTGTGACTGAAAAGCTAATGACACAAGTATGGGATTGGAGAAACATATCTAAATACAGAAAAATACCTACAGGAGATGGAGAGTGTTTAATTGACAGTAAATTCAACAGTGCACTCTGATTGCCAGAAAAGAAAAAAAAAAGTCAGATTTTAGGACACATTATCTGGAAGAAGGAAGGAGATCATTTTGTTCTCTTGGGTTCTGTATTCAGCTGGAACATTGTTTCGGGTGGATCATGGATTAATAGGGACATTTGGGTAGGATTTTTAGAGGAGATGAACCAGGGTGGTAAAAACAAAAACATTTAAGATAACGTAGCGTGAGGAACAGTGGAAGTAGCTGAGAATGTCTAAACCAGAGATCGCCTTCAAGGATCTGCCAACTCCTGGGAGAAGAATATTCGGCAGGTGTCAGGTACCCTGTGAACCATACATCACATGGCTTAAATCATTAACCCTGCAAAACAAGCCTGTGAGTGAAAGTGGGCTCAGTGTAGTCATCAAATATTTCTGGCTCTTCACCTTCTGGGTCATATTAGGATTGCAATTTAAAATCAGGCATAGCTGTGTAACTTTCTTTGGCCAGGAAATGTGAGCGCACAATTTCTGGGTGGAGTGCCTATCAATATAGAGTCTCTGTCAGCGAGATGGCTGAGTGAACGTAACAGAGGTCAGGGCCTCACCCTAGCCAAACTAATGTAAGACTTTTCTTCTTGGTCACTTGGCAAGCCAGGGGTCCCTCGCCAGTGATGCCCGACCTGGGCCTCACTCAGCCAGAGCTGGCGTGCCCCCACTTGCCTGTGTTATAACTTGTACCCACCTTCAGTGGTCCCTTGCTCTTGTACCACTTCCAAGAAAAATGAGGATATGCTGGACATTGAAGAGTGAGGAAGGCAGAGAAGAATTTTATTGAACAATGAAAACAGCTTTCAGTGGAGAGGGGACATGCTGGGGCTGGCTCCCTACCTGAAGATGGGAAAGTTCCCCTGTGTGGCTGGATCCAGAGCCTTTTATGGACTCAGAATGGGGGGTGCATGCTGATCGGTTTGTTAATATGCAGAAAAGGTTAAAGCAAAGACCACTCAAAGCTGGGCATGACAGTATAGAAAACCAATTAGAAAAGGTTAGGTGTACATGAAATAGGTGGATGGCAGGGACCAATCAGAGAAAAACACCAAACAGGAACACAAGTTCTCAATCCAGTCCAACGATTTAAGTTGGAGCTTGGCTTTCAGGCTTTAAACTGTCTTTGGCTTGGAGATGGGGTTTCACAGGAAACCTGCTCCTATCTGCCTAGGCATTTGGCTGCCTCCTGTCACTATCAAAACTACAAAGATGAGGTGTTATTTAAACTGGTCATTTAGAGCTACTAAGAGTTGCGATTGTCTGTTACTGCAGCAGAACAAATCTCATCATGATTGACAACTGATGGAACTTATATCTTCCTATTTTGAGTGAGTAAGTAACTTGCCTAAAACCTGACATTTGTTATTCTGCATTTGTTAACCCTGGGTGTGTTCGAATGCTTCGCAGGTTGACACTCCAATGACCACAGCCAAGTAGGATTTAAAAAGGGTATTCTATTACTTGCAAAAAGTGAAGAGGACACTGGGAATAGTTCCCAAAGCAGCACCTCCCCCAGCAAAGGTGAAAACAGGACTTTTATTCAGCAGGTTAACCGAGTCATTGTATGTAGAAGGAGGGTGAAGGCAGCATGCATGCTGTTGTAGACCATGCTTCAACACACATTGCATGAATAGAAAATGGTGAATAAGCTCCCCTCTGAGCAGAGTTTTTAGTGTGGCAATGAGGAGAGTTGACCAAAATTCATCTCCACCTCTGGATTCAACCAGTTTTTGTTTTTTCCAAGGCTAAGCTTCTTCTTGGAACTTTCTGAAACAACAACTCAGGGTGTAACAGTTACAAGTAGATACTTTTACACAGTGCGTTCCCAAAAACCCAGATACCCTGGGTTACACATTCAGTTTGTGACAAGAATTCCCATGAGTGAAACTCCAAACTGCATGCACTTCATCAAAGGCTTCATTTAATCTGTAGTCATGAGGGCAACAGAAGGAGCGAAACCAGAAGTTAGAAGAAGCCCAATTTTTGGTTCAATGTTAAGAGACCACTTTCTTACAACTGCAGTTATCTGAAATAGAAAAAGCTGCTTGGAAGGTTTGTATCTTTCCATCTCTGGACGTGTTGAAGGAGAAGCTTTCTAGCTGCTTTTCTGGGATGTGGTGGTGAAAATCCAAGAATTGATAAGGTGTTTGGGCTGAAAGACTTGTTAGTTTCCTTCCAGCCCTGATATCCTAAGAGACGGTACCTCTTAAGTGGGAGAGATACCCAGAGGGCATTTCATAAACAGGTGCTGACTGCAATAAAACATTCTCAACTAGAGAGAAAGGCAGTTCTTTGCAGCATCTAAGTAACTGGTAAATTGAATCAATGCTGATTTCCCATACACCCTACGTAAGTTCAGCAGAACCCAGCTGAGTCCTCAAATATTAATTGCGGGGAATGATTTGTCTGCTCTAAGTAGTAATGCATAGCTTTGGGTCCCTCTTTAGTCTGTAAGATCTCCCACAAGCAAAGTACATTCATTTCTTTTTTTTTCACTGACCCCCCCACCCCACCCCCCGACACACACACACACTGCCTCTCCTCATGCCAGGCTAAAAAATGCCAATGTTTTGTTGTGACAGGCAATTCTCTCTGCATTTTAGATTCCATCTTCCTTTGGTGGGATACTAAGACCATGCTCCCCCAGACTAAAACTCTCAGCTACATAAATCATAGAGCAAGGGGATTTTTATGCAAAATAAAGCACTTTCCATGCTTTCTCCCTTGCAATGATTACATGATTTTCCCCCGAAACCGAACAATATATGTTTCCTAAATAGATCTCTCTCTCTGCAAGCAAACCTTGGAAATGGATTATTTGTTTGGTTTGCATTTTGTCTCCCAGTGTTGCAGCAACCAGAAGCCAGTTCTCACAGACACACCACAAAGAGGAGGAATGAGAAGAGCTGCAAGTCCTCAAGGAGCCTGTCCTTTACTTAGGGACTTGCTCTCTCTGAATGGCATATTGCTTATTAGAACTCGGATCATGAGACAGTCAGAGAGTGTTGAAAAGGGTTCATTTCTAATCCTGGGGTGGGGGTAAGTTCTCAAATTATTGGTGAGAAAAAAAAAAGTAGGAAAAATGTGTATTTTAACATCTGAAAGTTCATAGCATTTCTAAGCACAGGTTTATTTTTAATTACCTCGTGTCACTTTTGAAAAAAATTAAGAAAGTTTGACATTTGAGAGATATTATCAATCTCTGCAGAAGGTACCCAACTCTAGGAAGTCTGTGGCATTCTTCACATAGTAGCACGTGTTAGATACACAGTCTGTTGAACAAAAAAGACAATGGGGATCCCTTTGAAAGAAATGATACATTTAATACCAGGTTGCAGGTGGTGTTCGACAGCAAAATACTTCTAAAAGGTATTTATCTTCCATTTCAGAGAACACCTGTGGTGCAGAAGGCCCCTCCCACTGTCAGGGATGGAGATGTAGATGACTTCTCCTGGCTCTCTGACTTAGCATGGCCAATGGCCATGTGAGCCCAGGGCTCCATGCCCAACTTCTCTAAAGAGACTAAGTCATTTGATTCCCAGGACAAAGGCGCTCCAACAGAGTGGACACAGCCCAGCAGGGAAATCCTGACATCACACAAAACAGAGACAGCCTCATTCTTCTGGAATGTGAGGGGTTTAAAGGATAGCAGAGTTGAAATGTGCCTTTGTACCTTACCTAAATCTGAACTAAGCCCATGAGTTTTCAAGTATCGCTGAGAATATGGTAAATAATCTCATCGCCTGCAGTATGTGAAACATTTGATGTGAATTACAGGTTGGTTCATTTCAAAGGATCCTCTATGTCTCAGGAAGTTAATACAGCCTCGTGGCTTCAGACCCTGGAGCTCTGAATTTCAGACCTCCTAAACTCAAATTGCACTTCTCCTACATGTTACCTACAAGATGACTCTGCAACAAAATGCTTCTCTGAACCTCAGTTAACTCATCTGTAAAATGGACTAAGAAGGGATGATTGTCAGAATTTATACAATTTTTACCTGATAGTATACACATTATCATCATACCATCAGCACTCTCATCATTGCAAAAATCGATTTCCTAAATATTTTGACTGGCCATCCTTTGCTATTGTAGTGACACTAAGTTGAGAACTCACACACATTCAAAATTACAAAAATTCTTGACATGGGAATAAAAAGCATCCAGGATTGAAAGCCTGAGTTCTCGAGTTCTCTACATGCAAATGCATTAGCATGTGTTTTTGACACTGATGTTAATTTTAATACCTGTGATTGAGTGAAAGAGCAAAAAACAGGGCAACCAATGTACATGGCAAGTCCAATCCCTGGCACACAGCATGGTTAGCATGGCTTTGCCTTTCCATCAACTCATAGCCAAGTCCCTGTGCTTGACAAGTCTTTGAGAATGTCGGGAGGGATTCCAGGACCAAGACATGCTGTCTGGTTGTTCTTGACAAAGGGTCTCTCGGAATGGGGTGTAACTCTAGAATCTGCTATCTGAACCCTCCTCATTCCTTGTGCCATACTTCAGCTACGTCTGGCCACAGCATTCAGGCTACTTTCCCTTCATTTCCTGGACTACAAGCTTGTAGGAGCAGCTGAAGGGTCTAGGTATCTTTCTCATCCCCAGTGTACAGAACATGAGCAATGTGTTTGCGTGAGCCTCAATCATTAGGTGCGTATTGAATGAATGAATAATGAAACACTGCCTTTCCTTATTGTTGAACACAGCAAGCCATATTATATGTGTTGATTATATGTATTATTATGTCTTTTTAGGCAGCACCTGTATGCTGGTTTTACTTAGTGTCATGTCCTCAGGCTGAACACAGTGCCTGGCCCATGGTGGATGCCTAATAAATGTTTGTCTTGTGAATGAATGAAGGAGTGAATAAATGAGTAAACCATGGACTAGCTCAATAAATATTTAATGTTCTAAGCTAAATAAAACATTTGCCATCTGATGACTTGGGTAACTTGGGGTATATGCATCAGCTCATTAAGTATATGGCAAAGAATCAGTCATTAAGCTTGTCTTGTTATAAAATATGATTTGAGGACTGCAATAAACCCAGAATTATGCATGCATGAAATAAAACTTTGGTTGTAGGCTTTCTGTAGCAATTCTATTCATCTAAGCTCCATCCTGATTTGAAGGTCCTTTTTTCAAAGCCTGTTTTTATTGTTTGTTTGTTTGTTTTGTTTTGTTTTTACCACTCCCCATCTCAGGGGCAGACCTGTAAAGGCCAGTATACTTTTTTTCATAAATTCTTTCTCACAAAAAGATAAAAATAAAGCATAAACGGGTGTGTGATTCATTTCATAGAAACAATTCAGGCTTTATTTGTAAAACAGAGAATGTACAAGGAGCTTATCAAAAATAAATGTCAGGACATTCCCAAGTGTTGGCAAGCATGTGAGAAGAACTGTCATAGATTACGGTTAAGAATATAAAATGGTAAAACTACCTTAGAAATCTGTTTGTAGTTTCTATTAAAATGAACCTTACAACTGCACTATAACCCAGAAATTCTATTCATAGGAAAGTATACCCATATATTTGCATATGTCCAAAAATACCTATACAAAAATGTTTATAAATGACTTACTTATCTTAGTCAAAACATAAATAGATGCGGTCTCTCCAGTCAATGGAATACCATATAGCAATTAAAAAGAACAAACTACTGGTACAACAGTATTGTCCATGTATAATTTAGTCTGGAAGAATCCCACAGATATTTTGTTGAGTTAAAGAAAGCAGACAAAAAGTGTGCGTGTGTGTGTTTGTGTGTATGTATGTGTGTGTGTGTATATATACACATATATATAATATAATATATACACATATATATAAGTGTACATATATAAGTATATATATGCATACTTTGTTTTATATATATATACACATTCAAAGACAGGCAAAACAAATCGATGATGATGGCCACTTGAATATTGGTAGAGGGAGGAGTACAGTGGTGGAGGGAGGCATATGGTAGCCCTCTGGAGGGTGGAAATGTTTTGCTATTGTAGTGACACTAAGTTGAGAACTCATACACATTCAAATTTACAAAAATTTGTACATGGATAACCTGTCTCATTAAGCTGTATACTTAAGATTAACATACTTTATGTATACCTGGCTGTAGTTACATTACTCCTCATTTTAAAAACTAAATAAATAATGGCACCTGGATGCAGTGGCTCACACCTGTAATCCCAGCACTGTGGGAGGCTGACACAGGTGAACTGCTTGAGATCAGGAGTTCGAGATCAGCCTGGCCAATGTGGCAAAACCCCATCTCTGCTAAAATTATGAAAATTAGCTGGATATGATGGTGCGCACCTGTGATCCCAGCTACTCCAAAGGCTGGGGCACGAGAATCCCTTGAACCTGGGAGGTGGAGGTTGCAGTGAGCCGAGATTACATAGCCAAGATCACACCACTGTACTCCCGCCTGGGTGACAGAGTGAGATCCTGTCTCGAGAAACAAATTAAATAAATAAATAAATAAATAAATAATGGCAACAAATGTCAGGATTCTCTTGCTATACCAAAATTGCTTAATTTCTTTATTCCTAACTGCAATCTTCTTCTTGCTTCAGTTTAAACAACAAATGGCCTTGGTTAGATTTCCTAGGCATTATGTTAACAAAATCAGTTCAACTACTCTGATGTTGGTAACATGGACCTGTTACTGCAGACGACATTTGTCATATGGGGCAACCAGCTTCGACCCAGGAGCCATGTGAGCTGGGTTGGTATTCTGGCTTTGCTGTGTATTATCTACGGGACCTTGGGCATGTCACCTTACCCCATTCAATTCTCAGTCCATTTATCTAGGAAGTGAGAGTAATATCAGTATAACCTCACAGGGATGAAATGAGAAATATATGTGAAAGTGGTTAGCTCAGCACTGGGCCCAGAATAAAGGTTGCCTAGCCATGGTATCGAGAGAATTAATAGCAGTGTTTGTGCTAGCATAAAAAGCAATTGCAAAGGTAGTAACAGAATTACTAGAGTCACATTGACCTGTGCAGACCATAGCCTAGATAGCTCTGTTTTGAGCTGCAGGGATCACAGTGAGGGGAATATGAGTGCTGGTAGTTCTAATGACATTGTGGCCATATCACGTCAGAATGGAAACCTCCATTCTGGCTGGGAAAAAAGGGAATGTGGCCTGTTAGATATTTGCTCCTGGATCTGGAACAGCCCATACTTAAGGTAGGGCATTTATCCCTGTTCCTGGTGTCACCAGACCCCAAAATAAAGCCAGATGTGCCATGCCCCTGCCTGCACCCCAGCCTGTGGTTCAGTGGGCAGAAGGATCACATAATTCTCTGTAATGATTCTTCCCTCAGTGGCTGCCACAGGACAGTGTGTGATTACTGTGCAGAAAAGGAAACCAGGGGTTAAACCTTAGTGGAACCCATGTCTGGTTAGATCATTTACGTTCATAATTACTTTCCGTCACCACAATGGAGTGTGTCTGGTTGTTCATTATGGGAAAAGTGATTTGCTGTGGTGTCCACATGGAGAAGGCTGTATGACTCATAGGTTGGGGCCCAGATTAGGGAATGCCAAGTCCTGGATAGGGCTGATTCAGCCTGAGATGTTGCCACTCTTCCTGACAAAGCTTTAACACTCATAGGTAAGAAACATGTGCACTCAATTAGCACATAGAAGATAGATGGATGATTCTCTCAGCAAGTCGCACTCATCAATAGCAATGGAAGCTGCCATTTGCGTAGTACTCACTACATGCATCTATTCTGTCTGTCTAGACACAATTCACTGCCACTTTAAAGATGATGAAATGGAGGATTATAGGAATGAAGTCAAGCTTGTAGGTAACAGAGCCAGATGTCAAACTCTGTCATGCAGGATTCTCGAGTAGGGGCTTCCCAAGAGGAACCTGGCTGACTCTTTGAGAGTCTAAACTTCCACTGGTTCTGACTAGGCTCTATACTGAGGCTTTCCTTAAGGATGATCAGATTGCTTTACTCAAAGGACCTATGTCTGTATTGGGCCAGTTATCCTTGCCCTATATGTCAGCTCTCAATCTTCAACTGAAATATTACATTTATTTGTGCAGGGTTGTAAGTTCATGACGACTTCTGGATTTTTCCAAGAAAGCTGACCACACAAAGAAAAATCTTCAGGAAAATGTGGATTCAGAATAACTCAGCTTTTACACGTGAAATCTCACACACATTTTTAGATTCCTGGAAGATCCTAAGATGAAAAGAAGAGATATGAAAACTTACATTGATTCCACCAAAACACAAGCTCACATGTCAATGCACTAAAGTACCATAATGGTTTGACGCTAAGACAGTATTCAAAAGCTTTGATGGCAGAGCCCAAAAAATAAAAGTAGCTACAATTGGCTCGTATGCATAGTATACAAGATGTGTTCAGTGAAGTATAGTAATTGTTTGTCATTCTTTAAAAGATAGACAGGTATTAGCTTTTATCTTCTGCAGGTGAGCCAAGAGACTTCTTAAAATAATTCAGTTTCCATATAAGACTCTAACCCCCAAGAGTCCCACACACCCATTTTGCATGGAGGGCAGATTCCACCTTTGCCCATAGGCATCAAGTTCTCCTGGACCAACTTGAAACCCACTTCTACAGAATCATGGGAGCAATGTGTCTTCAAACCAGAGGATAGAATCAAGCTCTTGTTAATGATATGGAAGACTGGAGGGAAAAAACAAATGCACAAGAATTTTCATAAGAAGAACTTAGGCCTAACCTGTGATGGAATTTATTTCTTCCCATCCACTCTGGGGCTGCTAGGAGCCACTGTGGCTGGCTGATGTAGAGATATTCTCCACCAAGCCATCTCCAGTGGCCTCAGATATGCACTCACAGAAACAAGTTGCATGCACAGGGTGCTATGGTGGCCTGAGATTGTAGCGACTGTGCATTGAGAGACACTAGAAGTCGAAAAAATGGCAGGCAGGGGTGTCTTGCAGTCACATGTCCCAGATTCACATCTGCTTAGAATATTTTTAGCTCAACACATTTCTTGTCACTGAAACTGAGCATGAGCTGTCACATACAATTCAAGATAGGGCAAGACTTGACTCTGTTTCCTATTTTTCAGCAGCTAAAGGCCCACACTTCAGAACTCATTTGGGTGATTATAGGAACAATGAAGTCATGACAATTTCATCATCGGGAAGGCCTGCCATGTCTTGTAAGTGATTTGATATTTACATAGATCAGGCTTGGAAAATAATGAACTCTCAGGAAAGATATGGACACACCTCCCTACGTCACAGAGAAGAAAATGCTAATTGCAAGGAAGAAACCAAAGTAACACGTCCCCAAAGTTGCTCTGTGGAAGCCCAAATGTAGCTACCTTTCATGAAAAGATAATGGATGCATATCATAGCGTCATTTTAGAGATCCTCAGACTACATTAGCAAACAAAAGGCTCTGAAGTCCAGCAATTATAAAACCTTCACGGCAGGATTTCCTACAAGTCTTTGCTCATGAAAAATTTTTGTTGTTGTTGTTCAAGGAACACCTATTACCTGGAATGACTTCTAGGAAATGCTGGCCAACAAAATGGCTTGTGTTGTTGCAGAGGTCCAGAAAAACATTTTCTCCTAATTTGCAAGTCCTTAGAGATGACTCCAAAACAAAAGTCCTGCTTAATAGATTCTATCTGGGAATAACTAGTTCACACTGATTTTCAGAGAAAGAGCTGAGAGGCTGGAGTTAAATCACACTCAAAAATAAAAGAGATCCCACTTTTGGGTATATCCCAAAGGAATTGAAATTGGTATATCAAAGAGATAGCTGCACGTTACAGTTCATTCCAGCATTATTCACATTAGCTAAGATATGGAATCAACCTAAGTGCCCATCAACAAATAAATGGATAAAAGAAATGTGGTCTATATAAACAAAGGAATACTATCAGCCTTTTAGAAATAGTAAATTCTGTAATGTGCAATAACATGGATGAACTTGGAGGATATTATGCTAAGTGAAATAAGCTAGGTAAAGAAAGACAAATACTGCATGATCCCACTTGTATGTGGAATCTAAGAAAGTTGAGTCCAAAGAAGCAGAGAGTGGAATGTTGGTGACCAGAGACTGGGGAGGGATGTGGGTGGGGAAAAGGGAGATATCGATCAATGGGTACAAAGTTTCAGTTAGACAGGAGAAATAAGCTTTAGTGATCTATTGCACAAAATGGTGACTATAATTTTTTAAATGCATCGTATGTTTCAAAATTGCTAAAAGGATAGATTTTCAATGTTTTACCAAACAAAAAAATACATATGTGAGGTGCCAGACTTGGTAATGAGACTCATTTAGTTATTTCACAAGGTGGCCATATCAAAATATCATATCATGCCTTATACATATATACAATTAGTATTCGTAAATTAAAATAAATTTTAAAAATAAAGGAATGCCTAAAATACGAAAGAGAAGTTCTGAACTTTCTTGTGATTGCCATTCAAGTTCCTATCTCAGAAAGGAAGTCAAAACTCCAGGTAGAAGGCCAGCTGTGACCTTCAGAAAGTTCTAAGCAGGGCCTTGGTCACTGACCTTGGTTCTAAAGTTGGAAGAATAAGTTTCTAAGTCCTTTTTCCTTTCTTAACTGCAGTGTGACCTCAAACAACATCCTTAACCTCCTCAACCCTCCCCATCCTGACCTGTAAAACGAGAAAAGTACAGTAATACCAGCAGCATCTACTTGTCTGATTCTCATGTGGATAAAAGGAGGCAACAGATGGGGAGTTCTAAGCCTGTTGTTAGCATCCATCCAATCCATGGTGGCTATTAGGACAACTGGCCATTTGGGTTACTCACCAGTGTTCCCATAGCAAACTGCACTGAAACACTTTTAATGGTGAAATTTCATTATTTTTTTTCCTGGGCAATGAAGAAGGTGGCAGTCAAAGTGAAGGGAAGAGGGGTTGCAAGACGTGGAGGTAGTGGTGGCAACTCTGGAGAGGAAAGGAACATGGCCAAGAAGTTGGGATTTGTGCTAAATCAAGAAGGAAGAACCCAAAAGCAGCCCAGAGACTTCACAGCCACGTAAGAAAAATACAGGGGGCCAGGCACGATGCCTCATGCCTGTAATCCCAGCACTTTGGGAGGCTGAGGTGGGTGGATCACGAGGTCAGGAGTTTGAGAGCAGCCTGACCAACACGATGAAACCGTGTCTCTACTGAAAATACAAAAATTAGTCGGGCATGGTGGCCCACACCTGTAATTCCAGCTACTTGGGAGGCTGAGGCAGAAGAATCCAGGAGGCAGAGGTTGCAGTGAGCAGAGATTGCACCACTGTACTCCAGACTGGGCGACAGAGTGAGACTCCATCTCAAAAAAAAAAAAAAAAAAAGGACGTGACTATTGCCAAAACCAACTTGTAAAACATCACCATGAAATGTCACCAAGCTACCTACAAGATGCTGGGCATACCTTCAGGGGAAGGAAGAAACAACTATGCAACTTTCAGTTGCTTCATTTTTCTCTTGCATTTCTAGTCCAGGTTTGGTTTTGGTTTTCTGTTATTGTTATTGTTGTTGTTTTGCATTCCAAAAATAAAAATAAAAAACAAAAAACATTGCTATTATCCGGGCCTACAGGTTTTTCAAGAATATGTAGTCTGTTCATTACTTACATTACATGGGGACTGGGCATGCAGCCTGAATGAAAGGAGTATTCACCTCTGCTCAGAGCCAACAAGGGATGCTCAGATGGGCACTTGTGGGGTAGGTCGGGGCTTCACTTGTGTGTGAGTTTTCCAAGCTGCTGTAACAAATGATGAAAAACTGGGTGCCTTTAAACAAGAGATGGAACTGAAGTGTCAGGAGCCCGTGCTCCTGCTGAAGTCCCCAGGGGAGAATCCACCCCAGCCTCCTCCAGCTTCTGGTGCTCCTGGCCTCCTTCAACTCTAGGCAGCATCACTCAAGAACACGATGAAAATAGTATTATCAGACCCATTTTACAAATTAGGAAATTAGAGTCCATATTGATTAAGCAATTTGTAAAAATGTGCATAGATGTTTAATGGTGGGAGTGGAATTTGAATCCACGCCTGAGTGGCTTTAAAGTTCATATGCCTAAGCACTAGTCCAGCTGTTCTCAAACTTAAATATGCATAATAACAACTTGGGGGAATTGATTCAACATAGGTTTCCAGCCTCAGAGGATTTGAATCACTGGTGTGGACTGGAGCTTGAGGATGTTCGTTTTAGCAAGGAAGGTGATCTTGGTGTGATTCTTCAGAATTACACTCTGTACAGAAAGTTACACTGCATCCTAAGCTCACGCCCAAAGTAGGGTAACCAGCTGTCTTAGTTTGCACACAGAAAGTCTCTCACGCCAGGGAAACTGGGATAGCTGGTCACCTCACAGGCCTCACTCGAGCCTACACAATCCACTTTTAGCACAGTGCCTGGCACATGGTGGACCCTTGAAAAATATTTGGGGAATGAATGAAGGAAGGAAGGAATACAGCTCCCAGTGGAAGCCTAGGGTTGACTGGCTTGGCTTCCCTGCAGCAAGAGATCTGAGGAAAACTTCAAGGGCTAACTCAGAGGGACAGCTTTGCCTGCTGCCCTGAGGAGTTGGTCACAGCCCTGGAAAAAGTGGTACCTCATCATGTTCCCATTTGTGCTGACGTGTGCAGGCGACACTTGTCCTTAATGCAAAAAGAAAGGAGAAGAAGGCAGGAGTAAATCTCTTCTGTCATGATTACTCTTCCTGCCTTTTCACTGTCCTTTCCCTAAACCCTCAACCCTCCCCTTCCCATTCTGCAGAGAGATCTGTCTACTGAGGAGTGGGAATTGAGGGAGGGACCCTGGCATTGGGAGACTGAATTCCGTTCACATTCTGCCTCTGACCCACTGGTGCTTCTTCTTGGCAAATCAGTGAAATCTATTGGGACCTGAGAAATGGCACTAAAAAGCTATGGGAATTAAGCTCCTTTCTTGATTATCTCACAAGGCTGGCCTGTGGTATGTGCATGTGGACAGGACTATGCTAAACAAGGAAGGCTCAGATAATAAAGTGCAGTTATTTTAAACATCCATTCATTCATCATTCCCCAACACAGTGGGTGACTTGAAGGCCCTGTTCAGAGCTAAGGCCAGCACTAGGCTTCTGGAATCTTACTAGTTTAGAACTTTTGATCCTTGAGGAAGACTAGCATGTAACAGATAATCACATATACCAGGATACATAATTATGATCATGACATCATGACGTGTGCTACAGAAAAAAAAGAAGACAGTTTCATCAGACCACATAATATGGGGACCTGACCCAGTCTTGTGGTTTATGGAAGATTTCCCTGAGGAAATAACATTAAGGTGAGGTCACAGATTGAGTTGGAGTTCGCCAGCTGAAGAAAGGGTGGAATGGCATTCTTAGACAAGGGAACAGCAGGTGCAAACACATTGCTATAACGGATGGCAAAGTTTTCAATCCATCAATCTTTTTTCTCTTTCCCCTCTTGCTCCCTCTCTACCTCCTTGTCTTTTTCTCTCCTTCTCCATATCATTCTTACGTCTTTCTTCTTTTACTTCTAATGTGGTTAATATACATTCATCTGCTTGCTCTTGGTGTCGTTAAACAGATAATATTCCTGGGTCCCCAATTTGCATAAACGCTGTGGTGGACTTTCCTTCCAAATTTCCATCTCTAAGCATGCCCCCACATAAACACTGGCATTCAGTGGTGTGGAAAAAAAAAAAAAAATACAAGGCCACAAAAAACTCCTCATTCCACTGAGTTTTGCATTACATTGCAAATCACTCAGACATGATTTCTGGTACTGACCTTGCACCAGCTTCGAGGTGTCTTGGGCTGCTGGTGGATCCTGAGGTCTTCAGGTGGGCAAGGCAGCCACAGTTGAGTTGGTTCAGCTTGCAGATTTGGTAAAGAGCTTGGAAGACATTTCCCTGGGAGTGGAAACAAGTGGCATCCTTCCAGGAGAAACAGAACTCTTTTCACGTCGTTCGCTCTGATTCGCGCTACATTAAAATAAACCTTCAGTGTCAGCTTCTGGTGCGAGCCTCAGGACTCTTCTAAATGTATCGTCTTCACAAAGGCATTTTCACTGTTAATCAACAGAGCGCCATGGATTTGACGCTCTGGTATTGGAGTACAGGTTTTGCAGTTATTTATTTACCGAGAGGGAAACAACAGTGGTTCCATTTGCCACTCCTAAATTTATTGTCAGTCCCTCTGTGTGGTGTAAAATTGTTAGTCGTCTTCAACAGCTCTCAGAAATAAGCATTCCAAATATATTCGCCTACTGTACAAAGATGTGCTGATGCCACTCCTTGCAATTTTGCCAGAGAGGATGGGAAATAGTAGATGTAACTGGTAGGAAATGAATCTTGGGAAGAAAACAAAAACCTAGGACTTTTGCAAAGCCTATGAAATAGCAGGAATTGCAAAGGTGCTTCCTAGCATAGCCTACTTAAAAATGGCCAGGTTAATCACTACAGGCATAAAGGACAGGAGAAGGAGCGTTCCCATATTAACACAGTGGGAAAGGGCAAGAGGATGAACTTTCTGTGTAAGATGGCCCCAACCACCAATGGTCAACCAATGGGCCCACCAGTTCTTCCATCTGCATCCACTACCTGGCAACTCATACCCTTCTCTCTTCTCTGCCAAAAGAAAGAAAAATACTCTGACATTGGCCAGAGAATAGGAATTGTGTAAACTCAAGCAATTTGGAAGTCCCCAAACCTTTCTGCCTGAGGGAGAAACTTCCCGAAAACAAACAGGAAGTGGAACAGGGGTTTGCAACTATTTTACCACCCAAGTCAAAGATGTGCTGGAGTGCGAGTGCCACAGGTCACAGGAACTGATTGGAAAGATCTCTTCCCAACTCAGCATTCTGTAACCTCTTAACAGAGGCGTGAAATCGGCCATGATTACCAATCAGGACTAAGCTAATTTATCAGCACACTTCTGCCTAACATCTACAGTTATCCACTTCCTACCCCTAGATTACATATCTATTTATTCATTCATTTAATTCATATATAATGAGTCCTTATTATGTGCCAGCACTCTGGAATAGGAAATCCAGTCCCCATTTTATACATGTAAAAGCTGAAGTTCAGAGAAGCGAGATGACTTGTCCAGAAACACTTAGTGCCAGCCCTCTCCCAGGCACTAGGAAAACAGGATGAAAAAGACCAATTAGGTCCTTGCCTACATGGAGTTTAGATACCGTCCACTTTAAAATCTGTGTTTATTATACAATTATTCGTTTATTTTTCATTGTTAAGAAACGGCATGAAGGCATGTAGAAGAGACCAGTGGAACTTCCGATCAATTGAAAGAAACTATGTGGTCACAATGAGCGAAAGTCCTGTCACAAAAAGTAAAAGCGTTTTATATGATCTTGTGGGTGTTGCAGATGTCTAAGCGTGTGTCTGATTTTCGTTCGTTTTGCCAGTCACCCAAAAGAGTCATAGATAAGCCCTGGGGGTAGAACTCCCAGTTCCCATTTTATACATGTGAAATGGGAGTGGTTACGCCTTTAAGACGTGGGAAGTGCCAATATCACATCTTTAGGAAGTGGAATAGGAATACTGATTGACACCTGAGACCCCCCAAATGAGGCTACATATGCCCAGATGCTTTGTAAATAAAAAAGCGTTTTATAATGTCACCACTGATCGCCATAATTATTAGTGGCTGGCATTGTTATTACTACCGCATAAAAGCATAAATAATACCAAACCTGAACCTGAGCTTAGCTTTCTAGAAGAAAGAACCAATGTTAAATTTTTAGGTGTTGTTGCCTCCAGAGCAGCCCTCCAGAGAATTTCCTGGGGTGGTAGGGAGGGGATGGGGGAGAAAGCGGGTTAGAAAGCCAGGATTTTCTGAGGGCCAATGTTCTGCAGTGTCTGAGATGATAAGCAGACGGAGATTCCATTAGCTCCACTGATCCAGCATTGGGCTTTAGCCAACAGCAGACCCATCACGAGACCCCGGGCCAAAGATGAGCAACAGCTGCTGGAAACCGAGGCTTCTCTCCCCATCCACACAGTAAAACCACTCTTCCTAGCGAAACAAAATGTTCTCATTTAAAATTATTTATTTAGTTTTTAAAGAAAGCCATGCGAGGCATTAAAGTTGTGCTGAAGCTGGTTGTGTTCAAAAACTCCAAATGATAACAAATGTTTTTATTTTATTTTATTTTCCAAACCATACGGATGTGCCAGCTCAACGCATCACCACTTGTTTATGCCAGAGCAGCTGTCGGCACCCTGATAATGCTATATAGCATCACTCAAGCGCAGATTGCCAAACCAATGGAAATCATCTCACACATTGAAAAAATAAAAATAAAAATAAAACCCCACTTTAAATAAGATTCCAACTGTAAACTTCTGCAAGAAAGAGGGTCGGGTAGAGGGGTGCGGAAATCCTATAAGCAGTCTTAAAATTCAGTATTGTTTTAACCAGGATAAAGTGTGACTCGTCTGGTTAATCACAACTAGTATTTGACCTTTACAAAGGTACAATTTATGTTTCATGGCCAAGTACAATTTTGTGTTTTCTTTTTTTAATTATAACACTATGATTCAGAAGTCAGCCGCAAGAACAGAGTTTGGAAACTTGATTCCCTATAGGTTTTAGGCACTTTTTATGTATTTATTTGTTTTGACCATGAAAAAATAACCACTCATGACAGGGGTAAATTGCCAAAGACACACATCTCGGCCTGGTGTCCTAGAATCACCCGAAACCTTTATTAAAGTCAGTTCACATGTCCAGCCCCTGCGTCCTACACAGATGAGAGTAAGTTAAGCAGAGGATTACACTACAAGGAAAAGTCCTCCAGCTGGAAGGAAGCGAGCTCTGAAAAAACACACAGAACGTTGTGCTTCTGTTTGGCCTCTGTGAGCCAAAATTCTACCTGCTGCAACTTCCTTTATTGTCAATGTTTCATGCTGCAGACAGCTAGCAGGGGACTAGAAAGAAACAGGAATAGAAGTCATAGGCACAGCCCTCCAATGCGGGAGGCACTATGCATGATCTCATTCAATCCCTGACTTCAGCGAGATAAGCAAGATTATGACCATTTTACAGATGCAGGAATGGAGGCCTAGAGTGGAGAAGTCACTTGTCCAGGGTTGTTGTGAGTTGAACTATATCACCCAAAATGTGTGTTGAAGTCCTAACCACTAGTACCTGTGAATGTGACCTTGTTTGGAAATAGGGTCTTCGCAGATATAATCACGATCCAAGTTAAGATAAGATTGTACTGGAATAAGGTGGGCCCTCAACCCAATGTGGCTGGTGTCCTTATAAGAAAAGGAGAAGAGGGGCCGGACGCGGTGGCTCAAGCCTGTAATCCCAGCACTTTGGGAGGCCAAGATGGGCAGATCACGAGGTCAGGAGATCGAGACCATCCTGGCCAATACAGTGAAACCCCGTCTCTACTAAAAAATACCCAAAAAAACTAGCTGGGTGAGGTGGCAGGCACCTGTAGTCCCAGCTACTCGGGAGGCTGAGGCAGGAGAATGGCGTGAACCCAGGAGGCGGAGCTTGCAGTGAGCTGAGATCCGGCCACTGCACTCCAGCCTGGGCAAGAGAGCAAGACTCCGCCTCAAAAAAAAAAAAAAAAAGAAAGAAAAGAAAAGGAGAAGAGACACACACACAGAGGCAAATGTCATGTGAGATACGGATATGTACAGAAAAAAGAGGATGGAAGGACACATGTGAACACCATGTGACAATGGAGGCAGAGGTTGGAGCAATGTGTCTACAAGCCAAGGAAAGCCAAGGATTGTTGGCAACCACCAGAAGCTAAGAGAAAGGCGTGAAACAGACCTTCCTCTAGAGACCTCACTGAGAGTGTGACCCTGCCGGCACCTTGATTTCAGACTTCCAGCCTCTAAGCTGTGAGAGAATAAATTCCTGCTGTTTTAAGCCACCTCATTTGTGGTAATTTGTTATGGCAGCCCTAGGAGATTAATACAAGGTGTTAATATGGTTCAGACATCTTACAATGACTGGATATCTTTTGCTCAAAATGAGAAAGAGAAACACTCTTGGCTGGGAGCAGTGGCTCACACCTATAATCTTAACACTTTGGGAGGCCGAGGCAGGAGAACCACTTGAGCTCAGGAGTTCAAGACTAGTCTGGGCTGCACAGTGAGACCCAGTATTTGCAATTTTTTTTTAATCAGCTGGGCATGGTGGTACACTCCTATAGTCCCAGCTACTCAGGAGGCTGAGGCAGAAGGACACTTTGAGCCCAGGAGTTTGAGGCTGCAGTGAGCCATGATCCCACCACTGCACTCCAGTCTGAATGACAGAGTGTGACCCTGTCTCAAATAAATAAATAAATAAATAAATAAATAAAATACAGAGAGATAGAGAGAAGCAATTTCTATGCAGGAATTTTGGTGCATTTCAAAGAATTTCAAAGATAAAGGAGAAATATATGACAGGGAATGGCAGAACTGGGAAGCCTTCTCCATAGCTCTGTTCATGACTCAGTATTGAATGCCTTCTCCACGACACATGTCTCACCAGGTATTGAGGATTCAGAGCTGAGTCCATAGGCCCTGTCTTGGAGAGCTTAGCATTCAGTTTATAATGCTGAGTAATACTGGAAATGCCAGTGATGGATTTTACAATGCAGCGAGGTACTGGAGGCATTCTCATCAGAGAACTCACCTTTGCATTAGACTTAAAAGGATGAACAAGATAGTGCATGATGGAGAAGGCACAGAAAATTGCCAAGCAGATGGAGCTCTTTGAGCAAAGGCCTAAAAGCAGAAGGTTGCCAGGTTTAGTAACAAAAGAAAACAAAATTACAGAATTCCAAGCTAAGTTTGAATTTCAGATAAATAATGAGTTTTTTTTTCAGTATAAGCATTTGTTATGCAATATTTGGGACATGACTTATACTAAAACAGTATTCATTGTTTATCTGAAATTCAAATTTAATTTGGCATGCTATATTTTCTCTGGCAATCTGATTGAAGCATGAACAGGAGAATTGTGTCCAGAGAACCACTAAGGGTTCCATATAACAGGGGGGAAGAAAAAAAAAAAACTGAGCAAAGGGCTGGCAGGAAAAGAATCTGAAACAGCATGGGGAGACCTGGTCTTGAAAAGGTTTCCATGCCATGCTATGGCAGTCCACAGACGACATTGTGGTTAAGAACCTGAACTGTGGTGCCAGAATGCTTGGGTTTGAACATCACCTTCACTGTTTACTCATGATATAAACTGGATCCTCGGTTTACCCATCTGAAAATTAGTGATAAAATAACATCCAATCCACAGCATTGCTCTGGCAAGTAAATGAATGGGTACATAGTAAGCATTCGTCCATGCTAACTGCTATTATTGGCACTGGACACACGCTCATGTATAAAAGCAAGAAACAAATGCTACTATCCAAAACCAGATGTTATCAGAGGTTGGTAGACAAATATTGAGAGCACATACTGTGTACTTGGGATACAAATGTTTATGATAAATTCCTTGCTCTCCAGAGGTATGCGTGTGTTTGGCTACAAATTACCTAGAATACCAACTATGACAGTGGGTTCAATTATTTTTAAAGTACTTGTTACCAGCTATTATTTGTTGGTCACTGTCTACCTACCATCTCCATAGTCAAACGCAATGAAGTCTATCAACTCTGAGAAGCTCTTTACAAAATTATCTGGTTTAATTCTCATAAAAATCCAGTGATGTTGGCATCATTATCCCCAATTTATTCATGAGCTATCCAAGAATGGAGGTGGAATTGCAACAATAGGAGCTTGGATGTCAAACGTCAATGCAGGCAGGAGCTGAAGACATCTTATGAATAGAATGGGGGATGTTTAAGGCAGTATTTGATGGGAATGTAGAATTAGATCAGGTGACAGGAAGGGTGGCGATTGAGGAACAACTGCAAGGAAAAATCCCTGGCAGTGATTCACGAATTGGGGTGGTGAGGCAACATTGAGGAGAAACGTTGATTGACGCAGAAGCCATGTGTTAGCAAAGAGAAGCCTGGCATCTTCACAGGAGGGTCTCCATTGGCAGGGTGAGCGGTTTTCTGTGGCTCTGGTGATCTGCTGCAGGTTTTACAGAGAGGACAGTCAGACAGGATGCCTGAGATGGTTCTAAATGACAATCTGGAAGGAGGGTGGGAGCCAGAAAAGTCAACCTCTTGCCCAGACTCATCCCTGGACAATGGCTTGCTCAGGTTGATTTATTTCTCTGGAACCAGTCTAGCCAGTTTGGGTGCTCTGGATTCACTAGCAGTGAGCCAAACCTGGGGATGCCCAAGGCTTGATATATCTGCTTGCCCTCCTCTCAAGGGACGTGACATCATCCAAGCACCAGCATGGGTCATTTTGATAATGCACTATCTGGCCTCATTTGACAAGAAAAATCCTACCAAGGAGAAATCGCACCCCAGTCCAGGGGCCTCTGAGTAGTGGGTTTAAGGAATGAAGAACCATTTTGCTCACATGAGAAATATGTGGGTCTCTTCAAAGGCGAAATGGTTTGAGGAGGAGAGCGTTCTTTGAAATCTCAACATTTAGTTAGCAAACAAGGTTTACTCCTCATTGCATGTTGCAGTTCAGATTTTTTTCCTGGGTTTAAGACTTAAACCAATTAGTGTGAACACATAAATCTCCATGTTTTCAACATGTTTATTGAGTGTCTATTTTGTGTTAGTTTATTGAGCATCGATTTTATGTCAGGCACTATGTTCGACTTTTACACACTCTTTGAACATTAGTACATTCTCACTTAATCCTAACGGCACCAAGTGTTATCTCTATTTCATAGATAAGAAAACTAAGATTCAGAGAAGTTAAGGGACTCCTCCATGGTCAACTAAGTGATAGGGCACAAACCTTGAATACAGGTCTCTTGACCCTAACTCTTATCTTTTTACCCACTTTTTATCTTTCCAAAGGATTAAAAGACAAATAGTGTTCTTTATTTTCTAGATGATGAAAGAAGAGAACCATTGCCTGATTTTTTATTGACTCAGAGAGAGAAAAAACCGTCTCAGAATATCCTGCTCTTGTGAACTCTACCAACTTAGAGATTCTTCCTGAAATATTCCTATTGCCAAACACACAACACACATACACACACACACAACTGAAGCTATAACAACATCTTTACTCTTTAAAAGGGTCCTGGAAACAGCTTGAAATCAAAGATGCAAATCTTTTAATACTTTGTCCTAAGAAAATATCGTGGGTAAAAATCATGGCAATGGATTTCAGGTAGTGAAGTTAACAGGTGTCTCTTACTCTACATAGTAATTTTTTTTGCTAGAAGTTGCATGTAAATTGATTGTTGCTTAATTCAATGTGATTTAAAATTCACTTGCAAAACTTTAATTGAAATTAGTTCTACAGCATCTTGGTTTATAAGATGAATAGTCCTTTTGTAATCTGTGCATTTACAAATTGTGATTCCTTTAAATTGTGTTATAGGAAAGCTGTGACTATCTATCTGCTAGAGAGGTTGATAATTTCTTTGTTTTCCTCTTCTTGGAAACAACTCTAACTTAAAATTGGTCAATCTCAAAACATTGAGAGATGTAAGTCCTCTAAGTCTCCATGAGACACTTAATATAAACTCTTGTAAAAAAAAAATTCACCTGCAGTTAGGTATAGACATTTCAAGTTCTTGGGTCTTAGCGTTCCCATCTAAAAAAAATAGACTAAATATTCTTCTCATTAACTTATGTATCTGGCAAATGCTCTCACATCTCCCAGGCTCTCGAAGTCAGAGTTTCTGGATACAGAAGTATAACATAGCCTAGAAATGATGAAGAGACTCCTTTTCACACACACGAAAAATGATAAATTCTAACTAGGAAAAAGAAATGATAATAAACAGATTACTGGAGCCACCTGGTTTGTAGAACTTTTATTATTCAGACAAGAAAGTCAAGCTGCATAGAATTTACTCATTAGGGTCCTTACTGAAGACTTAAGCTGCACCCAGAGAGGGCCAAAGAGTCCACGAAAATAGCAGCCATTCAAAGATCATCTCCTTTCATGACAAAAGCGCTCATTAAATCAGGTGCAACAGCAATGTATCTCGACATAATAAAGGCCATATATGACAAGCCACACCTAGCATCATGTTCAACGGTGCAAAGCTAGAAGCTTTTCCCCTCTAAGATCAGGAAAAGACAAGGATGCCCATGGTCACCACTGCTATTCAATGTCGTACTGGAAGTTGTAGCCAGAACAGTTACGCAGGAGAAAGAAATAAAAGGCATTCAAATCAGAAAGAAAGAAGTACAATTGTCTCTGTCTGCAGAGGAGCAATAATTTGGGGTGGTAGTGCTAATGGCGATGATGGTGATAATACTGCTGATGGCAGTAGTGGTCATGGTGATGGTGATGATGGTAATAATAGCAGTTATGGCAATGATGATGGTGACGACGATGGTGGTGGTGGTAGTGATGGTGATGGTACTGGTAATAGTGATAATGACGGTGGTAATGATGATGGTGGTAGTGGTGGTGGTGATGATGATGGTGGCAATGATGGTGGCGATGATGGTGGCTGTGGTGGTGGGGATGGTGATGGTAGTTATAATAGTAGGTGTGGCAATGGTGCTGGTGAGCATGGCAGTGGTTGTGGTGGTGGTGATGGTGGTAGTAATCATGGTGATGGTGGTAGTGATGGTGGTGATGGCGATGGTGGTAGAAACAGTAGTTGTGGCAATGATGATAGTGAGCATGATGGTGTTTGTGGTAGTAATGGTGATGGTGATAGTGGTGGTGGTGATGGCAGCAATAGTAGTTGTAGCAACGATGCTGGTGATGTTAATAGTGGCGGTGGTGATGGTGATGGTAGTAACAACAGTAGTTGTAGAAATGATTGTGGTGATGATAATGGTGGCGATGATAATGACGGTGATAGTTATTGTGGTGGTGATGTCAGCGGTGACGTTAGTGGTGGAGGAAATGACATGGAAACTGTTATTTCAATAGTCTTGGAACTAATACATACTCTCATTCACTGCCCTTGATTCATCTTCCACTCTCCCAACACTCAACCTCTAACCAGCATGCTTCTCTTGGTGTCTCCATACAACTATCCCCCTGATATAAGTCTATCTTATCATCTCCCTTTCTCGCTATTCCTCTTTTCAAATCTAATTCTCCAACCAGAGACCTCTCTCATCTGCCCGCACTGAGTCCAGATACTTTATTAGTGCCTCTGTATTTCTGCCATGTGCATGAGTTTTTCTTCTCCTTTTACTCTTTTGGAATGACTTCATTCATTCTACCATCTTTTATTTACTTTCAGACCTGTCTTATATGGACACCATCATATTGGAGCAGTCCTCTTCTTTTAAATGGTCTCCAAAATTATTTGGCTATATGGTGTTTCTTTGGAATAAGTCCTAAAATGGTGAAATGTTTTCTCTTTCTGAAACTTAATGTCTGTTGTAAAGGCCTTTATGCACTCCTAAAAGCTCCCCTCTCCTGTTCCAGAAGGCATCTGGACTGGTTTAGTCCACCTGTCCTGATATTGTGCTAAGAAACTATTACTGCATTGCATATTCTCCTTCATGTTTTCTTTTCTAAATAAATAACTGAACCAATTAGAGAATCCTAGCT
The DNA here is from genome assembly GCF_000951045.1 of Mandrillus leucophaeus. Lineage (NCBI taxonomy): Eukaryota > Metazoa > Chordata > Mammalia > Primates > Cercopithecidae > Mandrillus > Mandrillus leucophaeus. Next base: position 3,588,191 of record NW_012103920.1, read on the forward strand.
CCTCCAGTACATGCAAAATGCCCTTTCTACTCTCTTCTATTAACTGAAGTTTCTTTGGCCTTGGGTCTTCTCTTATGTCATAAGTTTATACCAATACTCTGTGAATCTAGGTTTAGCATATACAGTTGTTGTCTATGCTGCACTGTGATCTTGCATATAGTAGATTCTCCTCATCCAAATATCACTTTTAAGGATGTCTGTTGGAATAAGAAGTCATTGGGTGACTGAATGAGCAAACACTGACTCAGTGCTATAGACCTAGCACAATGGTCAGCATCTACTGGGCACTCAATATTTGTTCACAGACTGACTGATTGACTGAATGAATGAATGAAAATGAGGAACTGAGAAAGAATGAGAAGACATGTTCCAACCATTCTCCTTGAGATGATCAGAAAAATTGTCACAAAGGAAGTAAGGCGATTTGCTTTTGGTGGCTAGAATTTGGATTGACAAAGATGAAATGGATAAGGTGATAGGTTCCCTAGGAGGAACAAACAGGATATGATGGTGGAGGTAAGAAGCAAGTCTCATCTCTTTCCATGAGAATATTTCCAAAGATAATCTCCTTTTCCTCCTCTTCTTTCTTCCTCTTCTTGGATAATGGCTCTTTACACTTCTTTTTTTTTTTTTTTTTGCCTTTTATGTATTTATGTATGATTGTTTTAACTTTTATTTTAGGTTCAGGTGCTTATGTGCAGGTTTGTAATATAGGTAAAATACTGGTGGTGGGGTTTGGTGTACATACTATGTTGTCACCCAGGTGATAAGCATAGTACCCAATAGGTAGCTTTTTAATCCTCACCCTCCTCCCACCTTCCACCCTCAAGTAGGGACTGGTGTCTGTTGTTCCCTTCTTAGTGTCCATGTGTACTCAATGTTTAGCACCCACTTTTAAGTGAGAATATGAAGAATTTGGTTTTCTGTTCCTATGTTAGTTTGTTTAGAATAATGGCCTCCAGTTCCATCCACGTTACCACAAAGGACATAACCTTTTTCTCTTTTTATGGCTGCATAGTATTTTATGGCATATATGTGCCACATTTTATTTATCCTCTAATCAACTCATGCAAGGCCACTGACTGCTAGAAGGTACCTGGAGTGAGTGAGGTGGCTGTAGCCACTTTCCCGTGGTTTCTCACAATCCACCAGGACTCAGCCCTCACTTGCCTGGGCCATGCACAGTGGTTCTCAGTGTCCACTGTCAGTGTTTTATATTCCCACAGTCTCTGGCCCTATTAGAATGGTGACAAAACCTCCACTGCTGGTTCCAGGCGGTGGCCCCTTTTTGGTTCCTATCACATTGCTAAGTTCTAGAAGAACACGAAAACCCTGGCAGAGAACACTTCTCTTTACAGGCTGAGGGAGCAGAAGTTGGGGAGCAGATTTGCTTATCACTCAGCAAGGCAACAAGGAAAGAGCTTTGCTGTCTGTTCAGACCGAACGCACCCAACTCATACTGTCACACTGCAAGTTTATCTCCCCAACTAGATGTACATTCCTTAGAAGCAAGGACTGTGTTTCATTCAACTCTGTACTCCCACAATGTCTAACACATGGTTTGAAAACAGTAAATATTTATAAGAACAAATTGGTGAAAGCTTATCCCTTAAGCCGGCCTGAAATGAGTCATCATCAATGGTGCTTATGATGATACAGTACTTGAGACTACAAGCTTTGGACCCAGAGGGACCAGGGGTTATGTCCTGATTCTGATCCTGTTGAATGACCTTGACCTTGACAAGTGATTACAATTTTAAGTGTCAGCTCCCTCATCCACGCGGTAAACACACCAGAACCTACCTTACAGGGTCAGATGAGGATTAGATAAGACAATATACTTAAAACGCCAAATAGCACCTAACATATGTCAAATGTTTAGTAAATATGACCCACAATTATTCCTTACATTATGGCTTACATATATAAAGTATAATCCAGAAATACCTATAATAAGGGTCATTCCCCTGTTCAACTTCACAAAGATGCTGAAGATCAAGGTGATCTAAGATGACAGACCCAGCAGAAGTGGAGGTCCCAAATGATGATCTTGAGACCTCTCAGATAAGCAGAGGTGCAGGGAAAGGTAAAGCACATGGAGATGAGATCTGAAAAAAAATAAGAAAATTAGGCCCCTCTTAAATTACCTCTACCCAGCATTAATCACAATGGATGCAGCATAAGGTCTATTTTTACACCAACACTAGAGGTCACAGGCAGTGGACATTTTGTATTTTTTTTTCTACTTCTCAAATTACTCAGGACTCAAAGTGGAAAAGATGACCTGTTGGTTTGCTGATGGGATATTTTAGGCAAAGTCATGGGGCACTGACTTTTCTCTTCTCAGGACAAAGTAAAGTGATGCTTTGTCAACCACCTGGCCAATTTTGCTGCTGTCAACAGTGGATCCTAATAACATGGTCGGCAAAGTAGGTTGGGGCCTCCTGTGTGATCTACTTTAGCTCCTCGGTTTCCTATACAGACTGTCTCCATTGATCAGATATAATCGAATAATGGCTGAAATTCTGCATCTCCATGGGCCCTATAGGCCATTTCTTTATGACATGACCAAATTGGCCATAGCGCATTCAATTTGTTTTAATGGCCAACACAGATGCAATTAAGCGGATTGACTGTGCAGCGATCCAAATTGTCCATTAAGAAGGTGGCCGAAATAACTGGACCAAAATCATGTACCCCCCATCCACTTATTTTGGGATGTCTAGACTTGGCCGCACCTTTAATTTTCTTAAAACCCCCGTTAACTAGCTCTGTTTAATGTTGATGCTACAGTGTTCTTGAGAATGAAATGAAGCAGGTTTGAAAAAATAAAAAGAGATTTTTAGGATGATTCTAAACCTTCTGATCTGAGTGAAGTAAAAGGAAGTAAGCACCTCATTCGAGCTCTGAAGATTTACAAGGATATGAGAAATTAAATGCATTGGTGCAGATTGCTACTAATACTCATTTTATGAGGAGGGATTTATCTTCTCACATTAGCAGCCCCCAAGGTTGTGATCTGTCTCTATAATATGTACCTGCATTTGAACAATTGACAATTGACTTCATCTGTTCCTACTTTGCTAATTTAATCTGTGAAGAATAACTACTCTTGCAGGAATTTTAAAGATGAAAAACACATCCATTATATTATTGAATACAATTGATCTTTGAGTACCTGTGTATGGTTAGATATATGCATTTGATTCCTTTGTACAACTATCAGACAGTCTATATAGGAAGTCTCATTTATTAGGTAGAGGTAGAATGTGTCTGCTAAGATATTTTCAACTAGATATTTAGCAGTACAGGACCAGTTATTGCTAACAGAAGTAGGCAAAAAAAAAAAAAAAAAAAGAATACAATCAATCTGATCTATCTTGAACTTTCATGTTTAAAGTCTCTATTTTCCATTTCAGTGAGCATTTTTCTTTTATATATGTGTCATCAATAGTCATGGGCAAAATCAAAAAAGAGACACATCAAAATAGAGTAACTAGCAAATAAATAAAAGCATCTCAGCTGTCTTCCAAGCAATATATTTCTCCCATCATTTGCTAAAATTACTGGTATTTTAAATCGATACTGTGTTTTTTGACTTTGAAAATACATTTTCACTACAGTCTCGTTTTATTCTCCAGGACTTCTTCTAAGTCAGGTGTGGCTATCCCCATTTGGCTGATGAGGGAAGCACAGCAAAACCGAGGGACTTACCAAGGTTACATGGTAATTAGTGGCAAATGGAGGAACTAGGGCTGCTGCCTCAGAGCCTTGGTCCCCCTCCTGAGAAGGCAAAGGATGATCTGCAGTCACACTGACAATCTAGACCCAATTCTCTTATAGACTCGGAGGAGGATGGCTCATCTCAACCATAACATCCCCAGGGTCGCAGTTCTCTCGATTCCAAGCAATTTTCTCAAAAGCAATATAGTGTCATGGTTAAAAGTGAAGTATCTGGATTTGAATCATATCTTCATTTTTCTTGGACATAAACTAAAGATAACAATAGCACCTACCTCATAGTGTTATTCTATACTATCTCCTGACTGGGTTTATGAGTTCTCTCCTGTTGACCAGTCTATACTGATTGGGCCACTATGACTACCTAGTATTCAGTAAATATTTGTTGAATGAATAAATGAGAAATAAACAAGATGACAATATCAACTGCCTGTCATATAGTCTTAAATACTCTATAAATGTTCACTATTACTAATAAAAGTCTTTGTAATAGATTATACTAGAAAGACAGAGCCTTAGTTTCTTCATCTCTAAAATGGGCTAAATAATATTGCTCTTTTAGGGTTGTCAGAACTATTTTAGACAGATCCATACAGGGTGCCTGGTATGGTATTTAGTCTTAGTGCTGCTGAGCTGTTATTACTATTGTTGGTGGTGGTGGTTATTTACAAACTTTGGGACTCCTCTAAGATTTTGCATATGTAAAGCAAGTGAAAGTGGAAAAGAAGCAATTGAAAAAGGCTATTAGTCACTGGGCAAAATCAAAGGAGAGAGGCATCAAAATAGATAGCTAGCAAATAAATAAATATATCTCAACTGTCTTTCAAGCAATATATTTCTCCCACCATTTGCTAAAATTTTTAGTATCTTAAATTGATACTGTATTTTTTTGACTTTCAAAATACATTTTCACTGTAGTCTCATTTTATTCTCCAGGACTTCTAAGTGTTCACCATATATCAGACATTTATGTGCAACACAATAACTAGCCTATGTGGAAAATATCTGATTTACAGGTTATAGAAGCTGAGGCTCAGCCCTGTGCAAGGTCATGGCTGATGGAATTTGGGTGCCATTGTGCTTTTCTCCAAAATCTTTGATTTTTTTGAACTATATGTCCCTCAACTAGTGCTCTTGCCCTTCCTCACACTGAAGCATATTCCTCTCTAGGAATGTAATGCAGAGGCAAACTTTGAGAGCAGAGGCCAAGTGAGGCTATTGTAGCTGCTCCCCCATTGGTTTGAGGGTAAGGCAAGGACTAGCATCAAATATCTGATATACAGCAGGGGCACAGTAAATACCTGCTGGATGATTAATAAATTCCTCCTTATCTGGGGAGAAGATCAGAGGGGCAGAAGTCTCAGGGCTTTCTCACCTGCCTTGGGTCTCAGGCAAACCCAAGAGGCTCCACGAGAACTCAAGACCACAGTGGATCTCGGTCACACTATTGCTACTGCAAACATTTTTCAGGATATATCTCATATATTCTCTCAATTTAGAAAGAGAGATTTGTTTAGTGGCCCTACATTAATACCTTCCCTTCTGCTCTACCCCACAGCTCCCGCGTTCAACAGGCCCCCAGTAGTCCCCATTTGTAACACACGGCAAATTTAATGATACTTGGGAAACATGAACCACCTCCTCAACTCTTCTATTTTTTTACAGCGACACAATTAGCCAGATGACGAAGCTCTTTAAAATGAAAGAAAACACTAAAAAAAATTGATTTTTTCTACAGAGCCATAATATTAAATGTATCATTCCAAACTGAAGTGGGGACTAATTTAGAAGCGATGCATAAATCTAAAACTATCTGAGTACGGCGACATTTTTTTTTAAAAAAGCCTAACAAAAAATTATATATGTGGAAGCTTGTCTATCATTAAATTACTTGGTTTGGATTTCCACTAATAAAATATAAGGACTTGTTACTATATTAGGCAAGTCACTCCCATTATTAATTTGTTAGATAAATGGCTCCTCTATCTTGGAACTTTAAATGAAATGGAATTCACTAATCTTAATTGCTTTGCCTTCTACTGGAACTTTTTCCCATTAGTTCAGCATGATTTTTTTTTCTTCTCTTTTCCACTTGAAGAGGGGAGCCTTCTTCAACTTAAAGCCTTAGGGTATACTTTATGGGTTTATTAATTATCAGGTATTCATTCAAAGGGGTTAATTAAGCAATAACTTTCTATTGACTGCAGTATACAAAGAATAAAAGGCTTGACTTCACCTGCTGATTAAACACCTAGTGGCCGTGCCTTCATGTTCCTCCCTGTGGTTAGGTGAAATAAAAATCTTTGACCAGTTCTGGTCATGGGTTGCAAGGCCACTCAGGAGGACAGTTACAACCAGTTTGTATTTACAACTCAAGCTACCTTGAGATTGCCGAGAAAGAGAAAGAACTTCTGCTTCTTGGGGTTTCCAAGGAGAAATTTTGTCCCTAGCATCTTTGCTAAGAATCACCATTTTTCTCTGCAGCATGCTTTTCAGCAACGGAAGGTGAAGGATGATTTCCTTCCCTGTCTCTGGGGAGTTTCATACAATTAAAACAAGTCAACATCATAAACCCACAGGGGTGGTGGCAGTTTACACACCTATCTTGGAATTTTTTGAGATCATTTCAACTTCAGGGCACATCTAAGCTTCATGCCTAGTGGTTGCAATTCTCCAAATCAAACTAGTGACAGAGGCATATCATACTTTCAAGGAAGATGGGCTCTTTGAAGACTGACCAATAACTTGCCAAACAAGGGAGGAAGGAGATGAGTGTTCACTCAGAAGATTCCATGAATTCAGCTTTTAGGAGGGAATAAAATAAAGCAGCTTTAAGGTCATGGTCTTGGGATGTGCTAGGATGTTCTTCTGAGAAGAGGAAAAAAAGGACAGTTCATGAAAAACGTATTCAACAGATGCTTCTGATTCATGGCCAACCCTACCCCAAAATTATGTGGTGATAGGAAAAAACAGAAAACTGCATCCTTGGGTCCCCAGTCTCATCCTTTCCTACTCCTTCCTTTTCCAGAATAACTCAAAAGAGATGGTACTTTATCCAGGAGGACACACAGCATACAGTAGGGTGTTCACGAACATGGATATGGAATGATTCGCACTTGGATTTGAGCCACAGTTCTCCCATTTATTAACTGAGTGACCTTGGGCTGGTTATTAAGTTATCTGAGACTCACACATATACAATCCCATTCATTCCACATAATAATTTCATAAGGTAGATATTTCTCTAATTTCCCTATAGCTAATGAGGAAATGGAAGAACAGAGCAGTTAAGTGGATGATCCAAAGCCATTCAGCTACCTCAAAGGTTGATATAAGATCAAATAAGATGCAGGTAAAATCTTTGGCACAGGACTGGTCCTACTAAGCACCTGATAAATGTCAGAGGTTGCTATCATTATTACATCACTCTTGTCAACATAGCCATCCTTTTCTTAGCTAAATATACTCTAAAAGAATTAGGTACATACAGTGTAACTATACCTTTTTTTTTTTAATGTAACAGAAATAAATCTATTAAGTTTTTGCATGTAATTTTGACCTCACAATACACACACACACACACACACACACACACACACAAACTAGTATTGCTCATAACTCTGTATTTTATAAAATTTGCAAAGCATTGCTTTTAATGGCAAAAACTGCAATTACTTTTGCACCAACCTAACATCAAAAACACATAGAGAATCCATTATCTGTATAGGGAGACATACATATAGAAGACCACATAAAACTATTGCAATACACACCCTCAAGAAATGACATCATTGTACTCACACTGGAGAACAAAAACACATATGCTACAGTGACTCTCTTCCAAAGAGTACAGTATAGAAGGTAGGGGACAAGTGTTACTGTACAGTGGGAAAACGTGGCAAACAATACTTCGGCCCGGTAATCAAGGTCAATGGCAACAACTTCAAATCATGTTGATAGTATGTGCCCTTGATGTGGTGTGATGAGAAGGGCCCTTTACCTCTGGGGTCTTTCTCCCAAGATCCCTTAAATGCAGTCCAATCATGAGAAAGTCATTAGAAAAAATTCCAACGGTGGGGCATTTAGATAATTACTGGCCAGTATTTCACAAAACTGCCAATGTCATCAAAACCAAGGAAAGTCTGAGAACCTGTCCCAGCTCAGAGTAGTCTAAGGAGATATAGCAACTGACTGGAATGTAGACTCTTGGATTGGATCCTGGAATAGAGAAGGGATATTAGGGGAAAAAACATGGAAATCTGAATAAATTAGGGACTTTAGTTAATCATAATGTACTGATATTAGTTTGCTGATTGTAACAGATGCACCCCACTAATGTAAGATATTAATAATGAAAACTGTATGCAGGGGGCGGGAAAGGGGTAATATGGGAACTCACTACTATCTGCCCAATTTTTCTGTAAATCTAAAACTGTTCTTAGTTTATTAATAAAAATTATAAAAATAAATTTCTAATAAACTTTAAGAATGCATATAACAAATAGAAGCCTGCCTTACTGCCCACATGCCAAGCTCTCACTAGTATGACCAGGTTAAAGGGGGTCTCCAACCAGGCAAATGTTAAGGAGGAGAGTTCTTTTGCATGTTCACTCCCTGAGACTGCAGCCCATCTGGCTAGTAGAAGCATTCATAATCTAAGGGTATCTTTGATATTGGAAGTCCCCAGAGTGAATCTTGGTACCTTCTGAAGAAGGGGGTTCTTTAAAACAATGCTGGGGATGTAGTGAATCCATGGCTTCCAAAATCAAGTCTGTGTCCTTTGATCAAACCTCCCTTCTCCACTTTTAAGTAGGTTGGAGAGGCTGAGGAAAGAGGCAACACTTACTTATGCATTGAAGTATCCTAAAAATATGTATTAAGTGGTTACCCTGTGCCAGGCTCTGATCGGAGCACGTGCCTGCCTTCAGGGAGCTTAAAGTCTCCTGAAAAAGAACACGGAGGTGGCCCTACTACAAGGTAACACCAAAGCTCTGCCTTATAAAAGGCCCCAAGACAATGATCTGCGAAGGGCAGGAAGGGGATTATCAATCCCCACGTGCACGAAACGGAAGGGTCTAGAAGGTCAATGTTGAGATATGAGGTCGCAGGGGTGCACAGTCCCAGAGTCTCTCCCATGAGCTTGCAGCCCTCTTTCTATTTGCCTTGTCTCATCCTACTGGGATAAAGGCAAGCCTAAATTCAGCATTTAGGAGAACAAAAGAGAAGCAGTGTGACCCAGAGACTACAAATATTTTTCTTAAGCAACCACAAGGGACAGGCTGTTTGGTGAGCACACTCACCAGATGGCTGGGGCTCGTCAGCTGCTTCCAATCAAATCTTGCACCACTGATTTGGTGCATCCCACACACTCAGCAAGATTCTGCTGAGGTGTGGGGGGAGCAGGAAACACCCTGTTTTCTCCATACCTAGAAAGTGTGCCCTTGGAGTTTGCAGGGCAGAATCCAAAACTAACAAAGTATCAGGAGAAGGCAAAAGGAAACTGAAGACAGCACCCTGTTCTGGGCCATGTGTTTTATTTTAAGTTTATGGCTTTGGAGTAAAGGCAAGGAGAGAAACTGGTTCTTCAAGTCTGTGTGGGCAGAGAGAGGCAGGAAAGGGTTGGAAGAGGAGATGGAGGGAGCTGGCTGGGAAGAGATGAATGAGAAAGGGGGAATAAGAAAGAAATTAGAACATCCAAAGATCATTTGCAAAGATCATAAGGTGCGAAAGCTCAATTTATGATGACTAATATTATTTTGTAAATTAGAACATCTTTACTTAATTTCAGATATGGAGAAAATAAAAGGCTGAATTTATTCATTTATATATAAACATGAATTTTGTATATATGAATATGTATTCATATGTGTGTATATAAATATGCAGACGTACACACATATACACACACACACATATATATAATAGGAATTTTGGAAAATGCACTTTAGTGGAAATTTTAAAGTATTCAATACCTTTTCTCCTTAAAGACCAGAATGTTTCCTTTTAAATAAATGACTGTTAGAACAAATGTTCTCCCATGAAGGGGTTTCAGTGAGGAATGAGATGCAATTCTAATGGTATGGTTGAATATGGTGATGTTTGACTTCTAGCACCTCCTTGTCCATGCATCCACAATAAAATGTAGCTCCTAAGTTTAACCTATAACCTAGATATCACTTTGGGTTTTGGACCACAAAACTCCAACAAAGATTCCAGGAGAAACAAGTCGGCATTAGAAATACCGCCTCCAATAGACCCTCCCTCTCAATCTCTCTCCTTCTTAATCTGAATGAGGAGTTTTTCAGCTTTTTCCTAGAAACAGAACATCTTTTCGGGCACTGGGATGATGCTTGCTGATTTGGACACCCCTACATAGTTCATAGGCTCTGAAACACAGGGAATTGCAAAAACACCCAGGTTTGCTGAGGACATTCAGTGTCATGTAGGTATGCACATGTCCTGGGGCCACCAGACTTGTTCATACCTGCTTATCATTCCAAGACGCGGAGCAGGCAGATCTGTTCCTATAAGACACTTACATAAAAGAAAACGCCAGACTCTCCTTGGAACAGAACACGTGCCCCGTCCCAAGCTATTCCAGACAGCAGGGGTGGAAGAGGTCTTACTGGAGTTCAATAAAAGGTTTAGTTTTTGCCTTGTTCTTCCCCTGCACTAAATCACAGGAATATAAAAACTTAGACCAGTAATCTCTTACAAATGCAAATAAAAATTATCACTTAGATTATGTACCTCCTGCTATTCAATACTTCTTCGAAGCCAGGTATAAAAGCACCACCAGACAGGATTTGAGCACTGGACATGCTAAAGTTGAAAGTGTCTTAGCATGGCTGGGCGCAGTGGCTGACACCAGCAATCCCAGCACTTTGAGAGGCCAAGGCGGGTGGATCACCTGAGGTCACGAGTTTGAGATCAGCTTGGTCAACATGGTGAAACCCCGTCTCTACTAAAAATACAAAAATTAGCTGGGTGCGGTGGCAGGCTCCTGGTAATCCCAGCTACTCAGGAGGCTGAGGTCCAAGAATCGCTTGAACCCGGGAGGAGCAATTGCAGTGAGTCCAGATGGTACCACTGCACTCCAGCCTGGACAACAAGAGTGAAACTTCATCTCGAAAAAAAAGACTGTCTTAGTATGAACTGGACACTTAATACGTATACACTAGAAAATGAATATTGGAATCTGAAATCTTTCAGGGAAAGAAGAGTGGATAAGAAGGGAGGAAGAAAAGCGCTCTTCTTTCCTTTACTCAGGATGGAATACTGCCTTCCAAATCTGGTCCACTTCTCTTTGCCCAGGAGTGGCTGCAATCCGTGTACTTTTACCGCCTATGGTTTCACGGTTAGAAATCCGTCCCTAAAACTTGATCAGTAAGCTATAATTTTCCCTCTCCAAGATTGCTCCATTGTGTAGAGATTTTGCTTGCTTGTTTGTTTGTTTATTTGTTTTAATTCTGATGAGATGCTAAAAATATCATGGGACTTATTGTTGACAAGGGTTGCTAAGTGTTTCTAAATCAGGATTTCAATGGATTTTGCTGCCATTATATGTAAGCTTTCTCTGAGAAAGAATAAGTATGATGAAAAGGGCCAGGATGCAAATATACTATCCTGCTTGTTTTATTTTAATTCAGTCGAGACTTTCCTCAGTCATTTAAGCCAGCCAAAAGCATTTTAAATATTACAAGATCCCAGGTATCTATATGATTTTTCATCACTGGGTTCCTAGCCCTTTACTAAAGTGATTCATAGTATATAATAGATGACCAATAAATATAGACTGGGAGGATGAAGGGGTGACTGCATAAGAGTATGATAGAATTAATGGGAAGCGGTTTCAAGGTTCCGACTGGTTCTTTCTTTCTCTCTTCAATTCATCACTCAAAACTCTATTTCCTAGAAAAATACACAAATTATGCCAGGTGAGCCTGGTTGTAGGCGATCTCTAGGCTGTCTCTGGCTTCTCTCCCACAAACTTTTCTTAAATAGCCCGTCAGAGTGCTTGCTCCTGGTTTGTACAGAGCATGTAAGTTGCAGGAGTGTTTCCAAACTCCTCTGATTGGAACCATCACCTGGGATGCTTACTAAACACACAGCTTCCCAAGTTCCTCCTATGGATCGCAACTTCGGTTGCACATTAGATTCAACGGGGGAGCTTTTAAAACTCCTGATGACCAAGCTGTCTTTCAGACCAACTCCATCAGAAATTCAGGGTGTGGGATTCAAACATCAGGAGTTTTAATGCTCCCCAGGTGATTCCCGTGTGCAGCCCAGTGTGATTACCACCGTAGGGATTGTGAATCAGCAGATCTGCTTTGAGACCTCAGAGATTCTGCAACAAACCCCAGGTGACATTTGCCAGCTTCACCTAGAACCAAATGGTTTAATCAACAAAGTCACTTGCTAATCATTGTTTTTTTTTCTGAAACACCAAGCAAATCATTAGACTTATATTTTGGCTAGACTGAGATTTTTAGTCGACATCAAATACACTTTAAACTGATCTGCAATGTCAAAGGGGAGTAACACATCATCACCATAAAGCCCCAAAAAAACTTGAGACAAAACTGAATTAAGAGCAATTAATGACCCAAAGTGAGCTTAATGATGACCATGATAGTTAAATTCTGTTTGGTAGGACGAGACTCATTTCTTTAATCTATATTGTCATTAAAATGGACTAGCATGGCTCCATGATAATTTGAATGGTTTAATGTTGCTATTTAGGAATGAAGAATAACAGAGTTTACATCTTGGCTAATCCATTAACAAGCTGAGGGACCCTATGCAAGTTACTCCACGACTTTGTGCCTCACTTTCCTCATCTGTTAAATAGAAACAATACTGTCTACATTCTCTCAATATTATCCAGAATATTCTCTTAAATGAGATGATATAGACGAAACAGGAGCAAACAGCAACCACTGATAACCCTCCCTTGTGACCCCATGTGGTTATTTATTAAGTCAATAACCTCTCTTCACAGGAACTGATTACGTAATGTTTTATGGTATTTTTCTGTTCATACAGAAAAGCAAGAAAGAGCCCTGGGTCAGAAGTCAGGCAAAGTGGATTCTAACGCACATATCACTACCGCCTAGCTGTGTAACCTGCAGTAACAGCCTATTTCTCAGGGCCTCAGTTTCCCTCGACACCAAATAAAGTGCTCCAAAATTTGGAGACGGTTTCAAAGCCATCTTAGAGTCCCTTACACCTGCCACAGAGTGTGATTATCTTTGTTGGTAAACTAAATGTCAGGGAAACACTCCGGCTTTCTTCATTTATTTCAGACTTTCACGCCATTGGTGATTTACTTATCATTTCATCTCTTAACTACGTGAATTAGATCAGCACAATCCAGAGAATAAAAACTAGGCCTATCTTTACTAGAAAAGAAGATTTGGATTTCAGGGTAACACAGATGCAAGAATATGTGCCTTTTCTGCCAGGCCCAGTGGAAGTGTATTCAAGGCTTGTTCCCTTCAGGGACAGCCGGCATCACACCAACCTCACTCACAGTCCAGTGTTTATAGGCACTCCAAAACCTCCTAACAGTGTATTTCATAAAAGCAGGGCCTGTCCAAATCCCCTGTAATGTCTCCAAAGGGAAAGGATAGAGTCAATAACCAGGGCTGTATCTGTGCATTGTAAATGCCCCAAACCTCTGTTCCCTCTCTGAGTTCTCACACGCACGTGTGCATGCACACACACACACATAAACACCGCCATAAATATATACACTCCCATTTAATAGACTGCGGATTCAAATTACAGTTATAGTGTCATAAAACTGACTAACTGCAGGGTGTGTGCTGAAGTCTAAGTGTGTGTGTGAGGTGGGTGGGGGCGGCCAGCTTACAACCTTCCTCCTTTCCTTGAGGTTCTACATTCTCAAAACGTGAGATTCCTCTGGGACATTTAAATAAGCTGTATTCATAGGGGCAGCTACATAATTTGCCCGCCCAGTGAAAATGAAAACACGGGGCCTCTTCTTCAAATCGTATTAAGAATTTCAAAACAGCAACAGCAGAGCAGTAAACCAAGTGTAAGACCTTCTAAGTACAGGACCTGTGCATTTGGGCTGGTCACACACCCACAAAGCCAGCTGGGGTTTGAGAATAACACACAGAGAGTCTGGATTCGATTTTTGCAATATGCACCATTTCCTTAGGAAAGTTCAAACTTTCCCCCTGAAGTTTCTAATCTGAGTCTGCTGAATGAATTGACAATACATTAACAGAAGAAAAGCCATAACAAATCTACTTAATCATAGCTTCATGTGACATGGGAGCCCTCAAAATGAAGACCCAAAGACCCAGGGTAAGAATAGATACCCAGGGTATATTTTTATGCTTAGGTTTGATGAAGCACAGATAGCCAGGTAGAAATAGGGTTGGACAAAGAACAGTCTGATCTAAGAGCAAGAGACTGGGGCAGAAAACCCAGCACGGCCTGTCCAAAATTTTCTTAGCTTCTCTATGTAACATTTCTTCCTCTCCAGTATAGGGCAGGACGTACAATCAAACAAGGCAGGTCAGAGAATTTCTTTATGGCCAGTTCTGAGAAGTGCTTGCAGAGGTACCTCGCATCAGGAAAACAGAGTGTCTTGGGAATCAGACTGGCTTGGGTTTGAATCCTGTCGAACCATGTACTAACCACCACAATTTCTCCGACACTTCCACTCACCATTTTGAACTTCAACTTCCCATCTATTAAACGGAGCCATGGCAACCCACTCTCCGAATTACGGTTAATTCGAGGATTAAATGCAATAAAGCATAGAAAACAAACAAAAATCGAGGTCAAAGCCCGGTACATAAGTGTTTCAAATCGCCCTTCTTTTTGGGCACAGATCTTGCAGAAAACACACTATATATTAAAAGTGAAGCTATTGTAATTGAAAACCAAGAGAGATTCGAAAACCTGACAAATGTTTTTCAAACTGTCCATTCTTTTGACTCTAACGAGACTTCCCCTTTGAGTGGGAAGAGATGACCTTCCGAAAAGGCCCTCCGTCCGCGTCAGAATTTGCGGACTAAAGCATGCATTGGGGACTAAACTTGGTGACAAGTTGCAAAGGGAAAGGGGGAGGGTAGGCAGGATAAGAAAGAAAAGTCAGCGCTGGGATGCGAAGGGTCCACTAGTTTGTTTTCCTAGCTGGGACAGCGAACGTCTCCGCTCCATGTTTCTGGAGCGGGGCCGGCCGCTTCGCGGCTCCCATTGGTCCGGCCGCAGCTGTTGCTAGGCGGATGGACCAATGACGCGCGAGGGGCGTCTGGGCTCCTCCTCTTCTAGGTCGCGGATGGAGCCCGGGACGCCGCGGCCTCCGCGCCTCTCCCTGCGGCTTTTTCTCTTCTTCTTCTTCTTCTTCTTTTTTTTCTTTTTTTTTTTTAAGGCGGGGCGGGGCTGGGGGCGCGGCGCCCCGGAGCTCGGGCCGGTAGAAGGTTCACGTGCTAGGCTCGACCTACCTCTCTGGCGCTCCCATCGCCCTCCAGCGTTGCGCAGCGTGGAGGGACAGGGCAGGACGAGCGGGGTTTTTTTTTTTCCTGGTGCGAATGTGTATTTTGTGTTTTAATAACTTTACCAACTCGGTGAACTCTCGCGAGAGCACCCGCTGACTCTCTTGCCTCTGCCCTCCCTCCCAGTCTCTCACCGGCCTCTGGGCCACCTCAGACAGGTGAGACCACAGCCCCTGAACACACACACACACACGCGGAGCCACCTCCAGTGCCTGAGCCCCCAGCCCTTACACACACCCATACACGCACTTAAACACACACACACACGCGCTGAACCACTTCTAACACTTGAGCCCCCAGCCCTTAGAGAGAGAGAGACACACACACACACGTTTCACCACCTGCAACACTTAAGCCCCCAGCCCCTACACACATACACACACGCGCTGGGCCACTTCCAACACTTGAGCCCCTTGCCCCTACACACACACACACACGCTGATGCGGGAGCATTTAGCAGTTTCCTTGCTGAAAAAGCAGGACCTCGGTTTAGAAAATGGAAATTGCCCAGGAGGAAAAGAGAACTGAGATATATGCAGCCCCAGGTACTTCGGATTGATAATACTATTGTTAATAATAATACTATCATTTCCGAGGGCTTACTCTGTACCAGATACTGTGTTGAGTAGTTGCCATGCTTCATCCTATTTAGAGCTTGGTGTGCCCATGGGTGAACAGAGGCACTGAGCAGGGGAGGCAGAAGCAGGAATGGAACCTGTCTGTGTAGCTTTGGAGCTCTTGGTTCTACCCACTTACTGGTGTGGTTGCATGGCTGTACACTTGCCCATGTGCTTATGGCTCCCATCTGGGGGTAGGTCTCAGTAGAACCTATGCCGCTGGGGCTACGCCAGCCCCATACAGTCCTATGCATAACTACCAATTCTCAGAATAAGCATGTTTATCACCCTAGGCCCATCCGGCGCCATCACTGTATTTAACGCTTGCATTTTAACTGGATCTTCCTCAAGAATCCAGGAATGAGTAGAAAAGATATGTGTTCTGTATCTTTGGGGAACATTTTATCTTCATCCTGCAACACACATTCACCTCAGCAGCCTCTCCTCAACTAATGTGGGAACTACAACTCACAGAGGAAAAGTGAACTGGATCAAGGCCACTCTGATCGAAGCTGGTCACGTCCCACATCTGTGAGACAGTAGAGCCAGTTCTCTGCCCGGTGAAGCAAGCCTGTAAAAGCATTTCTTTAACAAGTGACTTCAGACTTCATGTAAACTCAACTGCATACTGGAAGTCACTGTGATTCTAATTTTATGAAGAATTATCAAGTGGAGCATATTTAACAAAGTGTGTGGGTTTTTTTTTTTCTTACACAGTTTTCTTTTTTCTTTTTTTCAAGGTGCCTTCTTCTAATTCATCTTGTATGGCTTCACCACTGTGGCTGTCAAGATGGCATGCAAAATTATCCCTCTTTCCAGGTGAGGACGCGGAGACAGACGTGGAGACACATGTAGCCCAGTCACATAACAACACAGTAGGCAGGCCCAGTCCTGGAGCACAGATTTCCCCTCCCCCTCCCCACACCTTAGCTAGCTTCTCTGCCCTCCCTGAGTGCCTATGGCTTACAAGTTATCCATTTACAACAAAAGGTTGTTTATTCAGAATGTAGGGACTGGGAATGCAGAAGCCAAAAAAATAATAATAATAATTGAAGTGAGAAATGAAATCTCTTCTGTTTTTTTGTTTGGAAACTGCCTGGGAGGTGGCCGGCCAGCTAGGAGCAGGGTTGGCTGGTGAAGAAGCCCCTGCTGGCATGACTTTTTTCTGCTTAGCAGATGCCTGTGTGCCACCCTCACCCTTGCTCTGAGCCTGGCATTCAAGGGAAACGTGTCTGTACTCACTGTGCTGTTGTCTAACACGCTCAGCAGAAAGGCCCCAGCTAGCTTCCTTCTTTCCTTTGAAGCAGGAGAAGACCTAGGCATGCCCACCTCCTACCCTAACAGACAGCACCTAAGAGATGGTTCTTTTGATAACTTAAAGGGGATGTTTTTGAACGTGAACACAAGACAGTATCGCCCAGCAAGTGAGAGGTTTTCGGCTCCACCCATCCCCAGAGACTCACTTGGTCTCAGAGAGATAGTGCTGTCTCCTTTCCTTAAATCCCCCTAGCTTAAAAAGCCTAGCCAGAACCCTGCTTATAATCTTTCTCCGTAAAGTTTATCTTCTAACTTTTCTTTAAAACCTATGGAAAATAAAAATTGGGATTGGAGCAAAGCAGATTATCGTGTTTGCAGAGGCTGATATAATTGCTGGCTGTTTTCCCTAGGATCCCACTGTAACTCTTGAGGCAGCCCTGAATTGTAAAGGATGTTTGCAAAGCAGCTTTCTTCCCGAACACTGTCCTGAATCCCTCCTGTTGTAGCCCTCCACTCCCTCTGTTTGCCCGGCTTTGCCCGGTGCGGTGAGACGCCTATCCACTCAATGGTTGGTCTCTCCTGCTTTCAGTTTTCTTTTCAGCCAACAGCCTCTCAAGCATTCTTTCTCCTTTCCGCAAGTATTCCTGTGGAGTCTGTTCTGCCCCTCTGCTAGGCACTGGGATAGAGGGAGCCAACACAGACGGGGCTTACAGTCAAGTGGGAGAAATAGTATTACCCAAACCTTCACAAATCCAAACTTAACACTACCTCAAGGATGTATGTTCATGACACAGTGACAATGTGTGCTAACGGGACTTAAACCCAGTTAGAGCGATCAAGACAGGCTTCATAGAGGAACAGACCTGTGAGGTCTCATAGATAGACAGAGGGTAGAGGTTGGAGACGAGAGTGGATAGAAGTAGAGCTAGCACAGCCAAATGCCCTCTGCTGGGCTTGGCATCTGCCTTGAGCACAGTTAACAGAGCCTGTTCAGGCCAATCCACTTTCCATGGATGGGAAATTGCTTTTTACAGAGACTGGTAAAAATTAGCTTCTCTAAGAACACTGGTCTTTCCCTTGAGACAAGAAATTGGGACCATATGTTTAGGCCTGGTCTTGCTAGGTGGGTGTACAACTCACCAAAAGGATAAAATCAACACATTTTTCACTGCTTCCATAATCAGGGAGTGGGAACGTTGGAGTCCTACTGATTTTTGCCTTGGCTCAGGGTAGCTTATATCATTGAGAAATGCTAAACTTTCAGTGCCCCTGTATTGAAAGAGTTCAGATTCAAATTTAACTGAGATTTATTAAGTGCTGACTAGGAACCTGGTATTTCCTAAGTATTACTCCTTGGAAGCCTTACAACAATTCTGGAAGATAGGATTTTTCAACCCCTTTTCACAGATGAGAAAACCAAGGACTAGAAAATCCCCTGGATCCTCATCCCAAGTATTTGTCATGGATGCATGAGGATAAAGTCTTCTTTGACAGCTCACCAAATGAATGTTTTGTGTCACAGGCTCACAAAATGTCAGGTTCAGGCAGCATTTCATACATACATTTTTTTTTCAATTATTTGCCAGTGTTTGATCTTTAACATCCTTGACATGTCCAGCCTGAAGTTGAATCTCTCTTCTCTTAGGAAATTCACTGATGAAGCCAGTTTGACTTTCAGATCTTTGATTTTTCAAACAAGCTTTTAGCCTTCAGACTTCCAATTGGCTTAAACAGGAAACATAACCGTTTTAGGAATGATGTGGATATAATGTTTAAGCAAAGGTAATGTGCATAAACAGAATCAGGTGTACTAACAGCAAAGCTCATTACTTGGTGATTATGTCAATTCTGCAAATAAAGGAAGAACTTAGAGTAGCTTCATAAACACCATAATCTAAGTGTTTAAGAACCCCCGAGGGCTAGGCTCATCTCCTCTTGACCCTACAATCTCTCCTGCATTCTTGGGATTCTAAATGGCAATATTAAGTCATTGAATTGACCGTTCTTCTCAATGGCGTAACAATGGAAATCCTTCTAGACCTAATACCATCAAATTGCTGCTCTGAGGTTTACCTATCCACACTCCTATGCCGGGGTTGCAGCAGAAAGGGCCGTGAAGTTGACGTATTTGGAGCCAATGATGAGCCAAACCTAGAGTCAGTTTTCTAACTCCACAGGCAACCTATGTTCTGCTTCACGTTGCTTCTCCAGTTGGGTGCTCCCTCGATAGACACCAACTGGCTCGCACCTGTCTTAAGTATCAGTCACAGCAGTCCCTTCCACCACTACCAAATAGATCCTCTTTTAATTCATCCATCCATCCAACAAATATTTACTGTGCTCCGACTATGTGCAACAGTGAGGGGGTGAAGTGAAAAAGCGGCCCTGTCTCCACTTTTACGATATGCGCAGTTTCGTGGAGAAAAGAAGATGATATTTAAAGGGCCAGTAATGAAATGCCAAAGTCCAGTGATTATGCATAATCACATTTTCCCTTCAAAAATGTGTCTTTGGTTCCTGAGAATGGAATGGAAGGCAGAGAAGCAGACTTTACTCTCAGTCCTTTGCTAACAACGTTGACATTTTATGACCTTTATTAATTTTTTTCAAGTAGCTATCAGGCTGTGAGATTATGGTGTCTGTTGGCTTGTTTACCAGTTGATGATCTTCCTTTACTCCGTTAGAACGAAATTTCCATGAAACGAGGAACTTTCTCTAGCTTACTCACCTCCGAACCTCCAGGCTCTATCAGAATTCCTGGAACCAAGTGAGAACATCATCAGATTTTTTGAGCTAACAGATGACTTTCTCCTTAAACCTGATTGAGGCAGGAGTGCTAGAAGCAGCTCAACATCCAGGTGACCAGGAGTTTCAGCAGGCAGCTTTCCCGACCCGCATCTCTCTGGAGTGTCCTGCTGCCGTTTTGTGTTACTGTCATTACAAGAGCTCTAGTTTACTCTTTAGCAATTCCTTGGGGATTTGGAGAGAAGGCTATTTTTGTTTTAATAATTTAATTACTGGTTAACTATTACATCGAAGTTCAGAGGTAACTTCTTGAGTTTGCAACTGAAAACCATTTTTTCTACTTTCTCTCCCTGACCATCTACCCATCTCTTCCCAGAAATAGGTGCCTAACATAAAACCCATGTACTTGGCAGTTGGTCATGGAAGCATGTGAACCTTATCCCACCCTAATCAAGGAAGGGAGAAATGGAAAACTTGATCCCCAGGTGGCTTCATAGGAACCAAAAAAAAAATAGAGGAGATGCTTGCATTGTCCAGTGCTGATAACATTTTCCTTTTTTAAAATAATCATTATGTTTGTGCTTGCGGCATGCTTTGTAATCACTTCTGATCGCCGTTCTCTACATCAGCACAGCATTTTATCCATTTTGAGGAAACTACAGTTGAGGTCAAGAGTGGATGAGGGCCTTCTCCTTGAGACAGAACAAACAGCTCCAACCCTGGAACAGATCCACATCCACAAAAGTCTCTGCTGTCCCTGCTACCATTTCCTCCAACGGTTAAATCTCCCACATGATTAAGTGCAAAGGGGAACATCCACTTTCTGAGTAGGATTTGCGCACTAAGAAAGAAGCAGCATCTCCAGGAGATCGTTATGAGGGCTGGAAGCAGGGGCTATGCTCAGAGCCCAGCACCCACCCCGTCTCTATAGTGTGGCACTGGCAATTAGGGATGTTGTCTGTCATCCCCAAATCCCAGACTAGGAGAAGGGCAGTTGGATGTCACTGGAGGAGACAGAAGATGGATAGTCCTGGGAGGTTCCTCTGTCCTATCGATGCAGACACACCCGTCTCTCTGTCTCATTGCTTACATCACCTTCAATTTGACCAGATGGACATCATGGGAGGATTTTCGTCTGGATCAGGATTCTTAAAACACTAGCAGAAAGAGCTGGCTCTTGGGAGAAATGAGGATGGGGCCATTAGAAGTTGGGAGCTGGGGTCATTAGGAAGCAGCCAGGCTGTGTGGAGGCACAGGGGAATTTCTGCTCAATAATGGGAAATGTGAACACAGGTTAGTGCTGTGATTACAGCATCCTGGAGGGGGGCTCTGAGAGGCCAGGAATAGATTATGACTCACTCAAGCAAAACACAGGGGAAGGGACGAAGGTTGCCCCTCCAGTCTCTAGGAAAGGCACCCCTGTGGGAAGAGATATTCCACTCCAGGGTGTGGATGGGAAGGGTCATTGGGAGCATCACTCTGGGAAGTGGCATGTAAGTATTCTTGGACCTGGGAGAACTAGACCAGATTGGATCAGTTCAATGAAAGCCCAGAACAGAACTCTTTGCAGAGCTTATAAAAGGATCTGCTGGCCCTGGAGTGATAAGATCACTGAATTGCAGAGTTTTCACCCTGTTTCTAGGGGACAACTGGGCAACTAACATCAAGAACCTGGGAGAACAAACTCAAAAACACAGATTTATTCCAAGAAAATGTTTAGATATACACATAAAGATTTATACGTAAGAAAGTACATCCGTGGGATATTTATGTGGGTGAAAAAATGAGAAATAATCTAAATGTCCAATAACAGAGGAAATGACTTAATCAATTTCAGTGCCTTCCTACAATGGTACTTAGCAAACCTTTAAATATAAAATCATGTTTTCAAAGCAATATTAATGACATGGGAGAATGATTATGACATGCTAAGTAAAAAATGCAGCTTACCTTATGAAAGCGAATTGGATGTAATCCCAATTTAATATAGAGAAAAAAAACCCAAAAGGAGATAGACCAAACTGTTAACAGTGGTTATCTGTATGTAGTAGAACTAGGAGTAATATTTTTAAAAGGTGTTCAATGTTTTCCAGAGTATCTACATATTAATATGGATTGATACATATCCGTGTAT
The DNA here is from genome assembly GCF_000951045.1 of Mandrillus leucophaeus. Lineage (NCBI taxonomy): Eukaryota > Metazoa > Chordata > Mammalia > Primates > Cercopithecidae > Mandrillus > Mandrillus leucophaeus. Next base: position 3,610,219 of record NW_012103920.1, read on the forward strand.
AACTAATATATATATATATATATTACATACACATTAGTTTTTCTCCCCTCCTTATCTTTCTTGCCCTGCTTATTCCTCTCCACACCAATGTTTACTACTTGACATACTATGTATTTAGTGGTTTATTTGCTATATTTCACTGTTTGCCCTTTTTGTCATCTTAAAAATTAAATATTCTTAAAGTATTTTAAAAGAATAATTATAATTGCAGAAAGGGTAAGCTTTCCCCATTTTTATAATCATGACAAAGTCCAGACCAGCATACAGGATATATTAAGCTTATCCTTTGTCGTGGGGGCTGGTCAATGACAGCCATCAGTTTCAGTTCCAAATGGGGAAGGAGAGGAAGAGGCTACCAGCAGTAGAAAGATAGCATGGATGACCCCAGAGTAGAGGCTCTGAACCCTGGGATTCCACTTGGAAAAAGATTAAGTCCTTAGGATATAAATTCCCAGTGTAAGAGCAGTAGATACCGAGGGCGGACTGCGGCAATGTGAATTTAATCAATTCATCCGTAATGTCCAAGCTCTCCCCTGAATTACGGTTGCTCCAATCACAATCGACCCATGACACGTTTTGCTTGAAGACGGGAGTTTAGATGTTGCATGGTATACTGAAAAGGGTCAAATATATATGTTGATTTAGAATCCTGATTTCAGTACTTCTTAGCCATGTGACCTCATTGAAGGTATTTAAACTGCTGTCCTAATCCTTAGTTCCCTCACCTGCAAAGTAACACTAATCTCCCTAAGTTATTTTAAGTATGAAATGAGATTATAGATAAAAGTTCTTGCATAGGGCTGAGTATAGGGTCTGCCCCAAATTCACCGTGGTCACGGTTCTGGAAGTCTAGTTTTCTTTTCTTTTCTTTTTTTTTTGAGACGGAGTCTCGCTCTGTCGCCCAGGCTGGAGTGCAGTGGCTGGATCTCAGCTCACTGCAAGCTCCGCCTCCCGGGTTTACGCCATTCTCCTGCCTCAGCCTCCCGAGTAGCTGGGACTACAGGCGCCCGCCACCTCACCTGGCTAGTTTTTTGTATTTTTTAGTAGAGATGGGGTTTCACCGTGTTAGCCAGGATGGTCTCGATCTCCTGACCTCGTGATCCGCCCATCTCGGCCTCCCAAAGTGCTGGGATTACAGGCTTGAGCCACCGCACCCGGCCGTGCAAGTCTAGTTTTCTAAGAACAAACCCAATCAGTAATAGTTTCATACAACAAATATCAGTCTCCACATTGGCTTTATCATGATTTAATGATTCTATAATCTCATTGCAGATTGTAATCAGGACATAAAGGGGTCTTTGAGTAGGGAATTCCTCTATTTCAGTGTGGTGTGCAGACCACCAACATCCCAACTCCCAGCAGGGCTTGTTAAAATAGGGCACAGGTTAACAATGAGGAGTTCCTGGCCTCACTGGACATCTGAGTCACATGGTCTAGGGGTGAAACCAGAAAATCTACACTTTTAGAGGGTCACCAGGTCATTCTTATGCACAGTAGAATTTGAGATCCACTGCAGCTAATGTTTCCAAGAATCAGTAGAGGTGGTTATGACCTTTTTTAGGTCAAGGCACAAACTTTGCATCCTTTCTCCTCTTCCAACCCATAATTATTTTTGTTAGGGTGATGTCTAAGAGAGTGGCCTTGCAGAAAGAATATAGTCATTTTCCATGTAGTGTTTGCGATCTTTCCGAAGACTCCTGTTCAGTGGCAAAACTGTGACATGCTGAGCCTGGCCTTGCAGGGCTGTGGTTAGCCGTACAGTAGTCCTGAAAGTCCAGTGTTCAACATGGATTCGTACAGTCTGTGCTTTGGTTTTAAGATTTGTACAAATGATCTCACTGAAATCAGAATCAAAGAAAGAAAGATTTATCCTCATTTTCATACCTCCCCACAAATTAATCTTTTTCCTTGTTTCACCATATTTCTTCCTTCCAGGCCTTGAATACTTAAGTTTTACAAATTCATAATCATTACACTGATAGGCTTCTGAGATACAAGTCTTTTAATTTCATGATCAATATCCTTTCCAGTTTCCTTTTTCTGGTGTTCCTCCCACACTATAGAATTTCCTTGTAATAATTAATTCTTAACCTTTAAGAGACTTTGCAGTTCTCACAGCATTTTCATGCCCATTATCTTATTAACAGAATAATTTATTTAGATAGCTGTGTTCCTTCTCATGAAGAGTATCTCAGCAGAGACTCACCCAGCAAAGTGCTTAGAAGCATGAGCTCTGGAACCACAGACCCAAGTTTAATTCCTGCCATTTAATAACTGAGTGAATTCAAACAAGTAATGTAGCCTCCCAGAACCTGTATCTCTTGTCTCTACCATGTAGGTAGATAATCACAGTACCCACCCATAGTGTAGCTGTAAGGATAAAACGAGATAATCACTTGTAAAATGCTTAGCATGATGCCCAGCATAGAGTAAGGGTTCCATTAATGTCAATTATTATTGTCATTATCATTGTTACTAAAAATCTTAGATAAAGGCTTTTAATGACTGTAGGAAGTAAGAGGAAACTAACTTCATTTGACCGGATCTGACCCCCAAATCTAGCTTACACCAATCCAGTTTTCAGCCCAGAGTTCAGGAAAGAGAGGACAACATTTTAGGCAATGCCCATCACTGATTGTTTGTCTAATGGAGAGATTATGATTCCATATTGTAGAAGTAACAGCTTCACCTGGGACAGAGAGATAACTTTTGAGTTTTTACACCAGACTTGGATATAGCTGGTTAAAATTAAATCCAGATTTTTCATAGCTTAGAAATGTTTGAAACCTACTTTTCATAGTTTTCACATGGTTCTTTTTAGACTGGGTATGAGAATGAGGACAGGGGGTTCCTACTGCCAAGTTTCTCATGGGGAAGCATGTTCTTGCAGGCCCCAGCAAACTTGCTTGGTTCCAGGAGTTCAGGCCCAGGTAAGCTTTGGACAAACACCTGAGGCTCTGGGAGGCTTAATTGAGATGAGCCTGAACTTAAATGTTTTATGAGGTACGCCCATTGCTAATTTTCTTGGCCAAGTTTGAGTCTGTCTCACTCCTGCTAGCACCTGAGAAACTCAAGTCTTCACCATGGAGCCTTGATTGATTTCACCTTACTGTTTCTTTGGGCACAGTAGACCGTGTGTGTGTGTGTGTCCCAGTCACCCAGCGCAATCACACTGAGACCTGCAGCCTCCTATCCTTTCAACCTGGGAGTCATTACTGCCTTTGTGCAACTTGTCTGGAAGTTCCAGAAAAGCCAGGCCTCGTATCTTCTTTAGCCAAGTCCTCAAGGACAAGACCAAATTCTCTTTCAAATATAACAAGTCTGGTGAACAAGGGAACATGAAATCCAAGCATCTTAACCAAGCTTCCATGTGACTTGGGAGCAAAATAGCCTGTTTTATGAAAGAAGAAAAAATACCCCAGCTGGATAAAGCCCATGGGGTGATCTAAGAGAGAAGCCAATTACTCTGCTGAGATTTGCCATCTCTTTTTGGTTTCAACAAGCTTCTCCCCACCAAAGTTCAGAATCATCTGGAAAACTTTTTCTCAGCTACCTCCAACCTTCAGACTGTATATCCCCCAGTTTATTTTTGTTGTTGTTGTTTATATCAAGAATCATTCATACATATGCCAACAATATTATTAGAAAACTCACACCCAGAAGGCTTGGGTGAAACAATACCTATAGGTCCATGCAATTTTCAGAATATTTTTCAGGCCAGCAAGAAACAAACTGAAGAGGCACCAGCCGGTTAGATAACAGCACACTGACGTTTCACTCCTACATGTGTATTGCTGTTTGGAATGTTCTAGATGTTCTAGATCAGTTATGTTCCAGCCAGAAAGAAAAATCAAAACCTAAGAGCTCAATGGCAAACATTCAATATGGGAAACCATATCATAAGGTACAAAGACATTAAAGGGTATGAGGAAGCAACCCACAGGTTTGCAGCAACTAGATTCTTCTAGGGCTGGAGAGACAAAAGGATGTGGCTTTCTCAAAACTCAAAAGCCGGAGCTGTGTGGCAGCAGCATGGATGACAGAGGCTTTCTGGGTGGAGTTGGAATTCTGGAGGAGAGACAAGCATTTGCTGGAGATGCTGATCAGAGCATAACAAGAAAAGGAAAAATATCCTGGCTACTCTCTTTCTCTCGCCTTCCCACTCTAACCATTGGTTCCCATTGGCTAAAGCCAATCAGGAGCCCGTTCCTAAAGGAATGGGGGAAATATAGTTTGCAGGATTCAGTATTCCCAAGAAATAGGTCTAAAAATAGTCAGTATACAGCCAGCACACATATGTGACCAATGCCATTATATGTAAATTTTATACTT
>NW_012103920.1:3615945-3620386 GCF_000951045.1 Mandrillus leucophaeus
TTTTTAAGAATATTTGACTGTATCTGGGGCTGTAAATGAAAGGAAACAAGAATCTATCAATTTTTGCAACTAACGGTGAGTCTGTTTAGAACACCCCCACCCTAGGCCTAGACCTCTACTTCCTCATGAAGTCTTCACAGAGCTGCCTCACTGTGTGCATTCTAAACTTCTCCATGCAGGGAGAGCAGCTTCTCTCTCTAGGCAATAATCTCAAGCATATCTTAGTCCCAGAGTCCATGCCTACTCACCATGGGATGCAGAGGGCAGAAACTGTGCTTCCTGCATCATGTCTAAGACCGCTTTCTATCTCTGTCCTAGTATTGACCTCAATCCTGAATGATAGACAATGGGGAATTCCATTGTCTTCAAGAAAACACATCTCCTCCCCCATCGCCCACACCCACCACCCACACATACACACATAACGCTAAATAGGTGATCAGAAGGTAGTTGTGTGACATCCAGGCAGTTCTCCAAGCTGAGCCACTAAATGTTCAAGAACTCTGCCCATAGATTATCAACACAATGGTTTAGGGTGGTCTTCACCCAGGATGGTCTACTTTCTGTTTTTCACCATGCCTTTTCAAGATGACAGGAGTATTCACCAGCCATCTTCTGCTTATACATTATAACAGAAACACACTAATACCACCAAGGACCAGCCCAGGTTCACAGGCACAGGGCAAATGGAATCTCAGTGGGAAAAAAAAAAAAAGCCACTTCTGTTCCACCACAAAATATTGACAATGAAAACAGAGCTATGGCTCAGTCAAACATTCCATTTTAAGTTACCAAGCTTCTTCTAAAAATGTGTATTCGGTTTCATGGCTCCTTATAGGTTTTCCCCAAGGACCCTGGACAATGCTGGTTTTTTCTATGTGCGCCACCAAAGGGCCCATCCAGGTAATTTTTCTCAGACAAGAAAATAGGGTACTATGTTTTCAAAGGGGTAGTTTTTAGCAGAAAACTGCTTGCAGATCTGAAATGATAGAGCTTTCAGCTTTGACAAGACCTAGGCAAGGACTTGAAAGGCAGTTTTAGTCCTGACACATATGCACCACTATTGCTCAAGTCTGGTGGCTTCAACAAGTGGTTACCCTGCTCAGTAGTGACCCACTGTGGCCATTGGCCCTGTCTTCACTTGATTTACCCATCCCGTGGTTCCCCACCTCCCCCTCATATGTACATTGCAAGGCCTCTGCACATGTGATCTAACTTAGACCAGCAGCCTTCCCTGTGTTGGTCCAGATAAACATACCCCAGGAAAGTGCTCCATCAAGTTGCCTGTGTGAGAAGTCCAATTGCAAATCAACCTCTCAAGCCTGGAACATTCTCTCTTGTGACATTTGATATGGCTTTCCTGCTTGAATGCTTTGGGCTTTTTGATGTTATTGGTGATGATTTTCTATATATAACATCTTCAATATCTGTGCCATCTCTCCTACCAAGAGACCACAGGATCTTCCCTTGAACTTCAGTTTCAGCTACTTGGAGAATAATTGTCTACTTCTTAGAAACCTCTGTAACCCCTACACTGAAATCTATGTGTGCCATAAAGCTTACAGCGGAAAGAAACCCATTGCAAAGAAATCCTGAAAATTTTGTGATATTGTTTGACTGTCTTTACATGATGCAACAATAGACAGGGTTTTTAAAAAATGGATTTGTGGTAGAAAGCAAAAGGAGAGGGTGTTTTTGGAAACTGTGACTCTCCTTGAGAAACTCTTCTTCCATGCAGCCAACTCTGTTTTACTACCGTCTTGTTTCCATGGGATTGCAGCGTAGGTTTCCCTGATTTCAAAGCCTCATCTCTTTTTACATTACCACACTGCCTGCCATTTAGTTGAGCAGTTGTTTGACAGCCATGTCTTAGTTCTGTGATGCATCACTCAAAGCAAAGTTTTGAATTCTACAGTCAGTTTACCCAGAAAAACAGCCAGGAACAAATAGCCTCAAACTAACATTCCTTCCTACCTTCCCTTCCTTCCTTCCTTCCTTCCTTCCTTCCTTCCTTCCTTCCTTCCTTCCTCCCTCCCTCCTTCCCTTCCTGCCTTCCTGCCTTCATTTCTTTTTTCCTTTCTTCCTTATTTGCCTACTCTCTTCTTCCCTTTCTTCCATCTTTCTTTTATCCTTTTTTTCTTTATCAGTGTTGGTAATTTACCTGGGTATCTTTTAACTCCTATCAAAACTTAATTTGCTATCATCTTTTACCTAAGCACATGAAAATTAATCTTCTCACAGAAGTGGAGACATCTGTGATTCATTTCCTGCGCTTCTCCAGCTGCTGTCAAATTGCTTTCACTTCATCTGTATCCCTACCAGCCTGAGCCTGGTCTAGGAGAAACCTTCTAAATCGCCTCCACAAACCTTTTCTCTCCTTTTTCCTAGGAACCCAAAATATCAAAGGCCTTTCTAGGGAGAATGGCCATTTTCCCCAGTGTATGCCTGTTGTCCTTCAATGATTATTTCAAACCTGCCCTGTAACTCTAAAAAGTGTCCTTATTTTCTGACAAATTATGCAGCCACTAAATTCCTAAGAGATCTTTCAACTTGGCTTAGACTCCAATTTCGTGGCTTGGGGTAAGCAAGCTGAAGCCGTCCCTGGGATTTCCCAGAAATCTGTGTGTTCCTGAGGTTCACTCCCACTTGCTTCTTTGTGCCTCCTTGAATTTTCTTTTTCTCTCCTACCAACCTGGATACAAAATTCAGCTTTCATTGCATGACTCAAAATCTCCACTAATGTAAATCTTATAAACCTTTTTGATATACTTTAAATTTTGAGAGAGTGCTGGGAATAGCCACATCGTGGTTTATAAGCCCCTCCCAATTGATCTTTCTGGTCCTCTCCCACCTCCTGGGCTTCAACCTCCCTATCTCTTCTCAGCTCAGGAGCAATAAACACATTCCTGTCTGCCCCCTACAGAGCCTTGCTGTTCATATCAAGCCCCTAGAGGCCTCAGCTCATATCCCAAGTACTTGCCAAGAAAGTTTTCTAAATAACTTGTTCTTCCTGAAAGAAAGCCTGGTGAATTCATTTTTCATCATGTAATTAAATCTAACTACCTAAATACATTTGATTTCATTGTGCTTATCTTGGTTGTCACTGGCATGTGGACAAGAGTAAACTTTGGCAGAAAATATGGGAGAAAAGACGAAGTGATTAAAGCTTAAAAGAAATAAAAAGCATGGGATGGGAAAAAGAAGAGGAGAGGGAAAAAGAAAGAGGGAGGAAAGGAAGGAGAAAGGATGGAGGGAGGGAGAGAAGGAGGGAAGGAGGGAAGGAAGGAGGAAGAGACCCTTGGTTCCGCAGTTAAGGTGTTATCCCCCTGAACAGTGATTTTAAAACTTTTCAGTGAGTTGGTGTTCCTGGGAATGTCTGCTGAAAGTTTAGATTTACGGAGTCTCACACTCAAAGACCTCGACTTGGTAAGGCTGACAAAAACCATGCTTTGAAAACTTCTGGAACACACCTAAGCTTAAGGGAGATAGCAAGATTATATGAAACCAAACACAGCTAAATCGGAGAGGATCACAATTATGTTTTCTTTCACCAATGTATTTGAACTCTATGGAGATCATCCTGTCAGTCTTGATACCTCCTTTTAGCCTTAGAATATGAAGTCATCTTGAGTGACAAAAGTATAGAACACAAGCATTAGAATATCAAGGTCCCTTTCAAACCTGACCTTAGTTTAAACAATATACATATTAGCCTTATCCAGTATCTTTGGAAACAGACACAAAGCCAGATCATCCAGGAGAGCACTGGCCAAATTACTGGGTTGTTTGCTGAGCTTCTTTGAAAGAGCTTGTCAGGGAAATATTAAATAGTACATGGAAAGTACCTAGTATTTTGCCTGAAATCAAGTATTATTATATTGGAAAGGACAATGATTTTTCTGATGGAGACACTGAATGACAAGCTTCTCAGCACATGATGTCCAATGTATTTAAACGATGTCCTGATTATGAGGAGTGTCCCTAGTCCAGGGGGGTGACCCTGACAAAGCTGACGTTAGCTGGTTTTGAAGGGGCCATCACAAAGGCTATATGTGACCCTTGCTCTACTTTTATTCCTTCTGCAGTTGTCATCCAAGCAATTGTCCCCTGCTCCTTCATGCCCATGCTATCCCTGGCTCCCTCCCTCCTTCATTGCAGAGCTGCAAAGGGGCAGATGACACAGGTGATCAGAGCTCACCAGTCAAACACTAGGAACAGAAGACCATACCCATAAAACTCAAAGAGCTAACAACACATGGACATCAGAATAGGACTGAGAAAAAAAAAACCACAGTAAAGAGGCTGTTTTAAATTAGTCCAGTGCACATTGTGCACGTCTTGGAAAACCTTCTTGAAATGGACACTTCCTGGTCTGCCATTTTGCTGTCTGATTCTCGCCATACCCCCAATTCCATGTATAGCTCATAAACTCTTTCCTGAC
>NW_012103920.1:3621329-3624633 GCF_000951045.1 Mandrillus leucophaeus
TTTTTTTTTTTTTTTTTTTTTTTTTGAGATGGAGTCTCACTGTGTGGCCCAGGCTGGAGTGCAATGGCATGATCTTGGCTCACTGCAACCTCCACCTCCCGAGTTCAAGCAATTCTCCTGCCTCAGCCCCCTGAGTGGCTGAGATTACAGGAGCCCACTACCACGCCTGGCTAATTTTTGTATTTTTAGTAGAGACATGATTTCACTATCTTGGCCAGGCTGGTCTTGAACTCCTGACCTCGTGGTCCACCCGTCTTGGCCTCCCAAAGTGCTGGGACTACAGGCGTGAGCCACCGCGCCCAGCCAAGCAGAGTACATTTTCAAGTGCATTAGCGTGTGTTGTCTCTATATTACTATCTTCACATGTTGTGGTAGATACTTTATTCTCATATTGTCAATACCTAGTGCATACGGTAAAGTCTCCATCAATGTTTCTGAAGAAAGAACACCAAGTCTATGAAGAGCACATTTTTAACTCGAAGGAGAGACAGCGGGAACGTAGGTGGTGAGGGGATTCCTGGGCTGACAGAAGGATTCCATGAGATGCTAGATTTGTATATGCCTCATAAGTGTAAGGCCCAGACAAACACACACTGTCAGTTCTGTTTGCACTGTGTGTGCCAGTAAAACAATCCAACATCTTCTTTTTTTCAGGGTGATGTTGACACATGTCAAATACATTAACATTCCTATTGAAATGACTCATTTATAGGGAACAGTCAGCTCAGAAAGATAGGAGGGGAAGAGTGAGAAAAGCATTTTACAATTGTTCAAGATTTTATGAGCAGTCCGTCTTTTGTTTTTTGTTTGAAAGACGGCAATCATGGTATTACTGTTATCATATCATTATTTTACATCATCACAATGGTTGTTGCTGTAATTTGTATATTGCATTAACTGCAGCAACTTAGAAGTCCAAATGAGGTCACCGAGCTAGAGTTTGGATGTGAATGACAACACCTCACCTGCTCGGCTGCTGTAGCTCCCCACGCTTGCCAGTTTCTCTCTCTTCCTTAGTGTGTCGAGAGTGGCGGTGCCCTAAACCTTCTCTGGCTTCTGTGTGGCTCCTGCCCTGTCCTCCTTTCTCTTGCACTCTGCTGAGACCTCTGCTCACCCTCCTCAGGTGGGTGCTCATCCCACGAGACTGAACTCGGGGGTCAGGTTTGGGGAGTTGCCCTCCCTTCCCTCCCTTCCCTTCAAAGCCTCCTCTACATAAAGTTAGAACTTTGTTGTTGATGTTGCTTGGTTGAGTTGGTTTTTTTTTTTTTTATTTTATTTTTAAGAATATTTGACTGTATCTGGGGCTGTAAATGAAAGGAAACAAGAATCTATCAATTTTTGCAACTAACGGTGAGTCTGTTTAGAACACCCCCACCCTAGGCCTAGACCTCTACTTCCTCATGAAGTCTTCACAGAGCTGCCTCACTGTGTGCATTCTAAACTTCTCCATGCAGGGAGAGCAGCTTCTCTCTCTAGGCAATAATCTCAAGCATATCTTAGTCCCAGAGTCCATGCCTACTCACCATGGGATGCAGAGGGCAGAAACTGTGCTTCCTGCATCATGTCTAAGACCGCTTTCTATCTCTGTCCTAGTATTGACCTCAATCCTGAATGATAGACAATGGGGAATTCCATTGTCTTCAAGAAAACACATCTCCTCCCCCATCGCCCACACCCACCACCCACACATACACACATAACGCTAAATAGGTGATCAGAAGGTAGTTGTGTGACATCCAGGCAGTTCTCCAAGCTGAGCCACTAAATGTTCAAGAACTCTGCCCATAGATTATCAACACAATGGTTTAGGGTGGTCTTCACCCAGGATGGTCTACTTTCTGTTTTTCACCATGCCTTTTCAAGATGACAGGAGTATTCACCAGCCATCTTCTGCTTATACATTATAACAGAAACACACTAATACCACCAAGGACCAGCCCAGGTTCACAGGCACAGGGCAAATGGAATCTCAGTGGGAAAAAAAAAAAAAGCCACTTCTGTTCCACCACAAAATATTGACAATGAAAACAGAGCTATGGCTCAGTCAAACATTCCATTTTAAGTTACCAAGCTTCTTCTAAAAATGTGTATTCGGTTTCATGGCTCCTTATAGGTTTTCCCCAAGGACCCTGGACAATGCTGGTTTTTTCTATGTGCGCCACCAAAGGGCCCATCCAGGTAATTTTTCTCAGACAAGAAAATAGGGTACTATGTTTTCAAAGGGGTAGTTTTTAGCAGAAAACTGCTTGCAGATCTGAAATGATAGAGCTTTCAGCTTTGACAAGACCTAGGCAAGGACTTGAAAGGCAGTTTTAGTCCTGACACATATGCACCACTATTGCTCAAGTCTGGTGGCTTCAACAAGTGGTTACCCTGCTCAGTAGTGACCCACTGTGGCCATTGGCCCTGTCTTCACTTGATTTACCCATCCCGTGGTTCCCCACCTCCCCCTCATATGTACATTGCAAGGCCTCTGCACATGTGATCTAACTTAGACCAGCAGCCTTCCCTGTGTTGGTCCAGATAAACATACCCCAGGAAAGTGCTCCATCAAGTTGCCTGTGTGAGAAGTCCAATTGCAAATCAACCTCTCAAGCCTGGAACATTCTCTCTTGTGACATTTGATATGGCTTTCCTGCTTGAATGCTTTGGGCTTTTTGATGTTATTGGTGATGATTTTCTATATATAACATCTTCAATATCTGTGCCATCTCTCCTACCAAGAGACCACAGGATCTTCCCTTGAACTTCAGTTTCAGCTACTTGGAGAATAATTGTCTACTTCTTAGAAACCTCTGTAACCCCTACACTGAAATCTATGTGTGCCATAAAGCTTACAGCGGAAAGAAACCCATTGCAAAGAAATCCTGAAAATTTTGTGATATTGTTTGACTGTCTTTACATGATGCAACAATAGACAGGGTTTTTAAAAAATGGATTTGTGGTAGAAAGCAAAAGGAGAGGGTGTTTTTGGAAACTGTGACTCTCCTTGAGAAACTCTTCTTCCATGCAGCCAACTCTGTTTTACTACCGTCTTGTTTCCATGGGATTGCAGCGTAGGTTTCCCTGATTTCAAAGCCTCATCTCTTTTTACATTACCACACTGCCTGCCATTTAGTTGAGCAGTTGTTTGACAGCCATGTCTTAGTTCTGTGATGCATCACTCAAAGCAAAGTTTTGAATTCTACAGTCAGTTTACCCAGAAAAACAGCCAGGAACAAATAGCCTCAAACTAACATTCCTTCCTACCTTCCCTTCCTTCCTTCCTTCCTTCCTTCCTTCCTTCCTTCCTTCCTTCCTTCCT
>NW_012103920.1:3627768-3634304 GCF_000951045.1 Mandrillus leucophaeus
CTTCATGCCCATGCTATCCCTGGCTCCCTCCCTCCTTCATTGCAGAGCTGCAAAGGGGCAGATGACACAGGTGATCAGAGCTCACCAGTCAAACACTAGGAACAGAAGACCATACCCATAAAACTCAAAGAGCTAACAACACATGGGCATCAGAATAGGACTGAGAAAAAAAAAACCACAGTAAAGAGGCTGTTTTAAATTAGTCCAGTGCACATTGTGCACGTCTTGGAAAACCTTCTTGAAATGGACACTTCCTGGTCTGCCATTTTGCTGTCTGATTCTCGCCATACCCCCAATTCCATGTATAGCTCATAAACTCTTTCCTGACTTTCCCATCTTGGCTTTCTACTTGAAGCTGGCTTCTGTGCTACATTCTTCTGTATATCTGCCCATAAAGGGGGAAAATGTGTGCCCCTCAGCCAGAGAACTAAATTCTCTTTTCAGGAAAATCCAAAGACCCCCAATAGCAATGTAGTAAGTCTTCTGTTGATGCGCTTTTGTCTCCACACCTCCCTGAAGGCTCCTACAGGTTGGTTAGCTTCATTTTCCAGGAAGTAGAGAGCCTTGTAAGACCTCCCCGGGGTCCTTCAGTAGATCCCCTCTCTCAGTTCTCACAAGTATGAGAGATCACTAACTCTCATCATTTTAAGATAATAAAGTCAGGTGTTGTTCTTCATGCAAAACAGAAATTGGGGCCAACTAGTGACTTTGTGCGACATCAGATCTGGACAACAGTTCTATAAAGGACCCGTACAAAGGTCAGCTCTCCCTGTATTCACTCCTGGTCTCCTGGTACTAAAAACAAGTTTGAGCAGGATCTATTTCACAGGACCTTGCTCACTCAGAGGCCACTGGGCAGATGACTTCATCATCTTCCATGTAGATATTAAATTTCAAAATCCCTAAGCAATCATATGGGAATACTTATTTTGAGTCTCATAAATCATTGCACATACATTCATAATCACAAAGAGAAATAAAAAAAAACACTTTTTGGTGTGAACTGAGCTTGGTATGTTTTGAGCACTATCTGTTTCACAAGAGTTGCTTAAAATAGATGAATGCAAAATGATGTGCCCTCCAGAGGGATTTTCATACTGGCTGGCTGTATAGCTGTTTGATAAATGTGACTTGCTTTAGCATTTTTGGGGTCAGATTGAGAGGGCTCAACATATACCTATCCTCATGACATGGGCCCTCCCCTTGACCAGGAGTGTGAAAAAATGTGCCCACAGCCTCCATCTTAATGTTTAACTTGCCTTGGGATCCTTCCCTCAATACTGGGGATAGTCTAACGTGACATATCTGCAATTAAAGGGTGATGTCAGTTGACACCATGCCACAGAGACCAGTTAAACATTGTTCCTTAGAAAATAAGAGCAGGATTCAATCCTAAAAAACTTTGGTAGTAGTCCAGAGACTGAGTCATTTGGCGCACTCGGAGCGTCTCAGCTAGCTGGAACATGTCAAGAAGCACAAGCTCCCTTTACACCATGGAAGCAGGAAAGCAAGAAGTAGGAAAATGTAATTTCAAAATAACATACTGTTCTAGGTATCTACTATTTCCCTCACAATTCAGGTCTAATCTTATTCATGGCTATCAACCCCTGGTACTGCAATTCACCACCTCTGCTGGGTGGAAAAAGTGAAGAGCTGCACGTCTGTATTCTTTCCATGTTCAACACAATGTTAGGTGCTTGCATTTTTTTTTCTCTTCTTTGCTTCTTGCAAAAGAGCTGGGAATTGAAAGATTAAATCGACTTTAATTTATGGGCACCTCCCATTTTGATGGGAATACTTGGAATGTGCTATATACTTGTAAAATAAATGACTTAATGGAAACTTAAAAGTGTACCCAAGTGACTCTGTGCTCATGTTTGCTGGATTGAAATTTCATGCAAAAATAAAGATATCTAGTATGGAAGAGAGATACTACGGCTACCCCTCTAGGGGGAGAATGCAGTTAACTTTCAACAGGAGTTTTTTTTGTGGCTGATGTAGCAAATTACCAAAAACTTGGTGTCTTCAAACAACAGATTTATCATCTTACAGTTCTGGAGGTCAGAAGTTTGACGTGGGTCTCACTAAAATCAAAGTGTCAGCAGGACTGCTTTCCTTTGAAGGCTCTCGGGAGAACCCATTTCTTGCCTTTTTCAGCTTCTAGAGGCTACCTGGATTCCTGGGCTCATAGCCCCTTCCTCCATCTTCAAACTAGCAATGGTGGGTTGAGTCTTTCTCACATCACATCTCTCTGTGGTTCCTCTTCTGCCCTCTCCTCCACTTTTAAAAACCTTTGTCATTAGATTGGACCTGCCTGGATAATCCGGGGTAATCTTCCTATTTTAAATTGAGTTGATTAACAACCTTAATTTCATCTGCCTTAATTCTTTGCCAAGGAAAGTCACAGGTTCTGAAGATTAGGGCATGGACGTCTTGGGAAAAGGGCACCATTCTGCCTACGTGATTTCTAACTTATCCTATGATGTAAATCATACCAAGTAAATTCCAAATGCAAAGGAGTTCTTTTCCATCTGTTTTTCTACAAAGGAAAAACAACTGAAATTGGCTTCACACGACAATTACATGAGTAAACTTCCAGTTATAAATTTATAGTAGAAAGAGAAAGGTGTTTTCTGATAATGCATTTCGGTTAAGAGCCAAAGAATCTTAACTAAAAATTTGCTGAAAATACTGCTATAAACAATGACTATTAAAGTTAAATAGTCATCAAGTTAAGTAAAATTCAATTTAACTTAAATATTTATTAGGAGTGAAAGCCAACATAAATGTTGAAAACTCAAATCCTTATTTCTCAGCTGTCTCCTCATTTTCCCACAACGTATTTCTGGCTGTTCGGAGGTAATTTCCTAGGTTTTATTAACCTATAACAGAAGGAGTTTACAGCTGAATCCATGCCAGAGAAAAACTCATTTGCAACCCAGTGTCACAGCATCCAGGGCCAAAGGGATTGAAAGAAAAAAAAAAAAAGCATGAACTCAGAAAACCTTGTTGCCTGGAAGCTGCAACAGGGTTAGAAAAAGAGGGTCACCCCAAGAAATGTAGGTAACCTGATCCATTAGCAACATGTCAACTTTTCTTTGCTAAAAATTTCCAAATAAATACATTAGACATTTTTAAAAATTATTAAGTGAGTAATCTATGCCTAGCGTGGTTTCAGCTACTGAGAATACGGTCATGCTGTGAACAAGGAATACCACGTGTCTCCCTTTGTGGGGTTTATATTCTTGTAGAAGGTGTTAGACAACAGAAATGTAAATGCTGAAAATAATAAAACAATTTAATTGTGAGTTTTAACAGCTAGGTCTGTCTCTGTCTCTCTCTGTCTCACACACACACAAACACACACACACACACACATGCACACACACACATACTACTAAACCCATGGCACAAATCGAATCATTAAGGAGAATTTCATACAGGACTATTTATAAAGGGGTGAGTATGTTCACAGTGAACAGAGGAAGGATGGTGCAGTACCCCAGAGCTAGCAATTGCAGGGAGCTGTTACCAGACCCAGGCTTAAAGGAAAGGACCACCTGATTCAAACCCAACCTTCAGAAGCAGCATGTCCTTAATCCATGGCAGCCCAGCAGGAAGGGGACTGGGGACATCATTATTCTGATTCATACTCCTGTTGCCTGACTGCCCTCCCTCAGCTAAATCCAGCTGGAAGCCTGAGATTCAGGGAACCCCTACTGCAGTCCATAAGGATCAGCCTCCCTGGGCACAGAAGAGGGTGGGGAAAGGTGGAGACTGTATAGCTAGATGAGCAAACCAAAAACTTCCAGCACGTACTGCTATGTGGAGATGCACTGGAGTAACAAATGAGATCTGGTTGGGTATGGAATGGTGCGCTGAGATTATTTAGGCAGAGTTCAAGAAAGATTTCTTTTAGAGGGTGACATTTGAGCTGTGGCCACAAAACAAGAAGAGGCCACCAAGGTACAACAGGGCAAAAAGGACCAAGTGCAAGTGGAAAGGACCTAAGGGAGGAATGAACTTGGTGTGTTGGGAAGGGAAAAAAGTTCAGTATGGGTGTAACCTAGCCAGGTAGGAAGCAAATTGTAGATAAAGTCAAAGAGATACGTGGCAGCTATGTCCAAAAAAAAAAAAAAAAAAAAAAAAAAAGCCTTGTCTTAGGTTGGGTCTTGCTGGAAGAAAACCACAAGATGAAGTTTTGAATACAAACAGCTATTTGGGAGGGCACAATAAGGAGAGTGAGAAGTGAGAGAGGGAGGGGAAAGATTCCAATTAAGGGTGTGTTATTGACCGGGCTACCATGTGGGGCTCAGTCCCATGGGGACTGTCCGTAGCACATCTCACCTTGCTTCCTCTGGAGAGGAGAAGTGGGTTTCTTACTCCTCCACCCATCTCAGGCTCCTTAGGGAGCCTGAGATTACATTTATTTATACTTCCTGGCTCTTCTGAAGAAGGCATAATCCCCAGGTGAGGAGTGGCAGGTGTTTACAGTGGGATGCTGCTGGGCAGGTGTGATCAGGAGGGGTAAGTGCTGGATGACAAGGGTCAGGCACCGTCAGAGTCTGCTAAATGTCTGAAAGTCATTTGGACTTTTTCTAAGTGTGATGGAAAGCCATCAGAGGTGATGAATTATTCACATTCGCTCTCTAACTTGGGTGAGTCATTAGAGTATAGGGGTATGAATGGGTTACTTTTATTATTATTGAGATATAACTCACATACCATAAAATGTATATTTAAAGTGCACAATTCAATCCTTTTTGGTATATTCACAGAATTATGTAACCATCATCACTATTTAATTGCAGTATGTTTTCATCACCCCCAAAAGGAACCCCATACCATTAAGTCATTCTTAAATGGTCGTATGGGGAAGATGGTTAACGATGGTCTTAGTGTCCATAAAGGAAATATTGGGAGAGAGAAAAGAGTATTGGCTCCTGAGTCAAACACCTCCGGCTTTGATTACTGTACCTCTTTCTGGCCCTGTATGGCATGTTGCTTCCTTCCCTGACCTCAGTGTTCATATCTATAAAATGGAGGTAGTACTGTCTCAGTGTTACAATTTTTCTGACAATTGCAAGCACTCTTGTGAATAAGAGTGCCTGCCCCATAGTCAGCTCTGATGCATTTTAGATACTACAATCATCACATGTTATATACAAATGTGGGTTGGGGATGTTTGCTTCAGATAGGAAGGACAGTCCTACGAGAGTGTAAAGTCCTATGCTTGGGAAGAATGCAAGAGTTAGAAACAAAAGAGTAATAACAAGTTAGGAGGGAAGTTTTGGTGAGTTGAAGGGCTGGTTTGGGATGCTGTTTGGAGTGTTGTCTTCCAGTCAAGCAGCCGAAAGACAGACAGAGAGAGATGGAGAGAAATACGGAGATAGAGTGACAGAGAGCAGCAACCCCAGGCAATGTGGAACTTGCACACTGGAGACCAGAAATTGCTGGTGACCCATGGAAGATGACCTAGCTCTGTTACAGACAAGGCGAGCTCAGACAAAGCGCTCTGGCCAGGGTGATGGGAATATGGACTGATGTTAGGAAGAGGTATGTGGTCATTCAGGGAGCCAGGCTGGGGCAGGGCATGACCCAGGAGAGAGCTAAACTCAGTACCTAGGCTGTGTACCTATCATTTATAGGCCCGCATGTATCCCCTTCCATGAGTCTAAATACGTGGCTTGACCAAGGGTGATGTTGCAAATGAACTGACACTGAAGAGGGGGAAGGATACAGAACAGTGTGACAAAAGGGGTGACATCTTCTCCCCAGCGCTTTAAAAGCAAACACAAAACTCTACCCCCAAGTCAAGGAGCAAATATTATCAGTTTTTCTCACGTGCTCTGAGAGTGTTGTAATTATATCAAGCTCCCATACCTCTGACTACCACAAATAATCAATGACACTTATTTATAGTCTGTACCAACTTTATCATGGCCTGCCCATGATTCTGGGAACTTGTACAATAAATGATCCATAGTTATGAAGGGTAGCCCCATTTAGCACATGGGAATACTAAGGACAGATGTCTAATAAGTTGTCCAAATTCTAAATAGAACTGGGATTTGAACCCTGGAAGTGTAACTCCACAGCCTGAAATCTTTGACACCAATGAAATATCAAGATGGGAGTATTTATCTAAGAAGTCACAACATAACAAGGTGGACAGTGCCAAATTACCCATTTTTATGGAGACACCAAGATGTTAGACTCTCATGCACTCACATTTTCCTCCTTCTCCTCCTCCTCTTCCTCCTCCTCCTCCTCCTCCTCCTCCTCTGCTTCTGCTTCTGCTTCTGCTTCTGCTGCTTCTTCTGCTGCTGCTGCTTCTTCTTCTTCTTCTTCTTCTTCTTCTTCTTCTTCTTCTTCTTCTTCTTCTTCTTCTTCTTCTTCTTCTTCTTTTCTTCTTCTTCTTCTTCTTCTTCTTCTTCTTCTTTGCAGTATGTTTTCATCATCCCCAAAAGGAACCCCATACCATTAAGTCATTCTTAAATGGTCGTATGGGGAAGATGGTTAACGATGGTCTTAGT
>NW_012103920.1:3634354-3661053 GCF_000951045.1 Mandrillus leucophaeus
GCTGCTGCTTCTTCTTCTTCTTCTTCTTCTTCTTCTTCTTCTTCTTCTTCTTCTTCTTCTTCTTCTTCTTCTTCTTCTTCTTTTCTTCTTCTTCTTCTTCTTCTTCTTCCTCCTCCTTTTGGGTTAATTCCTTCAGTATCCTAAGTACATAATATAATTCAACAACAGAAATGGAACCTAGACCATTGGATGTGGGGAGTAATAAAGATACTGAAAACAACCATCCACCCCTCCATCAGGGCCTCACAGGCCCCTCCTGTTGCATTCTGGAGCCTACAAACCAAACTAGGAAACCGTTCACTTCTCAAAGCTGAAGCTCACCCTTTAAGAAAGACCTCAAAGATGAGACACAAGAGTAGAGATGTTGAGCAAACGTTCAACAGTCCTGCTTTGAATGTTCCGTATACCCTAGCTGGAAGCTTTACAACACTATACCAATTTTGAGGCAAGCGGAGACAGTGAACATGTACCCTTGAGGATCTGGGGACAACACCAACTGCCATAATTTTGGCAGTTTCATCACATAATCTGACAGTCCCTGTTTCAGCTTCCAAATCTTGCAGGTTTTGCATTCATCTTCATAATGTGGCTATAAAGTTATTGTTTAACAGTGATGGTGTGGCTGGGCATGGTGGCTCACACCTGTAATCCAAGCACTTTGGGAGACCGGGGCAGGTGGGACACCTGAGGTTGGAAGTTCAAGACCAGCCTAACCAACATGGAGAAACCCTGTCTCTACTAAAAATACAAAATTAGGCAGGCATGGTGGCACATGCCTGTAATCCCAACTACTCGGGAGGCTGAAGCAGGAGAATTGCTTGAACCCGGGAGGTGGAGGTTGCAGTGAGCCAAGATCACACCACTGCACTCCAACCTGGGTGACAGAGCAAGATTCCATCTCAAAACAAACAAAACAAAACAAACAAACGAACAAACAAAAAAACTAGTGAAGGTGCTTTTTTTCAAATGGCCTGGGATTGGGTGATGGCTCCAACAATTTCAGGTTGAATAGATCTGAAATTTAATTTATCTATGCCTCAGTTATTCCCTCTCTATTAAATCATAGAGATGGTAAAAGAATACCTTCCTTATAATGTTGTTGTGAGAAAATAGTTAATAAATACCTGACCCCCACTAAGATCAAGGTCTGATGTATAGTAAGCATTCAGTACATGTTGTCCTTTATATATTTACCCAAGAAATAGTAAATAAATGTTCATAAAGACTTAATACTGTCCTGGGTTTTGGAGAGACAGCAATTAAAAAAAAAAATTGAAACAGTTAAAGAAAAAGAGTCCCTGTCTTCCTGGAGCTTGCAGTCTAGTGGTAAGAGATTATAATAATCTCAGATCTCATGATCAGTTTAACAGAATGATGGTGTTTTATATAGTTACTAATAAAGCAGCCAGCCTCTACCCTCTAACTTCTTGATCTTCTTTGAAGATTGATAATTTAGGATGCACACGTTTTATTTCCTGCAGTCCCATACTTGCTTGCTGTCTGCCTCTGTTTAAGGAGCCAGGGGTGCTAGGGGACTTCAGTGAAGAACAGAATATCTACTAAGTGCCTCAAGAGCAGGATCACGGGGCCTAGAATCAGACTGCGGTCTTCAAATCCTCACTCTGCACTTACTAGCTATGGGACCTCAAGCAAGAATCTTGACCTCTCAGTTACCTCATTTGTAAAATGGAAACAAGAATAATGCTAATAATAATACCTATTATATACCCCAACTTTGCTTTGATTACCAATATTAATTCATTTTGCAATCACCAACGTAATTGCAAAATGAACCAATATATGTAAAGTACTTAGAAAAGGTTTTGACATAAAACCAGCTCTCAATGTGTATTAGCATCTACCATTTTTATTATTGTTGTTTTTATTATGCATCATTATAATTACCTTTTTATATTCAATGCTAACCATGAAGTGTGTACTTAATAAATTTTTATTGAACTAAATAGAAAATGGTGCCTGGAATGGAGATACTCGTGGTCTAGTGAGAAGAAAGACATGAGGATAACATACAAACATGCAAAGCAAGCTGATGAGTGCTAAGGGCGGCCTAAGAGCCAGCCAAGGCCAAGAGCACTGGTGGCACCATTTCCCTTTCCTCCCCCACCATTCCTGCTTTGTTTTTTGTGCTTTTGGTGTCGTATTTAAGAAACCATAACATAATCCAGGTCAAAAAGATTTATATCTATGTCTCCTTCTAAGAATACTATGACTTCAGTTCTTATATTTAAGTCTTTGATCCATTTTCAGGTTTTTTGTATATGGTGTGAGGTACAAGGTTCACATTTATTCTTTTGTCTGTGGATGGCAAATTGTTCCAGTACCATTTGTTGAAAAGACTATTGTTTCTCCATTGAATGATCTTAGTTACTTTGTTGAAAATCAATTGACCATGTATATTTAGGTTTGTTTCTGTATTCTCAGTTCTATTCTGTTGATCTATATGTCTATCTCTGTGCTAGTACCACTAAGTTTGATTGATGTAGCTTTGTATTACATGTTAATATTAAAAGTGTGAGTCCTTCAACTTTGTTATTCATCTGGCCTTTGGCTATTCAGGGTTCCTTACATTCCCATATGAATTTTAGGATCAACTTGCCCATTTGCGCAGAAAAAAAAAAAAAAAAAAAGGCAGTTAGTTTTGATAGTAGTTATATGAAGTCTGTAGATTAATTGGGAACTAATTATCCCCAATGACTAATTATTGTCATTTTAACAATATTTTCTAGTTTTCCAGTTCACTAATATAATATGTGTTTCTATTTATTTAGGTCATCTTTGATTACTTTCAAAAGTGTGTGTGGTTTTCAGTGCATAAGTCTTGTACTTTCTTGGTTAAATTTATTCCCAAGCGTTTTATTCTTTCTGATGCTATTGTGAATGTAATTGTTTTTGAAATGTTATTTTTGTATTGTTCATTGCTGGTGTGTAGAAGTAGAACTGATTTTTGTATATTAATCTTGTATCCTACAACTTTCCTAAACTTGTTTATTAGCTCTACTAGTGTTTTTTATAGATTCTTCAGGATTTTCTCTACATAAAATCATGTCTTCTGCTAATAGACATAGTTTTGCTTCTCATTTCAATCTGGGTGCTTATTCCTTTTTCTGACCTAACTGCTTTGACTAGAACTTCCAGTATAATATTTAACAGAAGTAGAGAGAACAGACATCAGTATACTGTTTCTAATAAATAAAATGTCCAGTCTTTCACTGTTAAGTATGACATTAGTTGTTTTTTTTTTTGGTTTTTTTTTTGTTGTTTTTTTTGAAATAGAAGCTCTTTATCAGATTGAGGAATTTCCTTCTATTCCTAGTTTATTGTGTGCTTTCAACATGAAAGGTGACGGGTTGTGTCCGATTCTTTTTCTGCATCTATTAATATGATCCTGTGGCTTTCTCTCCCTTTATTCTATAAATATAATGTATTACATCAATTGATTTTTAACAAACCTTGCATTCCTTGGATAAATTCCACTTGGTAATGATGTATAATTCTTTCAATGTGCTGGTGGAGTTGGTTTGCTAGGATTTTGTTGGGGATTTTTGCACTAGTGTTCACAAGGGATATTGATCTATAATTTTCTTTTATTGTGATTGTTTGTCTGACTTTGGCATCAAGGTAATACTGGCCTCAGAATAAGTTGAGAAGTGTTCCCTCTTTTTCCATTTTTTTGTAAGGTGTGAGAAGAACCGATTTTTTTTTTTTAATGTTTGGCAAAATTTACCATAAAGCCATGTGATCCTCAGCTTTGGATTGCTGGTTGGTTTTAATTATCGACTCAATATATTTACTTGTTATAGGTCTATCCCGATTTTATATTTCTTCTTTCGTCAGTTTTGATAGTTTGCATGCTTCTAGAAATTTGTTATATCCAAGTTATCTAATTTGTTGGTATACAACTGTTCATAGTATTCTCTTTTAATTTTTTTTATTTCTGTAAGGTTGGTAATGATGTCCCCACTTTCATTTATTATTTTAGTCATTTGAGTTTTCCCTTTTTTCTTGACTAGTCTAGCTAAAAGTATGCCAATTTTGTTGATCTTTACAAAGAACCACCTTTTCGTGTCATTGATCAGGGTTTATTTTCGAAGGGTGGTTTTCACTTTATAATATCTGCTTGCAATTTGAGGGAGATTATACTGGTTTCTGCAATCACAAATGTACTATTTCTTAAGGTTCAGTGTTTAAAAAGTGATCTCTATATTTGATGAATGGAGTAATACATGTATTGACTTACATAGAAAATTTTCCCCCTTTTGGTTAAATGATGTTGGCTACATTCTGACAGATGAAGCCTTGAGGAGGTAATAAGGAGAAAATATTGCTAAGGACACTGAACTGTGTTACAGTCATTTTAGTGCTTATATTTTCTGCCAAAAATAAGTTAAACCAAATATAAATATGCAAATGTAAACAATTCCTTTATGTTGTCATCTTATTCTCAAATTCTTCAACTTTTTATTTTTATTTTGTTACTTTTTTTTTTTTTTTTTGAGATAGAGTCTTGTTCTGTCACCCAGACTGGAGTACAGTGGTGTAATCTCAGCTCACTTCAATCTCCACCTCCCGGGTTCAAGCAATTCTCCTGCCTCAGCCTCCTGAGTAGCTGGGATTACAGGTGCCTGCCACCACGCCTGGCTAATTTTTGTACTTTTAGTAGAGATGGGGTTTCACCATGTTGATCAGACTTGTCTTGAACTCCTGACCTCATGATCTGCCCTCCGTGACCTCCCAAAGTGCTGGAATTACAGGTGTGAGCCACCGCGCCTGGCCAATATTTTATTCTCTATGTACAGCACCACCCTTTTTTTTTTTTTTTTCTTTTCCTTTTTTTTAACAGAAGGCCCATTTCATCTTATCCCACAAACCCATAGAAATCGCCCTTTGGGAAGTAAAGCCAGAAAAGAAATTCTGACAAATAGCTACATGGCCTTCTCTTTTCCAGATCTGAAACTTTACACAGCCTCTCTCCTCTGCCTCAATGACCTGATCTATATGTAGCAAATTCCTATCCGTTTTCTTACATCTTTCAGAATAGAGAAGGGTCAAGAATGCTGGACTTGTTTTTGCCAGAAGAATCGTTATGAAGAGCATAAAGCAGGTGAACCTTGATCTGCTAATTGCAGAAAAGCAAATACATGGTTTTGTGCACGAGGCAGGTCAGTCATGCGTGAGGGATGGTCTGGGCAAAGGGTTAGTGACAGGAAAAGCTGAATTGAGAACAAGACGTCACAGGATAGCTCAAGATCTGAATATAAATTCTGAAATGACCTTCATCTCCCTGCCACATACACATGCATGGGTGCACGAACACGTGCCATGCGCAAGTACACATGCAGACACTCAAAGGCCTTCCTTTCAGTCACACAAAAACATATGAGTACTTGTGATCTGAAACCACTTTCTTTTGTGTTTGTCTCCGAAGGAAATGGAAATGAAAGCAAAATGGAAGGACGTGAGGTCCTTATCCTTGGAGATCCTATGGAGTCTCCACAGACATTCCTTGAAGAAATCAGGTGTGACGGATGCTAATGCAGAGCCTGGTGTTTAGCAAACGTGAGTCCTACATTTCATGATTTGGATTATATGTGTGTGTGTGTTAGATTGTCTACCTAGACAACTACCAACAATTCCTCCCATTCCTGGACACTCATGCCACTACTTCTATCAAGAAAAGGAGTCTTCTTCCCTTGAATCAAAGCTGTTCCTGTTATTGTTTTGACCAACACGATGCAACAGAAGTGACACTGTTTCTTGGGAACCCTGGAAGTTTTCACATTTACCTTTTGGAATCCAGCTCTCATTCAAAAAAGCTGGATAGACTACTAAAAAAATGAGAAACAATGTGGAGAGAAAAAGTTCATTTGCTTTCTTTTAGAAGGTCTTAGGTGGTTTGACTTCTTAAAAACATGGCTTTCAATTTGAAATAAAAGTAAAATAGCTGTGTCTGTTAAGTGCTAGATAGGGATGCAACTGCACACTGGCCTGTGAAGTCATGTCTGCATGGCCTACACACAGCTTCTAGAAATAGGCTTTCAAGACTTGGTTCAAGATGCCCTTAAATGTGTCTTTGTTTTCAGGATGATGAACATAATGTTTCTTAGAGAAGCAGAAAGTCAGGGCTTGGGTCACGTGTTCATCTCTTTTAGTCTTGAATACTTCTTTGTATGGGGAGCTCATCAGCTTCCAAGGCAGAAGTTTTATGTAGAGACTACTCAAATGGAGAGTGAAGTTCTAATAGAATTCCAGCAGAGCCACAAAATCAATCCATGTCTCATGCACATTCCATTCTCTGTTCACACTAATCACTCCAAAGGAGAATTAAGGGACTAGGCAAAACTCATTAACTTTCTCAGGTCTCCTGGGTAAATGTCAAATGACTGTGAAAATGGGACTCTAGTGAAGGAGAGAATGGGGCTCTCCAGAGTCTGACTCGTTCCAGCTAGGAGGGTTGGGACTTTTAAGGAGGATCCAGGTTCCTTGACTTATTTACCCAGATTTATTCCATTCTTACTCATCCACTTGCTCATTGCATAAACATGTATCTATTATCATGTGCAGGCATTGGGAAGTGTCTTTAAATATATTAATGCTCATCTTCAAAACACTCTATTGAGTAAGTATTTTTATCCCTTTTACAGTACATTCAGAGAAGAACTTTGCAATAGTCACACATTTAGCCATGGCCAGAGTAAACAATCTTACAGGGTCTTTATGTTTCAAAGGTCATGTTGACTATGTCGCCCTTGTGTTACACAAACTGACGTGAGATTGAAACATCTAGTTTCACCTGTATTATAATTTGCTTATTTTAAAAAATTTACTCACTCTTTATAAATAAATTTATTTTAAGAAACTCTGCATGGTTAGCAAGAGAAAAATTATACATTGTTTTAAATATCGTAACAGTATTACTGACCACAAATGGAAAGGAGCAATGAAAGTAAAGCTGAATTGTTGGGTTTTGGTTATATCGATAAGAGGCATTTTCAAGGGCTTGAGCCTAAAGGTTGCTCTCCCTATTATAAAGGGAAGCTAGCAAGTGGTACCCAGAGATATTAGAAACATATTGGCACACAGCTGAGACTTTTAGCCCCCATTATTTAAATGAGGAAGAATAAAAGAGAATTCAAAGGGCAATGAGTTCTCAGCAGGCATTAGCCACCTTCCTTTTGTGCACCATCTAAAACCATCCCCATATCACCTTCGAGGACCTGCGGCTGTGTGGCTGTGTATGCTGTTTCTTCTCGCAAGAGTTCCTTGAAAGATCTTGAAGAGACAGACAAAATCCAGACAAATGCCATGCAGTATGAAAAGTATAACGTCATCATGCTCTCCAAACCTTTTCGATCACGAACCCTTGTAATACATTTTTGAACCTATACTCTCTACATACCTTTATAGTCCCACTTTTAAAATGAACACATGTGCAATGGCATGCTAGTATTTTATGCAACTTGTAAAGTGAACAAAAGTATAAATTTTAAAAAATAAATATATTAATTTTTTTTCCAAATTACTCAAAAGAAGTTCGAGTTGTCCCATTTGGGAGACTATGGGTTAAGGGGGAAAGTGCAGGGAGCACAAAAAGAGGGTACCCAGCTCACCCAAAAGGATGAAATGGAGGCTCAGACAAGGCTCTCTGGAGGGGTGTTGACATGAAATGATCCTGGTGTCAGCAAGGTAGAGAATTCAGAACAGAAGGGGCCAGCCCAAGTGGGCATCCATATACTTATACACAGGCCACAAATGAAGGAGTAGAAAAATGAAATGGGAGAAAAGGGGGAGGAAAGAAAGAATCAGTTCCTGGACAGCTTTGCAAACTGAGCTGAGCCAAGGGGCAATGGGGAGCCATTGAAGGGTTTTAGCAGGGAACAATCCAAGCTGCGGAATATCCTTCCTCCATTCTCAAAAATGCACACATGGGTGTACAAAGCCACCCTCACCCTTATACAAACAGGGAAAAGAACGGCCTGCCTACCAAATGACTTCACAGCAGTCATTTGTACAGTCATTCAACACACGTTTATTAAGTGCCTACTATGCGCCGTCTGTAATGGGTAGTCAGAAGCGAACAAAACATCACAGAGCTTTCAGTGATGTGGGGAAGATAGACTAAAATCTAGCAAATAATCAGATTCACTCATAATCACATTGCAGATAGAAATAATGTGACTATGAGAGAATTGGAATAGCAATTGGCAATTGAAAAAGCAGTATCCTCAGGTAGCCTTCTCAAGGAAGGCCTCTGGGTAGGAGACAGGTAAGCCAAGATATGTGTGAATTAAAATAACCAGCCCATGAAGGGGTTGGGGAGGAGCTCTCCAGGCTCCAGGAATGTTTTAGATGAAGAGACCATGAGTATACAAAATATTTGCATATATGGGGAAATAAAGAAGCCTGGAAAGCTGAATTGGAGTGAGGGAGGATGAGAACACAGATGGTTTTATAAGATGGGCAGAGACCTGATGCCTGGGAAGCAATGGGAAGACAATGAAGGTGATTGACAGGGAGGAGTGAGTTTCACATTACATTTTGACTTTTAAAAATGTTTTTAAAGAGATGGGGTCTTGCTGTGTTGCTCAGGCTGGCCTTGAACTTCTGGGCTCAAGGGATCATCCTGTCTTAACCTCCTTAGTAACTGGGACGACAGGTGTGCACCAACACTGTGCCCAGCTCACATTACATTTTGAATAGCTCCATCTGGCTGCTGGGAGGCCTGGTGATTGTTGTCATTGATCTCCTTCGGGGAGCTTGCTTGGCAAAGGGTGGTAGTCATAAATAAAGAGACAAGTAGACATTTGAGTAATAATATCGACAGAACTTGGTGACTGTAATAGTGAAAAGAGTAGAATTTGGGAAAAGATGCAGAACTCAAGCACATGATGTTCAGAGAGCCCAACTGCATAAAACAGGGAGAGCCGCAGTCTCCAGAGAGCATGGGGGCAGGACTCTCTCATGTCACAGCAACAGTGCACCTCACTGCTTCTGGAAGGAGACAGATCTCTCATAGGATCTGGGGTGTCCTCAAGTCCAAACTCAAAGGGTGCCTGCTTACATTTTTCTCTGTCTCCAAAAACTTATGCATGCTTGATGCTGCTCTTCAAAACAACATTGAAGAATTAAAAATTATAATGAAATCTGGAAATGTGGTACTGATCAGGGGTGTTTTCTTCCTTCATCACTGGGCTCTGGAGTGACTCAGAGAGAACTCAAAGCAGGCATGAATTATCTTTTCCATCAACACCATCGCCCATAAGGAAGCCACATCTGCAGCACCACTCACCAACCAGTTTGGGGGACCACCTGGGAAAGGGGTGGGGGAGACTCCAGCTGATTACTCAGGACAGATGACTCTTTGGTAGGAACTGCCCCCAGGAAGCTGATCTTCAGCGTGATGTAGCCCCCAGTGTTTGCTTTTTCCTTTGTTTTCTTCTTCTTGCTTGTTCCATTGATCCTAAGTGAATAGCAGTGCTTTGAGCTCTCTCAGAGAAAAGGGAACTGGCATGTATTAAGCAAGAAAACACTTGCTACAACCAAGTCCCTGAGTTAGTGGCTTTACATGGCTTATCTGATCAGAGGTCCCCAGCAAAGCTTTGATGTGGGAAGTATTACCCCTGTGTTACCAACAGGAAAAATGAAGTTCGGAGATGTCGAGAGAGGTATCCAAGGGTCTTACGGCTAACAAGTGGAAAGACCAACAAGACTACAGATAATAAAATCAACATTGTCCATTTGGATAGCTTTACCATGGGCTAAACAAGGATTTATGTGATTTACACACACCTACCTAAATAATCCTCACCCTCAGTCCTCAGGAGGAGGCAGTAAGGAGGAAAGACCCCTATGAGGAAGGTGTTCCTGTTATCCCCATAACCCGAGGTCACCCAAATAATAAGAATTGGGATTTGATTTCAGCCATTCTGGGTCTACTCTCTGCCCTAGTTTTACTCAAATTTGTACCCTTTTCATTGTACAACTTTGCACACAGAATCACTTAGAAGACAGTAATTCTAAACCCATTATGAGGACCTCAGTGGGAGTCAGGAATGAGAGATGATTAAAGAAACACTTTCTATA
This sequence comes from Mandrillus leucophaeus, assembly GCF_000951045.1. Lineage (NCBI taxonomy): Eukaryota > Metazoa > Chordata > Mammalia > Primates > Cercopithecidae > Mandrillus > Mandrillus leucophaeus. The sequence goes on from NW_012103920.1 coordinate 3,644,456, forward strand.
ATGAATGTCACATGGGCCCACTGCCTGGGTTTGCATGTGTTTGCATATGTCAGCCACATGTGTACATTTCAAGGGACAGATAGCATGAAATCTTGGAGGCTTTTCATGTTCTTCTGTGTGAGCTAGAACACATGGTTGAAGCTTTCTCTCCTCAGTTCCCTCGCTGTTAAAATGAGGCTAATTTCTTCTACATGACATAGATCCATGGAAGTGTTTTATAACATCTAGCACATAGAGGCATTCAACAGATGTCAGTCCCTTTCCCACTTCTAATTAGCGTGTCAAGAAAAGAAAAGTGGAGGAGAAAGAAATGGACACACAGAGGTTTTCTTTATGTTCAAAATGCAAACACTTACTGAAGACACAGTGCCTACGAGAGAATTCAAAATGGAGATATAAGAGAACCCAGAGGAATCAGGCAATGAGTGTGGTAAGAACAATTAGAATAGCAGAAGAAATATTATAGTGAAAGAATCTCTTATTAGTCAGATAGTAGGAAAAAAAGGGGTCTGGCCTGCCAATTTTTTTTTCTTTTTTACAGTCTGCATATGCCTCACCAGACACACCGTAGGCCACCCACAACAAGTATAATAGGCTGTTAGGCTAAAGAGAATCCCTTCTGGGAGGGATGAGTTGGACACCCAGACTTTTGCATATTGACTTATTCAGAGTAGAGATAAACAGGGATGTAGAAAGAGAATGTCCCAGCCTCCACTGGGGAAAACTGGCCACTGAGCAACATAGACAAGAGGAAGGGGTAAAATCCAAGTATAACATGGGAAAGAAGATACTGCAGAACATGAAACCAGGAGGGGAGAGTGTGGAGGGAAAAGGCTCAGAAGCGTGAGGAAAATGAGTGAGGTGTGCAGGATTCAGGGTGGGTTTTGGAGGGTATGAGTTTTGCGGATAAAAGATGTTAAGGAGTTACTGAAAAAAAAAATCAGATAGAATTGTACATTCTCAAGAGTTTTCCCTTTGAGTCAAAATGAAGTGGTAGAGAGCAGGGCATTTTGTGATGTCCGAGATTACTGCTCAGTGTAGTATGGCCTCAGGGTAAGGACTTTGTTTCATTTGCCTCGTGTCCCCTGCTGTCCAGCAAGATGTGGACACACAGCTGGGGCTCAGTTAGTGCTGAATGAATCAGTACATATGGCAGAAGGGGAGTCATCTTGATCCATGGCCCCTGCTATCCTGCACCATGAATGCAGGGAGCCCAGAATTCCAGCAGCAAGGTGAGGGTGGAGGTGGTTGGGTGGAGGAGACAGAAACCCCCCAGTAGCCAGTGCTGTGTGCTGGAAGGAGAAGCCCTACATCTCTTTGCACTGCCCACAGGCACCCAATCAGCTGAGGGGCGAAGCTGTGTGCTCTGCACTAGAGCAGGAGAAAGGAGGAGAGGTAGCAGTGGTGGGATGTTCTCTCTCCAGGGGGGCTGAAACTGCCCAGACCCCGCTCAATCTCGTGCTGAACCAGACTATGTGGCTTTCTATCCCCTCTCCCTCCCACAAATAGATCCTTTTGTTTGCCTTTCTTTTGGTTTTCTCAGAGTCAACTTGGACTCCCAGTGGTCAGTATGGGCTCACCAAGAAGTTAGTCTAACACTGTCACAGACTAGAGTTAGGGCAAAGACTAAGGACCCATACTGAGTCCTCATTATGTAGGAGACACTGTGCTAAGGGATGTACGTGTCTTCTCCAGTCTTCATAATAACCAGAAAAGATGTTGTCCAAGTCCATGATGAATTGCATGAAGATCAGACAAGATTCACAGCTTGCTCAAGACAACCTCGCTAATAAATTTGGTCTTTCTGGCTCTTAAATCTCCTCCTATAAAGCCGCGTGGGCATTCAGCCATTTTGACATTAGTTTTTGGGGCGGTGATGGGGTGATAATGATAGGGATGAGGAAGGTGACAATAATCATTTCTATTATTTTATCTTGATAATCTTGACATAATTATAGATGAGAAAACTGAGAGTCAGAGAGGTAAAGTATTTGCCCAAGATCACAGAGTTAGTAGATGAATCCTTAAAATGCACCAGAAAACTACTTAGAATTCGCCACACTGCTGATACACAGACATAAGTACAGATTGAAGAGTGGGGGGTAATGGGTTGAGGTTTAAGGCATACATTTTTCCCCCTACACCCAACACGTTGCATTCAGACAAATTACTTGTTTTTATGCTAACCAGTAGATATGTTAGGTATGCTGTATGGCCTTACTGCAGCCATTTTTGGGGACTGTTTCTATGTCTATTTATCTTACTCCACCACGCTGGGATCTCATCATAGGGGATTGGAAGGGAATGAACAAGTCTGACCAGAGACTCAGATTGGAGAAGATCCCTTGGTAGCAGAAAGTAAATCACAGTCATCTAATATCAGTTTTCATTTCTTATTGATCCTTTTTATTTTCCTTTTATAGAAGAGAAGCACCCTGCAGTCTAGCTCATCAGTGGACCTTTAAAGGTTTCCAATTGATCTGTGAAACTATTGTCTCAGTCTGCATTATCCCTTTCAGAGACGCCCTTTGCTTTTGGGTCATGTTCTGTATTTAGCTTGCCTTCCCAACATGGCTTCTTTTCTGGGAGCAAAGAGTAAACATCTCGTGCCCAAGCTTACAGATTGATCTGAAGTGATGCTGCTGACACCTGTTTGGGGGCTCCAGGACGTCTTCAATCCTGAAAAGAATGGGGAATGTTGGTAGAGGGGTGAGGGTGTAGTGAGGACCCAATGGCCTCATTCCAAAGGAATAAAGTAAGATTAAAAACAAGAACTGTCCTTTAGTGAGCACTTTCTCCTTGCTTCAAGCTCACAACAACCAAGGGAGGAAAAGTTATACAGATGTAGAAACTGAGGCTGAGACATATGTAGTTGTTTGTGCAGACCTACTCAGCTTTGAATCATTTTACCAGTAATTACCTGCATGTTGAAATAATTTGGCAAAGATTTCACAGAGCTTATCTATGAAATCCTTCTCTCTAAGATGAGAACCATGATAGAACATTCTAGGGGTGCTCTAAGGTTCCCGTTAGGTGATATATCTGAGGCCCTTTATACAGTGTCCAGCACGGAGGGCGTCCCCAGTAGATACTTGATGAATGAAAAGATACCTCTTTCAATGCATCTGCTTATAAAATTCATTTGTCTCCTCTACTCCCATCATTAGAGAGAAATCCATTTTTCTTTCTAAAACTAACACTTCCCATGAAGTGTAGCTTCCAGATTATTTAAACAGAAAGATATTTGAAAATAGCTAGTTTAGTGCCTGGCATATAGTAGGTGCTCAATACATGTTGGTTATTTCATTTATTCTTCCACCCCTGGCTCCTGAGAAACTGTATGACTCTTGTCTCCAGCATCCTCAAATTTCCTTATCCTTTACCTTCAGACACAGTCTTCCTCTCTAACACTCTTTTTTTCCTTTCCAACTTTTATTTTAGGTTTGGGGGATACAAGTACAGGTTTGTTACATGGGTAAATTGCATGTTGCAGGGGTTTGGCATATAAATTATTTTGTCATCCATGTAATGAGCATGGTACTCAATGGTTAGTTTCTTGATCCTCATCCTTCTCCTGCTCTCCACCCTCAAGTGGGCCCTGGTATCCATTGTTCCCTTCTTTGTGTTCATGTGTACTCAATGGTTAGCTCCCACTTACAAATGAGAATTTGTGGTATTTAATTTCTGTTCCAGCGTTAATTCACAAACACTCTTTATTAACCTCTCTCCCGTATTTTTTTTCAGCCGTACTCCTTGAGGCTTCATCAGCACAAGTTTTCTTCCTCGTGGCTCACTCCTTTCTTCTCAACTGCTAAGAATTGCCTCTGACTTCTCCTAAGCTCCTATTTCTTCAATGTTCTATTGACCTATTCGTTTCTTGACATTCATACTTGTCTTTCTCAGCCTCTCTCTGGCTTTTTACAATGTTCATTATCCCCTTAAGCAAGTGCTCTCCTCTCTTGGCTTCTGGGTCATTTCATTAGTTCATTCATTTATTCACTCACTCCACCATTTCTGTATGCCTTTTTGTGCTGTACAAGGCACCAGATTAGACATAGCGACTATTCAAGGAGTGCTGAGATATGATGGTATACTCTGGGCTTTCTTCTCTCTTCTGCCCTTCTGCCTTCTGTCCAACCCTAAAGGATCCTTTCATCCTCCCTACAGATGTCATCTTCTGTGCAAAGACATCCTAATCATCCTTAGACTGGGACATTTGTTTCTTTTTGTCTTCACTGTTTCTATTCATTCAGCTTACTTCAATCCTTGCCTATATCCCTTGGATTGAAATTCTCTAGTTTTACCCCCAACTCGCACTGTGCATTCCTTAGAGGTATGAAATAGGCAAGGCTTAATAAGTATCTACTGAGTTCAATGGAATATTTTCAGTAACTCATTCGCTTTCTCCCTTGCTTACTCTTTTTTGTTCTGTTCCATAAACGGAGACATGGCTTGAGAAGTTTAATCTTTGTCTCTTCAGGCTCTTTAGGTGGTTTGTTTATTATAAAACAAGCTGTAAAAGACATATTCTGTTTATTTCATTAGGGCCTTCAGCTATTGTCTTGTACACAACCATACAAATAGAAACCTGCCATTCTTTCTCACCTTGGCCTTCATTTTTCACGGTAGCACTCACATATGCTTTAACCAGGAATCTTCTTCACTCCAGTCAGTTGTGTCTTACATTCATTTCTCAAGGCTGCTATAACAAATTATTACAAATTGGGTGGTTTAGAACAACAGAAGTTTATTCTCCTGTAGCTCTAGAGGCTGAAAGTCTGATATCAAGGTGTTGGCAGGGCCATGCTCCATCCAAAGTTTCTAGGAAACAATACATTCCATGCAACTCTCCAAGCAGCTGCTGGTGGCCAGAAATTCTTGGCATTCCTTGGCTTGTAGCCATATCACTCTGGTATCTGCCCTTCTTACCTCTGTCTGTATCTGTGTCTTTACAAGGACACCAGTCATTGGATATATGGATTTATTACCCACCCTAAATCAATATGACTTCATCTTAATTTCATTAAATCTGCAAAGACCCTATTTACACTTAATCTCACTTTCTGAGGTTCTGGGAGGACATGAATTTTGGGAGGATGCTACTCACTCTCCAGTCTTCAATCTATCTTGCTCCCAAAATCACATTACCCAGTCACTGTGTGGTTGTATCCTTCCAGGCCTCAAAAAGCTAAAACAACTTTATATGTCCCCACTTTCTTGACCACTGTAAGCTGCCTAAGCAGTCTGTTTTCCAGTCATAGTACACGTTAACTTTAAGTGCTTAAAAGAATTATTACCCTGATAAACTATAAACTCCATGGGATAGAAGTCTATCTGCCCTTTTTATTCCCATTTCCAAGCATGCTGTGCAGCTTGTGTGTAGGTGTTCAACTGCTGTCTCTTGAATGAAGACACGGTGAGTTGAGCCTCAATTTCAAGTCCTCTACCTGACTTTGAAGAGTCCTCTGTTACCTGTCACTGCACCATCTGCTCCTGTCAGCATTTGCTGAGCAAGAATTAGGTGCTCTCAATAAATACTTGTTGGTTGATTGATCAATCCATCAACCAGGTTTCCTGCTCTGAAGTATTTTTAATCTAGGTCTCCAGGGGGGTGAGGTAAGGGGCATGAGAGGGGTAAAAGATGGGCAGTAGAGACACTTTATCAGCATTCTCACCTTAGAACTTCTGGGAATTGCCCAAGGTTTCAATTTGCCTGATAATCCACTTCTAGTCCTTCAAGGAGAAAGAAAAACAATGACCTTTGGAGCCATGGAATGTGAGGACCAGGACATGGACATGGAGATTCATATGAAGAATATAGTATGAATTTAGATTCACGTTTCTCTGCAGAGAATGTTGGAGAAAGGCAGAGTGCTGACTTATGTTGGAGAGATGCCAGTAACCTGTATTCTTACCTGGATCACCAGTGAGTCTGTGTCAGTGAAGAAGGTTTGTGAAAGTTACACTGGATGGCCTCACATCTTCTAATACACCCCACCTTGGCGTGACTTGCACCTGGGTCTTTAAAAAATGCTGTTCTAAGACTCTGGATGAAGTTGCCCCTAGAATGAAGGTGACACTACTGGAAGCAGCTGTTTCTGATGTAGCTGATCTTTCTGTCAGTTGGCTTCTGCAGAAAATGTTAATGTCTATCTAGGATGATTACAAAAAACAGAAAGAGCAGAGGAGAGGTTGGGTTACCAATCACTTTACTGTGGAATTCGGTCATAGGCCATCACAATTGTTACCCACACCTGAGTCAACTACCCTCCCCACCTCTACCCCAAGCTGATGTGCCCTGAAGCAATGAAGTTCAGACATCTAGTAAGGCAAAAGACATGTGCATCTACTGTTTTATTTTTCCGTGATGGTTTTTCTTGTCTAAGTGTCCTAAGTCACCCATCCTCTTAGCGCGTATTTTTTTCGGGGATTACAGAACTAAAGCTGGCTTTATTTTGTTTCAGTTCCCTTGCATCCATTTCAATAGAATCACTAATACCACTCATTTTCAGATTTTGTGTGCTTAATAGATTCAGAATATGAGGTCATGTGTCCAAAAAGATAATTATCATTCTGGGCAATGATTGAATGGTTTCATTGTCCTGAAAATATACTGCAGGCAAAAAGGACTTTTGTTATGGCATTACCTGATGTGTGTGTGATTCCCGAAACTTCACTGACTCAATTTGCCATTCTAGAATAACAAAAAGTTAACTTTGCTACAAGGAAAGTGGAATTTTAATAGCAGATCCATCTGTATTATCAGGAAATGCAAGCTATGCAAAAATTGTATTAACTACTAGTCTATCAGATCCTGGTGAGAGAGAGTTTATCACATGTGCCTATAAGTTACCGAATTTATTTATTTCCTAAATTCTCATCACTTGGAACTGGAAGGATGAAGAGCACCTCCCCTGGCTTTCTGTAGTAAGAACATTGGTTGACAACATTTCTTTCACAGCCTCTTTTACTTCCTGGGGGCAGAGAGGGCCCCAGCTTTGTGCTCTCCCCGTGGAATGTGGATGTGAACTAAGGTCACCATTCCCACAATTCTTTGAATCCCAAAGGGATTGACTGACACAAAGGATTCTGGGAAAGAATGTCCAGCTTCAGCCCAAAGCAGGAAATAGGAAATGCCAAGGACTAGGTGCATAGATTAAATGATGACGAGCAACCTAGAACTTTCCTTTTCAGTATTTCAACTCATCAAGGTCTGATTGCTGCTGAGCTCAACATGGACGTGCCAAGAGTGGCCCCACTTAGAAGTCTGCCTCATCTGTGTGGCTGTGTGGCTTCCATATGGCTCCAGACTTCCCACTGCTCCTGACCTAAACACAGCAGCACCCAAGACAACAAGGCACCATGGACAGGGTTTATGTTACCATCTCTGGTCAAGCATGTTTCATTCTCTATTTGCTTTCTATGTCTTCAACATCCCCTTCATCTCTCGTCATCAATCTGTGTCAATGTAGCATTAATCTTCAATAATAATCAAAGATGAGACCAATCAGTCAAAAGACTGGATGTAGAAACTCAAACTTTTGGATGAGTGAACCTGGGTAAGTGACTGAACACCCCACCACACCCCCAAGCCTAAATGTCCTCCAATAGAAAACAGATAACAATACCCACCTGAAACAAGCTGTGATTCAAAATGCCTGTACCACATGCCGTATTCCAGGGGCAGGGTGGGAAAACCGCCTCTGCCGCTGGAACTTTTGAACCATGTGCTCTCATTGCAATGATAATCCAAAGTAAAATTGACGAAGCGTTTTCTGCAATATCCGGAAGACCCGTTAAAGAACTGCCATTGCATTTTAATGCCGGTTGCAAACAAAGTTTGCAAGATCTAATACTAATTTGATTGGCTATACTAGTGAAAAAAGAATAAAAGGGAAATAAAGTTAAAATGATGCACTTCTGTCAAATCAATGCCAAATAACATCATGGTGCCCAGTGTAAATGGGGAGCAATGACGGGACACGTGAGTCATCAAACCACGTGTAGGCATGGTGAATGGAAATGTACCTGTACAGCAGCATTCAATACCGCTTTGGTGTAGTAAGTTTTGAATCAGTTTCATCAAAACTATATCATCTGTTGCATTTAAGTAAAATGTATATAGCTTTGTTTGCATTAAATGTATTAATTTATTTTGTTTTATAATTTCTTAGCAGCAATAAGCATTGGGAGGTAAAACAGAATTTTACTTTCCAAATATTTTTTAGAAACATCATACTAAAAATAACATATCAGATTTTTTTCTGTACTTTCAGTGGATTCTGTGCATAACTAAATTGGAGAAGCATTCTAATAACGTACTTGAACTTCTCCATAGTAAATGACCCATAGAAGATACAAAAGAAATGATGAGTTTTCTTTTTGGAGGTGTGTGTAATAGTGGTGTATCTTCAGCATGGTGAAGGATAGGAAGAATAAAAAAATAATGAATAGTCATAAATCTGTCTATTCATCACTTTTTATGTGCACCTGGTAATATGCTAAGGATATTGCTTAGATTGCCTTTCTAATCTTCATAACTATTTGAAGACACAGGATATTCTCCACTGTATTACATTGCCTTCCTGCCTTCAAGGATCTGACAGTCTACTCAGGAAATGACTCACGTGTAGAAATCATTCATTTGAGGTTACGAATGTTAAATGCTAAAAGAAAGGTGTGTGAGAGCTTTAAGAAGAGAGGGATCTGTCAGGGTGGGTTGTCTGGAAGGTTTCATGAATTGAGGGTCAGATATGGATTGACAGCATTGCAGGAATGTTCCGTCTGTCCCTCCAGACTCACTGTTCCCCTTCTGCACCCTCCTCTGGAACCCCGGGAAGCACCTTTCATAGATGATAGCAACAGTTTCTCTTGCCAACTACATGGCTTCCCTTTGGGCTCCACCAAAGGGACGGCATCTTCTTGTTCCATGGAAGCGTGGAAAAAAGTTTTCTCCTTCTAGAGGTCATCTTCTTCTGGAAGTCTCTTAGTGGGTTTCATAGTCAGATCACTAGTGGGACTGGATATCTAGAACGGAGGGCCCCGTGAGGGTTCCAGAGCAGTTTCAAAATGACTTGCATGGTGTTGCTTTTCATATATTTAGCCTCTCAGCTGCATGGCAGGCAGAGGGGTATCCATTGGTGTCCCCTCAGGAAATGCAGCTTTATCATGAGAGTGTAACATGGGCACATAAGATAGCTGCCTGCCAATATCAGAAAGTTGGGTGAAATCAATCAGAGGAGAAGCCAAGCCAAGATCTTGGCAAAAGCATGAGGAGGACACAGGAGGGTGGGAAGACAGAGGTCGGGCTATTTATTCCTTGGTATCCCCCTTCTTGACAAGTTGGCTGTTCTCTCTACTGAAAGCCAGAAGCTGGGTGGGAATGTACCTCCTCAACCCCTATCCATGCTACTGTTTGTTATTTATTCCTCAAGTCCTGCCCTCACCTCAGTTACATACCCCTTTAGTAAACTCTCCTCCCACCACCCAGGTTTTGTAGATATCTGTTTTCCTCTAGCCACTGCCTGATACACAGAGGGATGGATTCTGTGCATAACTAAATTGGAGAAGCATTCTAAGAACGTACTTGAACTTATGTTCAAGTAAGTTGAACTTACTTACCTGGTATCGGACTCCATACCAGGGATCTCAGGTGGGCAGTGGGTGGGGGCTCATCTGGGCAGCTACAAGGTGTATGTTAAGGTGCAAAGGATGGTGAACACCGAAAAAAAATAATAATTACTAGTATTGGCGTTTGCAAGCCCGCTTTTACCTAACTAGAAACTGGGATCTTTAACTCCATAATTTTGAATCCTGGAGAGACCAGAGCGTTGCCACTTCCACTTTCCACAAGAGGAAACAGAGTCACTGTTTAGGCCTAATGCAGTTTAGCTATTAAATGGCAAGGTCAAAATTCAACTGAGGTTCTATCTAATTCTGTCTCTGGATGCTCATTCAGACTTCTGTCAACCTCTCAGTGACAGAAATAGTCTGATGAGAATAAGATCAATACTGGGCTCAAGTACCCAAGTAAGTATCCCAGTCTCTGTTGAGGGGACTCACATGGAAGAAAAGACCTTATGCCCGCCTACCCTTAGATCACAGGTGTCTGCTCTCAGGCCACCCCTTAGACGAAGGGCTAGTGGCGCCATCTCTTTTGTACAAGGGACTTCCTTGAGCTCCTTTAAAGTGTAGAAAGCACCCCACCATGTTAACTGGAACGCCCTTTCCAAGTGCAGCCAGAATCAGACTTTAGAAATTCTCTGGGCTTCTCTGAGTTAATAACTGTCCATCTTGCACCTGGCTGGCCTGCACGGCTCTGGGCCCTGAACTCTGGCCAGCAGCTATATCTGAGCTGAGGCCCACCTGCTCCTTGGAGAGCTGAAGCCTCCAGAATGAGCACGCATTAATGTGATTTCCTTGTGGTTAGGATGCTGAAAAGGCCTAGTGTGGCTCTAGGAGAAAATCATGGCATCAGGCATGCAGACCTGGCAAAGGATCTGCTGGAAAACCTGGCAGTGTGACAAACTTTAAGAGAAGGAAAGAACTTGCATCAATAAAGTTTATTGCATTTTTAAATGTTTTCTTTAGATGTTTGTTATTAAATTTCTGGGAAAGATAGTACAGTTTAGTGAAGGGGGTGAAAAACACAGTCCCCCATCTTGAGTATAGCCTAGGAATTTTTTTCTATATTTCTGTATAAATGTGTATACACATTTTTTATTGTAAAAGTGTACATCCTGTTTATTTAAAGTGGGGTCCATGGACTAGTAGCCCTGGAATCACTTGAGAGTGCACTGGAAATGTGTAATCTTGTGCTGACCCCAGATTTGTCAAATGATAATTTTAGCAAGATCTTTAGGTGGTGGAAGGGCACATAGACTATAAAGCTGAACAGTGTCCAATGGTGTGAATGTGCCATGAATAATTTCATTAATCTCCTTTTAGCTTAAAAAAAAATGCTTTGTCTAAATTTTCATGATCACATGCTACAATATAGTGAAAAATGCTACAAAATAGTTTTTTGCATTCAACTTAGTACAAACAATGATGACGGTGATCACCATTATTACTATGATTTATTGAGTGCTAATTACATGCTAGGTCCTGTGATGAAAGCTTTACAAGAATTATCTCATCTCCTCCTTATCAGGGCCTCCTACAAAGGGGCTATCTCTCATTTAGAAGTGATGTTACACAGGCATATTTTAAATAAAGTATTTCAAATAATTATGATATTTTAAATATTGATATTACTATGACTGATAATAATGGTGATAGCCCATATTGGTCACACGCTACAGAGACTGTATTAACTGCTTTATGTTCATTTTCTAAATCTGAACTTCAAAGGCCGAAGAGGCAAGTGTTATTATTAACCCTCTTAAAATCGAGGTAAACAAGCTCAGAGGTTAAAAATCTTGTCTGAGGTCACATCTCAAGATCACAGTAGAATCCCAGTCTGGACGTGGACTTGCTGGGCTCCTCCATTCTCAGTCATCATGGTTCAGGAAGAGGAATGTGCTAATTTGCTTTCAGTTCTTCAGTGCATTATTGGGACCTCACCTCTCTGTCACTGTTGAGCTCCTAAGCAGGCCATTCTTCTCCCAAATCCTTTGTGTGTGAATAGAGAAGGGGATTCACCCACCGCACTGCCTCCTTCGGGGGATGGGCTGAGAGAACAGAGGATTTGTTCCTAATCACAGATCTACACAGCAGAGCTGCAGGCATCGGAATCCTCAGACATTCAGACTGGCCAGCCCGTGTGGCAAATATCCCAGGACTTTGCAGGGAACAATGGGCAATGAACTGCAGGTGACCCGACCTGCTAATCGCTCCCTGATTACCAGCTAATCAGTGCCTTGTTTGGGACGCTGAATCCCAATTCCCTTTGGACTGGGCTGGGCCTTGGCAGACAGTCACCTGGTTAATGTGGCAGGGGCGAGGCAGAGGGTCATGTGCTCCAGTGCACGGAGTGGCCAAAGGCCGCCTTTGGGGAAGTGGTCACAGGGTCTGTCTCTCCCTCTGATCCTGGGCAACTACAACATTTGTCAACAACATGGAAGTGAAGCGAGGTGGAGAAGTAAAGGCCAGTGCCTCTTTCCTGAAGCCTATGGAAAAAAATGAATTGACTTTTAAAGGCACAGAGAAAACAGAAGTGTTCTTTTTTCAGAATTTCTCAAAAGAAGATATTATATGGAAGGTTGAATTCACCACCACCAAGACCCCCACAGCTACCACCTCCATAATCAATATCATCACCATCTCATCACTGTTATCACTTCTACTGTCATGGGAACCACCACCCCACCCCCACCCTCACCACCACCTCCACCACTGCCACCACCACTACCATCATCATTACCATCACCACCACCAGCAACAACCCTGCTATTTCCACCAGCACTCCACCACCACCACACCACTACCACCACAGTTGCCATCCCCTCCCTTACCATCGCCTCCACCACCACCACCACCACCATTACCACCACCACCATCACCATCATGATCATCATCCCTTTCCCACCACCACCACCATCACCATCACCACTGCTGCCACCATCACCACTCCCTCCCCACCATCACCACCTCCACCACCATCACCGCCTCCACCACCATCACCGCATCCCCACCTCCACCATCCCCACCACCAACACCATCATCACCATGCCCTTCCCACACCTCCCATCAACACCATCTCCATCACCACCACTACCACCACCACCACCATCACTACTACTATCACCATCATCATCACCACTACTGTCACCATTACCCCACCCCCTCCCCACCATCACCACCTCCACCATCACCCCACCCCCACCTCCACCATCACCACCACCAACACCATCATCACCATGCCCTTCCCACACCTCCCATCAACATCATCTCCATCACCACCACTACCACCACCACCACCATCATTACTTCTGGCCCTGCTGCCACACCACCACCACCACCATAGCTGTCACTACCACTACCAACACTGCCATCACTGCTACAACCATTGCTACCACCATTATCACTATTATCACCACCCACACCACCACCACCAGCACCACTGCTACCACCACCAACACCATCACACCACTACGAGGACCACCACGTTCACCAATTACTTATCATCATTAGTATCACCACCAGCAAGAACAATGAAAACAACACCATCACTGCTGTTCCCACCACCATAACACCACCACAATAGCTGCCACGCCTAACTCACATGGCCATATTCCAAGAAAGCAGTTTACAGTAGTATTTTTAAAACACTGATTTGAGAGTCAGACCAATTTAGGATCTATTCCAAGAAGTACTAGTTGTTTGAGTTTAAATAATTAATTAACCTTTGAAACTTAATTCCCCCAAATAAAAAAATAGAAACAGTAATAGAGCCAGCTCATAGGAATGTGGTTCAGACCAAACAGTTATCACAATGTTTGACCGGTAACTCAACGAAAGTTCACTATCTTTATTATCAGTATTTCCGCCCCAACTCCTTTTTAATACACAGCTGCTCCCCTAGCATTTTTGCTTGAAAATGGGTGAGGAAAGGACAATTTATCCCTTTATTTCTAAATCTCATGGGACCCCCTAGGCTGCCTGACATCCCTTAGAAGGGGTCTGGTCATAGCAGTGTGGGTTGAAGAAAGTTTCAGATTTGGAACTCAGCTGTCTGGATTTGAATCCAGATCTGCTTTTTAAAATCTATCTGGCCTTCAAAATGTGTCTGTCCTCTCTGAGACTTCCTCTTCTAAAAAAATAGGGAGTCATATCTTTTCCTTGAAGCATCTGGGGAGGATTCCATGAGATAAGATAGAGAAAAGCCCCAGGAGATGATGGGCAGAGAGTAGGTACTCAATGCATGGAGTTGACTTTGATGTGCTGATATTTCAGTTTTGAATAAATAATTATAAGGAAGTGAAAAACGTATGCACTGCTCTAGAGAACCTTCTACCGGGGAATAAAATCCAGTCTTTCTCTCTTCCAGATGGAGCTCAGCCTGGCACTCTAACCGGTTCTCTGGGTGTACTGCAAAGGTCTAATAAAAGGCACCTTTGCCCAGTTGCTTCAATTCTAGGAAGCTGTTCAATGTTTGACTATATTTCTCCATACTCATTTGAAAACGGTTCATCAGGTTGGTTCAGTTGAATTATTGCTCCTTGGGAGTTTTCCAAACCCTGGATTTCCTTCGGAGAGAGCTAGATTCAATTCCATTCTTGGAATCCAGCTCCTTGCCCCTCTCTGTGACCCCTGATCGCAAATGCAGTAAAATATCCTGCCGCCTCCTGCACTGAGAGAGGACTCCCTGGCCTCCTGCTTAGAGATGGAATCTCATCTCTTGGGATTTTCAGAGCAAGAACGTTAGACAAGCTGTCTGTTTTCCTTCTTCATTTCTACAGTTTGGTCACCGACATTTTGGTAGCAGATAGTAGCAATAATGGGTACTCCTAAAAGTATATATATGGTAAGAAGAAGAAAGGGAAAAAATATCATTCTATCCAATCACATTTGTCTCCTCCATACCCCGTATGAAGTGTTACTCAGTAGATTTTGTTAAACAAACCACGGTGAAAGAACTTTCAGTACAATTCCATCCATGGTCACTTAGCACAGACTACATATCAGGGAGTCAAGGGAGACAGGGAAGAATTCTGAACCCACATAAACAAACTCCTTAGAATCAACTTTAGCAAATGCAGCACCTGGCTAGGGCAATTCTCGAATCTCCTAAGGAACACCAGGACAAGTAGACTGTTAGCCAGAATGTTAGACGGTTAGCATGAAACACATGCAGTGTTTCATGTTCTGAGTTTTCTTTCTTGTGAAAGTCTAGATTCCACTACCCAGTGAAAAAGAAAGGATGCAGGAAAGAAAATTTATTAGCAGATTGTCCACAAAGTCTCTTTCGAATAGTTTCAAATTTCACTCCCATCTCTACGGTCTTGAGTCTTTTGTCAGGGTGGACTGACCCTTTTAATTCTCCACCTACCTGTGGATAGAATCTAAACTCTTCTTTGTGCCAGTTGCTACATCAAAGGTTTTATTGCCATTTAATTCTCCAAGCAACCCTGATTGCTTGCCTTTTCTTATTTTTTCACCCAGTACTGCATTTTCAAAAAACTTCACATACTGCTAATTAGTGATTCCAGATGTGATTCCAGATCTTTCTAACTACTGCATGGTAATCCATAAAGGGCACCTCTTCAATTTACTTTCCCATTTCTGCAGCTAAGGACCCCCGGTTGCCTCTCTGGCCCAGCAATCACAGGTCTTGGCTGCATGAAATCCTCTTAGATTCCCTCTTCTGGACCCAAGTGAGGATTCTTTGGGATATTCTGAAAGGGAACTACTGATTCTAATGTACATAGATGCTCAATTTTTGTGAGTTTATTCTTTAGATCGGTTTCACTTCTATAATCCTAAGAACTGGACATGAAGAGTCATGTGTTCTCACATCTTAGACCTGGCATTATCCAGCTTTCCCATTTTTACCAATCTGATGAGTAGAAACTTGTAACTCATTGAATTTGGTTTGCTTTTCCCTGATTTTGAGCTTTGTATTATTATGTGAACCATTTGGATTTTTACCTCTGTAATTTACCTGTCATATTCTTTGCCTCTGTTTATTTTTGCTTGTTTGTTTCTTTTTTTACTTTTTTTTTTATTTTTGAGATGGATTCTCGCTCTGACGCCCAGGCTGGAGTGCAGTGGTGTGATCCTGGCTCACTGCAACCTCCGCCTCCCGGGTTCAGGCAGTTCTCCTGCCTCAGCCTCCTGAGTAGCTGGGACTACAGGCACCCACCACCACACCCAGATAATTTTTGTATTTTTAGTAGAAATGGGATTTCACCATGTTGGCCAGGCTGATCTCAAACTCCTGACCTCAGGTGATCCGCCCGCCTCGGCCTGGGAGTACAGGTGTGAGCCACCGAGCCCAGCCCTTTTTTTGTTTTGTTTAGTTTTGTTTTGTTTTGTTTTGTTTTGTTTTAAAGAGACAGGGTTTTACTCTGCTGCCCTGGCTGGAGTGTATGGTGTGATGCTAGTTCACTGTAGCCTTGAACTCCTGGGCTCAAGCGATCATCCAACCTCAGCCTCCTCAAGAAGCTACGACTACAGGTGCACACCACTACATCTGGCTAATCTTTTTATTTTTATTTTTGTAGAGACTAGATCTCACTATGCAGCTCAGGCTGATTCTGACCTCCTGGTCTCAAGTAATCCTCCCACCTTGGCCTCCTGAAGTGCTAGGATTGCAGGTATGAACTGCCATACCTAGCCCTTTGCCCCGTTTCTGATGGATTTTATGATCCTTTTCTTGTTAACTTACAGGTTACCCTCATATATCCTATATTGGTTGTTAGTCAGTTGTAAATGTTGCACATATTGTGTTTCAATTTTTTAATTTTTAACTTCATCTTTACAATTTTTCATTAAAAAGAAATCCTCAACTTTGGTGTCATCAAACACTTCTTTTTTTTTTTTTTTTTTTTTTTTTTTTTTTTTATATTTGGTAATTTTAGGTCTTCTTTAGAAAGTTTCTCCCCACCTCTACATTGTAAAAACACTCTTCTAAATTTTCTTTTGTTAACCATTTA
>NW_012103920.1:3661988-3664530 GCF_000951045.1 Mandrillus leucophaeus
TTTTTTTTTTTTTTTTGCAATTGCATTGCGTTGCATTTTCTTTTCATCCTTTAAATAAAACAAGACGTTTTTCTTCAGGTGTTTTTCAGGTGTAAGCTGAGTCTTTGAGACATGCTCTCATTTCACATTGTAAGTCAAGGTGAAGGATGTAACTCCAGTGAGGAACACTGGCGCTCTTCTCCAGACCAGCACTGTCCCAGGGCACCCAGAGAAGCGTTAGCTTTGGTGCTGGGTTGGGATAGTTCTGTTAATGCCTGATCCCTTCTTGAGTAATGACTCTGCTCAGGAAACTGTGCCTCAGGGCTCAGATTTCCCCCCATTTAAACTTGTGGCTTCTTGGCCTGGAGCTTGTTCCCTTCCCAAAATGTTTGTTAGTGCAGTGGCTTTTTATGGCACTTTATGGAAAAATTAAGGGGTGGGGGTGATGACCGTATTCTGCAAATCAGCCCGTCTTTAACCTTCGTTTACTGGAATTTGAGTCCTCTGCATACCTTGTTAGCAGAAAAAACTTCAAATATATTTTTTTCCATCCAAGCTCACAATTGGAATGTTCTTTACCTCTTAACTCAGGCCAGGACAAATGTGGCCCAGGTTCTGAAAAACAGCCTCTTATTTAAAAGGGTTGTACAGCAGCCTTTGCACAACATTTACGACTGCAGTTATCTACACGTGGATCTGGAGGGGGCCTGGCCTGTGAGAATCAGAAGACAGAGGCCACTTCATCCTGCAAATTGCTCAGGCGGGCAGTGTTGGTGAACTCACCCGTCACTCCCCTGAGCCCCTTTCCAGCTTTAAAATCTTTCCTGGGAAACTATTGGATTAGAAAGGAGCCCTTCAGATGGTGGCAGTTTCTCTGCTTCTGGAAAAGGGGCTTAGGAGACTTAAGATACAACCTAGTCTCAGATAAAGGGCGGGAAGTCAGAGCTATTGGCTGTGGTACTAGCAGAGGAACAAAGGCCAAAACAAGGTCTTCCAGACATGTCATGTTTTTCTTAGAACTAGGGCCTATATTACACACAAATTTGAGATTATCTCCGACATTTATCTAAAATTAACTGTGGTTTTCAAATGAAAAACATTTAGGGGAGGATCAGATAAGAAGGAGGCCTATTTATAATACTTGCCACGGGGAGGGAAAGGGAAGAGAAAAAGCAAGAGCGAGAATAAGAGTGAGAGCAAGAAAGAGAGAGAACGAGAGAGATCCTTAAAATGATACTAAACATTCTTGCGACACCATAAGCTATAACTCTGACTCTCTTTCCCTGCCTTTTATGAATAACAGAAAAGAGAACTTTTATCCTGATCCACCGTAGTTTCTTAGAGAAAATCCCGCTCCCAACTACAATGCTGGATTTCCATCTCATTCTGGATGTAGCCAGAATTGGGTTACAATCATTCTGAACCACTGAGTGTGACACAAGTCAAAATCTTTGTTCCTAGAGATTGAGATATTAGTCAGTGATGTCTGGCTCTGAAATGGTTATTTATAGATTGGAACGACCTGGAGCAGCCAGCAGAGTGACAAATGAGGAAGAGGACAGAATCCAGCTGAAGAAGCTCCGGAAGATACCATTTGAAGTCTGAGTGCTTGAACTCGCAAAGAAAGCACGTGAGTACACACTAGCACTTGAGCTCTTCATTTTAAACAGAATAAAGAATATACTGCTAGTATTGTCATTTTACAGATAGGGAAATTCAGACTCAACAAGGCTACCTGGATAGAAAGAAAATGAGCCAGAATTTCAAGCAAGCCTGAGCTTAGAATCTACACCTTTTTTTTTTTTTTTTGAAACAGGGTCTTACTTCGTCACCCAGGCTGGAGTTCAGTGGTATTAGGTTGATACAAAAGTAATTGCGGTCTTTGCCGTTTAAAACTAGAGCCTGAAACTGCAATTAATTTTGCACCAACCTAATGCACTTACCAGAGCTCACTTAAGCCTTGACCTCCTGGGCTCAAGTGATTCTCCCACCTCAGCCTCCCAAGTGGCTGGGACTATAAGCAGGCATCACCCTGCCCACCTGCCCAGCTAGCTTTGTGTGTGTGTGTGTGTGTGTGTGTATGTGTGTGTGTGTGTGTGTGGAGACAGGGTTTTGCCATGTTGTCCAGGCTGGTCTTTAACTCCTGAGCTCAAACTATCCTTCTGCCCTGGCCTCCCAAAGTTCTGGGATTACAGGCATGAGCCACTGTACCCGGCCCAGAACCTATGCTCCTAACTTCCACACCAATTGACCTTGATTCAGTCATTTTCATTTCTATAGCACTTGGCATAATTTCACTTTGCACACAGTATCTATAGATAATCATTCCAGGGCAAAGACAGAAAGATCTAGGCCTGTGTGTGTTGAGGGAGGGATGTATTCAAAAGAGAAACTCCTTGAGGACAGCAGCAACAACCGTTCAAATAAGACACCATCTATGGAGCACACAGTGTGTGACCGCCGCTGCATGCTACTGCATATAATCGTCATAAGATAATTTATGTTATTACATGTGTATTACTGCATGTAATCTTCACGTGTTATTGCCTCTAACAAGTTATGT
>NW_012103920.1:3664580-3680736 GCF_000951045.1 Mandrillus leucophaeus
TTACAGATAGGGAAATTCAGACTCAACAAGGCTACCTGGATAGAAAGAAAATGAGCCAGAATTTCAAGCAAGCCTGAGCTTAGAATCTACACCTTTTTTTTTTTTTTTTGAAACAGGGTCTTACTTCGTCACCCAGGCTGGAGTTCAGTGGTATTAGGTTGATACAAAAGTAATTGCGGTCTTTGCCGTTTAAAACTAGAGCCTGAAACTGCAATTAATTTTGCACCAACCTAATGCACTTACCAGAGCTCACTTAAGCCTTGACCTCCTGGGCTCAAGTGATTCTCCCACCTCAGCCTCCCAAGTGGCTGGGACTATAAGCAGGCATCACCCTGCCCACCTGCCCAGCTAGCTTTGTGTGTGTGTGTGTGTGTGTGTGTATGTGTGTGTGTGTGTGTGTGGAGACAGGGTTTTGCCATGTTGTCCAGGCTGGTCTTTAACTCCTGAGCTCAAACTATCCTTCTGCCCTGGCCTCCCAAAGTTCTGGGATTACAGGCATGAGCCACTGTACCCGGCCCAGAACCTATGCTCCTAACTTCCACACCAATTGACCTTGATTCAGTCATTTTCATTTC
Organism: Mandrillus leucophaeus; assembly: GCF_000951045.1. Classification (NCBI taxonomy): domain Eukaryota; kingdom Metazoa; phylum Chordata; class Mammalia; order Primates; family Cercopithecidae; genus Mandrillus; species Mandrillus leucophaeus. The sequence goes on from NW_012103920.1 coordinate 3,665,156, forward strand.
TATAGCGCTTGGCATAATTTCACTTTGCACACAGTATCTATAGATAATCATTCCAGGGCAAAGACAGAAAGATCTAGGCCTGTGTGTGTTGAGGGAGGGATGTATTCAAAAGAGAAACTCCTTGAGGACAGCAGCAACAACCGTTCAAATAAGACACCATCTATGGAGCACACAGTGTGTGACCGCCGCTGCATGCTACTGCATATAATCGTCATAAGATAATTTATGTTATTACATGTGTATTACTGCATGTAATCTTCACGTGTTATTGCCTCTAACAAGTTATGTATTTACATATAGTCTCATAACTGTGTATAGAAGGCCATTTTAGAGATGGAGAACTGAGACTCAGAAGCAGTAATTGTCTTGTTAGTCAGATTAAGCCAGGGTTTGGACTGTGAAATGCAGAGGACCACTTACTTTTCACTACACCATAAATGCTCCTCACCACTGAGGCATGTCAAATACCAGATATCTCCAGGAACCTTAGGCTACGTCTCCATTGTTTTTGCCTTTTTCCCCCCAGGCACAGGTTGGCAAAGAACAAATGATCCCAAACACCAAACAGCCCAGTTGGAAACATTTAACCCACATACTTTCAGACTTTCTGGCATGGACCAATGTCTTGTCTTACCTTTGTTCCTGGCCAGAAAGAAATGGCATAAAAAGATGGACAGTTTTTGTAACCCCTTTGAGCTCTAAACCATGTTTCCTGTGCACATAGCAGATCTTACAGAAACCAAGCACTTCTTTTAGGCATCTATATTCTTAATGCCCTAAGTCAAGTGCCCAGATGGTTAAGACAACTGTACCAACAGAAACATTTTTTTAAAAATATCCTAACACAACATGAAATGACCATCGCGAATTCAAAGAAGCAGGCATATTTCTTAAAGGTTGAAAAGAGGTGAGTCTTTCACAAGATGCTAGCTCAAGGCCATATTTGCACAAGTATAGTCATTCCTCTAGCAAGGTTTTGTTTATCTGGCCATTAAAAAAAAATTAAAACAACTTTTACTTTCGGCTGTTTGAACAAGGACTGTTTTTCCAGCTGTGCAGTCTAAGGATACAAGCGGCCTGGTTTGGTTATAGTTTTTCCAGAATAGGAGGAAAGTTTCCTACACAATTCTGCTCGGGCTAAACTGCATACAAAGCAGTTTATTTATACTGTTTTCTCGCACACCTGTTTGGATATGGGCTATTTTCTGGTATTTAAACATACCATTTCTTGCCAATTGCTTTATCTTCAGAGTCCTATGGTTTGGCTGCAAATGTTTCTTATTAACTCAGAAAGAAACACCAATTCCTCCACGAACATTATTAGTGAGGACTAAGATAACTTAATTGTTACTTACTTCAAACGTGTTATCACTGAAGAACTTTATCCCAGAAATTCTTTCGAAATAAGGTAGAGGCCATTTCACTATGCTTAAAGGGAAGAAAAGGAGTAACGAAGCCTTTTTGGAAGACAATCCTTTAATAAAACATTGCTTTTCTTTAAAAAGAAAAAAAAAAAAGCCACCTGCTTGTTTTGAGCTAGTATGTTGCGATGGAAGGAAAACATTGCCATTCTAGTCTGTAATAGGCTATTTTACCCACTAAGGAAGCTCTGGGATACACAGATGGCAGCCTGAGAATTTGGGTGAAAGCCCTGACACCATTCACATGACCTTCTCTGAATCATTTAAACTCTAGGTACTTCTCTTATTTTATCAGTAAAACGTGGGTCATAATAGCTGTCTGGTAACTAGGTCATTTAAATCGACCCGTAGATATTAAATAGCTATGATAGGATAAAGCTTGGTCTAGGCCCTGGGGTACGGAGATGAATGAGACAAAGTCTTTATATCTAGAAATTCACAGTCCATAATCCTGTACATAGTAGGCCTCTCTTCTATGTTAGGGGAACCTGACATTCATGTGTAGATTCATTAGTAGCTATCTATAAAGTCAAAACTGAACCTGTAGAGTTGAAATCTAACTGTTTATGTGAAGGGGTTAGTTTTATCTTGCAGCTAAAAAAGCAGACTAAAATACTAACGTAACAAACTCTGTTAGTTATCAATAGCTGTGTTACAATCCATCCCCAAAGTGTAGTGGTTTAAAAAAATAGGCACTTACTGCTCACAGTTTCTGTAAGTCAGAGCCCTTGGGTGGTTCAGTTGGGTGTCTCTGCCTTAAGGTCTTTCCATAGGCTGCAATTTGTTTGCTGGCCAGGGCTGCAGTCTCATCTGAAGGTTCAACTAAATGGAGATCTTCTTCCAAGCACAATCAAATAGCTGTTGGCATTATTCAGTCTTGTGGAGGCTGCTGTACTGAGCACCTTAGTTCCTGGCTGGCTGTTGGCTGGAAGGCATTCCCTCAGTTTCTTGACATGTGTGCCTCTCCATAGGGCAGTACATAAAAAGGCAGCTAGTTTCCCTGAGTAAGAGGGAGTGAGCAAAAACGAAACCACATTCTCTCTGTAACCTAATTTTAGAAGTGACATTTCATCACTTTTTCAATCATCTGTTTACCTGAAGAGAGCCAGAATATCCAGCCCACACTCACAGGGAGTAGATTACACAAAGACAGGACTATTGCAAGGCGGTGATATCTGGGGCCATCTTAGCAGCTGCTTACCATACAAATGGAAGCTACAATGGGTAAAGATCCAACAGCAGCCTCAACCTTATCTCATTATAATGGGTTTGGTTCCATAGAGTATCCACTTTCTGACACAGCAGGGCAGCCCCCTCCACATCTCCACGAGAAACTTCTGTTTCACTTGCAGGGCAAATCTTCTGGGACATAACCACAATGACCTTCCCTGAAACCATTTCATGGAGGTTTCTCCAAAGAGGAGCTATCTCTACACCTAGCAGCTCCCATCATATCCTGAGATGATGGCATTGGGATAACACAGCCCCAGGCCTACGGTCCTAGGAGTCTTCTTCTTTTCCTCTCCCTTCAACATGGATCTCTTTTATTTTTGAAGCCTCAGTTGTGAAATAGAAAGACTGGACAACTCTTACCACATGGAGTTGCGAGGATTAAATAAGAGAAGCAGTTAACAGAAGTGCATATTGTGTATTTCAGATTGTAGGTCCACTATACTCTAAAACTCACCCCTGCTTTCTGGATTTTAGAATGTTTCCAGAAAGACAAATAATCACTGCTCGATAACATGATTATGAGACAAATAATCCTAAGGCAGAAATATGAGCAGGGATTATATGGGCCAATCCAAATGAATGTTGGCTGTAACCTCACATCAGGAGTCTGAAAGTCCGCTATGGTGCCAGACAACCTTTAGTTGCTTGATTTTGGAGTAATGGGGAGTGGGCAAAAGGTAATGTTCCAAAGAAGGCCAGTGTGGCCAGGGCTTGGCACTGGGGGCTCAGAGCAGTAATAAATCATCAACAATTACAAAAGTATTGTCTTCAGTGTTTTAACTGGTAAGCATACAGTGAGGTGTAGAGTTTTACTGATTGCCATCAGCTCTGAGAATGGGCATGGTGGAAATACAGGGTGAAATGACCTGACTTGTTTAGAGGATTTGAGAAAATCTTCTCTGACAGAGACTATAGCATAAAACAGGAAGATAAGTAGAGGTTATAAAGGTGAAAAGAAGGGGAAAAAGCATTTTATCACATGGGAACTTCCTGTGCAAAGACCCTGAGACTAGAGAAGGCATGACATATTCTGAGATCCGTGGACAATATGGGGACACTAGAGTAGGGAGGACAAGAGACAGACTGTGACCATTCTAAGTCATGGGAACGATTTGGACGTTGATTTTACAGGCTCCAAGGAAAACAAGCCACTGAAGGGATGTAAGCAAAGGCATGATAGTATCAGCTTTTCATTCCAAGGGATCATTCCGGCTAAAGATCGCAGCACATAATCATTGTAAGAATTATTATGAATTTTCCCTGTTTCCCATTGCCATTGCAAACAGAAAGACCCAGTTAGTTAAAGAACACATGGGCTCTGCTGCCTGCCCTCTTGGGGAACACAAACAAAGCCTCTGGACCTTTGGATTCAACCCACCAAAGTCTGGGTCCAAGTCTCCAGAATTAGTCAGGCAGCACAAATAATAGATACTCTACCCCCAATCCCTGCTGCCATGGTCTGAGTAATATTTTAAAGATACTAGCACAAATCCTAATGTTATTTAAAGGATTAAACACTTGATTGGGCCAGGCATGGTGGCTCACGCCTGTGATCCCAGCACTTTGGGAGGCCAAGGCAGGCGAATCATGAGGTCAGGAGATCAAGACTGTCCTGGCCAACATGGTGAAACCCCGTCTCTACTAAAAATACAAAAATTAGCTGGGCGTGCTGGCATGCACCTGTTGTTCCAGCTACTCTGGGCGTGCTGGCACGCACCTGTTGTTCCAGCTACTCAGGAGGCTGAGGCAGGAGAATCACTTGAACCTGGCGGGAGGCAGAGGTTGCAGTGGGCTGGGATCGCACCACTGCACTCAGGCCTGGCAACAGAGCGAGACTCTGAAAAAAAACTTGATTGTGTGTAATAAATCTTGACATAGCATCAATGAGGACAGGAGACAGACCTAGCATTCTTGAAGACCAATATGCCAGTCGCGTTACCTAACAATATTTTCTTTAATCTCTACAACATCTTCTTGAGGGTAGAGTTATCATACACACTTCTCAAATGATTAAAAAAAAATAAGGTTCAGAAAGATTGTAAAATCTAGGACACTAAACTAGTGAATGGATGTTTATTTCAAAGCTCATTTTCACACTTGGAGTAGAGTTTTTCTCAGATGACATTGGTGTATAGCCCAGTTTCTCAGCCTCGGTACCATTCACATTGAGGGCTGGATACTTCCTTTTCATGGGGAGCTATTCTACATATTGTAGGATGTTTAGCAGCATCCCTGGCCTCTACTCACTAATGTCAGCAGCATGACCCCCAGACGTGACAACCAAAAAGATCTCCAGATATTGCCAATTGTCCCATGGGAAGAAAAATCAAGCCCTAGTTGAGAACCACTGGTACAGAATTTACTCCTCCAGTAAGGTGTTTAACTAGAGATGGCTAAAAATGGTGCATTTCACTGTGTTTGTTCATTGGCTAAATGAGGTCCCATGGCCAGAAGCAACATAAATGGAGTGGGGAAATACACTCTTCCCATAGAAAAGAACTGTAGGTCATATGATAACAGGCAAGGATATATAATCCTCTTACAATACAAATAGTTGGAGAAGATAGTAAAATTACTAATTTCAAGTGTGATTCATACTATGAGAGAGTATAGTGTGCTATGCAAATGATATCAGAGAGAACTAGATTAATCTGGATGGTCAGAGACATCTCTGAAGAAGGGAGTTTTAAACTTAGACCCAGTGGATAAGCCATTGTTAACCACGCAAAGGACAATTGTGTATAAAGGGAGTATTTCTGGCAGAGGGACAAGCATGTGTCCTTCTATAGGAAAATGTAAGTACCTTTGATGATGTCTCCAAAAAACTTAGTGGTCTCAACCAAAAGCCCTGATTTCCATCGATAAAATATGAAAACAAATATTAGTGGTGTTATTTGTTTAATATTAATTATGTGCCAGGGAGTGTGATATAAATAATATGAAGTCTTGGTCACAAGATGCTCAGTCTAGTTAGATGGGCAGTAAACACACCATTAAATTGGCAGCTAGTAAGACATATCAGAGGAATGCACCAGGAAGTAGGTGTGTTGGGAATTTGGAGACTGGCTAGATACTTGTAGCCTGGGGAAGTAGAGGAGACAGAGCTTTAGTTTAACTTGAAGGTTGGTGTATTAGTTCGTTTTCATACTGCTAATAAGGACATACCAGAGACTGAGTAATTTATAAAGGAAAAAGGTTTAATTGACTCACAGTTCAGCATGGCTAGAAAGGCCTCAGGAAACACAATCATGGTAAAAAAGGAAGCAAGTAAATTCTCCTTCATGTGGTGGCAGGAAGAAGTGCAAAGCGAATGGGAAAAAAGCCCCTTATAAAACCATCAGATCTCATGAGAACTCACTCACTATCACGAGAACTGCATAAGACTAGCCGCCTACATGATTAAATTACCTCCCACGACACCTGGGGATTATGAGAACTACAATTCAAGATGAGATTTGGGTGGGGACACAGCCAAACCATATCAGTTAGGTAAAGATTAAAAGAATCAAGGGAAAGATGACAACATTTCTGATGTGAAAGGTAGCAAAAGCAAAGATGGGGGAATTGGGCTGGAAGGAGACCTGTGAAGCAAAGAAAGGAATCTAAGAAGGAGGAGAAAAAAATTCAATGAGAAGACCCCTGCCAGGTTTAAGCTTTAAATGCCACTCTAAATTTCAGGGTTGAAGCTGATGGGTGACAGCCAAAGGAGAAAAAGGAAGGAGACTTACAAAGTAAAAACAGTGTATTCTAGGACCTGCCTCTCAAAGCGACCGCCATGAACCACCCGCCTCAGCATGTGAGATTGCCCAACCTCAAGTGACCCTGCAGAGCAATGAACAGGGAATCTAATTTTCACAGGACTTCCAGATAATTCTAGTGCTTGTCACAGTTTCAGAAACACAGCACTTGAAGATCAATTTGAATAAATTAAAATAAGAAAAGACAGCAGACAGGGAAGCAAATGAAGTGTCTTCTGCAGGCTTTTAGCATGAACTTCTAAGGATCTTGTTTGTGATTAACCAGAGATATGAGAAGAGACAACTGATGTGAATGAAGAATCAAAAAGGCATGATACCTGCACGATTAGAGTAGATAATGCACAGACAACACAGAGAGTGGGCAACTGGAAGAAGGAGGAAGAAGAATGCCAGAACCATGATGGACGCAGGAAAGTCAAGGACAGGGTAGGGTGGAGGGCAGCTGATATGTCAAGAGAGAATAAGAAATGGCCTTTTGAACACATTGAGTAGGAATTTCCAGGACAGCCTAACCACGGAGATCTTCAAATGATGTCGTGGAAGATCCAATGGAGGGAAGGACAGCATGCATTCTCCATGAAGGGAGGACCATTCTTTGGGTCTCCACTCTATTTTCAGTTCCTACAGCAGTAATGGGCATAGAACTGGCACTGAAAAAAAATAAAATAAAAATGTTAATCAACCAGGAAGGGACACGTAGAGTGATGCACAGACCACCTGCCTGCAGGTACCCTTGGGAACTTGTTATAAATGCATCTCCAGGACCCACCCAAGCCCTACTACTTCCCACTCTCTCAGCGTAGACCTTGAAATATGAACTTTTACCAAGCTAAGAGATTCTCAGACTTTCTCAAATTTGAGGCTTTCAATTATAAAGACAAAGAAATCAAAGCAAGGGAAGACTCAAGATAAAGAATTTGGATGATGTCCACCACTAGGAGAAAGAAGCATGTAATGAAGAAAGAGAAGTAAAGTGAACACAAAAGTGGCTAAAACTGATCACAATCCATTCGGATCTTCTCGGCATTCAGTATCTCACTTTTTCTGTAATGCATTAATAGTTGTATTGGTCCACTTCTTGGGGGTAATAAGCTCCATGAGTTTGCTACCTGGTAGAGAAAGCCTTATTTAATTTTCTTTTGAGCACCAAATGAAATCTACCTTTATGAAATAAGTTTGACATGCATTGATTAAGCTCTTAGTGTGTGAAAGTTGCGCTGAGGTCAAGGGATGTAAAAATTAGTAAGATTCAGTCCCTGCCGTGGAAGCACCCATTGCCTATGTGAGAGACTCACAATAGCAGTAGCAACAACAACACCATCAACAGTCCATGTGCTGAGAAGTGGTCAAAGGGTAGATTGTGTGAGGGTAACCAAAGCATCGCAGAGGAGTGGAGTAAGCCTCTTCAGCAACCCAGGAAGGCTTCTTGGAAGTGGCAGCACATGAAAAATAAGCAGGAATATTCTACACAGGGAAGATAGGTACAGAGAGAAGGGTTTGGGAGAGAAAGCTGAGATCTGATCCCTGTGGCCCATATGGGTATTTACCCATGGTTACTGGGCATGATGAACACGGACGGACAGGCAGATGAGAATAGAGAAGAGGACTTAGGATTATGGGTGGAGCCCAGCAGACTCCGCCTGTTGAGAGCCATCAAGGTGGCATACGGGTGGAGCTGGGAAGAGGGCTGCCCCTTCCTCCTACACTGCCAGGGCCTCCAGCCCAGTGCCTTGGAAGGCAGAGCCTGCAGAGAGGGAGGGAGCAAAGCAAGTCCTGGCACCCCCTCCCTGTGACTCACTCTTGGCCTTTTGAGCTCTAGCCTTTGCCGAGAAGCCAGGAGGTGCTCAGGGAAGCTGCTGGGAAGTGAGGCCTGGGCTGGCCAAAGCCACCTCTGCCCTCCTTTTCTGTTCAACACATAGGGACAGGCAGTAGACAGATGCTCCTGAGGTTCTAAGATGCCATCAATTGCAGGAGAAAGTCAAGGGACATGCATACCAGAGAGGCTGACCGAGGGCTGAGAGGTCAACTGTTATAAGATAGGGAAACTGAGTCTTAGTGATGAAATGGAGTTGCCAAGTCCATACAGTTAGATCTGAGCCAATTCTGCAATCATTCCCAGACCTCCCAATGTGTAGCCAGTGTCTCAAAGAGCGTCACCTTCTGTCAAATGAGAATAAATGAGGCTGACATAAGAATTCAGGCTTCAAGCTATTTTGGTTACCAGAGGCTGGTAAAGTATGTCTCACAGGCCAAATCTAGACATGACTATCTATGTATTGCCCATAGCTGCTTTCAAGTTGCAGTGTCCAGTTGAGTCTTTACAACAGAGAGTATACAGTCCACAAAGCCTGAAGTATTTACTATCTGGCCCTTTGGAGAAAAAAAAAAAAATGTGTCAACCCCTTTTGTAACCCAATACTTCTCAGATTTTAGTGTGCCTGAGAATCTACTAGGGAACTGATATAAAATAGTTGGTGCATTTAGAGTAGGACTTAGGAATCTGAAGGTAATAAGAGTCTTAGGGATTTTGATGTAGATAACTCAAGACCACACTTTGAGAAATGAAACTTTGGCCTATCCTTGGCTCAGGGGAGGCAGGGCTGACTCTAGGAGAATCCTGGGCTTTGGGGACCAGGTCTGCAGTTCAGGCTACACCAGGTGGGATCTAAAGGCCTCTATACAGACGTCCAGAGCTCCTCCAGCTTCCACAGAGAAAAGCCCCAGGAGGCCTCTGCAGGGTTACTCACTTGGAAGGCATAGAGTCCTGGCCGCAGAGAAATGACTCTCTCTTATCAGCTCTCTGGCTCTCGTGGAGGCATTTTCTCCCTGGCCCTTACCATTCTCATCTGTAAAATAAACCACTCAAATCCTATTTATTCAGATGTCTTTGTGTCCTACGGTTGCTGATCTTTTTTGTTTCATTCTTTCATTCTTTCTTTCTTTTACTTCTTTCTTTGTCTCTTCTTTTTCTTTCTTTTTCTTTCTTCTTTCTTTCTTCTTTCCTTCTTTCTTTCCTTATTTTCTTTTTTCTTTTTTTTCAGAGTCTCACTCTGTCATCTAGGCTGGAGTGCAGGGGCATGATCTCAGCGCACTGCAACCTCTGCCTCCCAGGTTCAAGTGATTCTCCTGCCTCAGCCTCCCAAGTAGCTGGGCGTACAGGTGTGTGCCACCATGCCTGGCTAATTTTTGTATTTTTAGTAGAGGTGGGGTTGTCACCATGTTGACCAGGCTGGTCTCAAACTCCTTGATCTCAAGTGACCCGCTCGCTTCAGCCTCTCAAAGTGCTGGGATTACAGACGTGAGCCACCACACCCAGTCCGGTTGTTGATCTATTATAATGAATGATACACTAATGCCAATGTCGCTGACATCCCCATAACATTGGCAGAGTACCAGGGAGTGACGATGTGACTCGGCATCTGCTTTCTAATTCCTGGTCTCAGGGGCCAACAGAGCTCATGAAAAGAGACTAAAGGGAAAGTTGTGGAAAAGGGAAAGTTGTTGAGAAAAAATGAATAACCTTCACTGCCAACAAGCGTTTATTCACATAACTAACCATTAGACAATCATCTTTTGTTGAGAACACATAATAAACCTTATGAGTATAAAGAATTACTACTGGCTCTGCATTGAGAGGCTTATCCTACTGAAAAGCCATGATCATTTTGGCATTTGCAATACCCATGGCTTTCATTTGGCTCAGTGGTTACAGAAAAAGAGAGGAATATTAATGTTTTGTGTTAATTTGAAACACTTAAATGTGTTCAATGTTATTTGTATTAGCTACAAAAATTTGTAATAACTTACACACCCAACAATAGAGGACTGGTGTTTAACTGAATGAAAAACTTTCAAACCGTAGAACAGTATGCAGCCGTCAAAAATTACATGTACTGTGAGGTCTCCAACACTGATGTTTTACCGACCCTGGGAACTGGATCATTCTTTGTGGCGGGGGATGTCTTGTGTATCATAGGTTGTTCAGCAGTATCCCTGGTCTTGAACCACTAGATGTTAAAAGCAAAACCCCTACTCACTCCCCCCAATTAGTTGTCACTAACTGTGACAATTTAAAATGTCTACACACATTGTCAAATGTCCCCTGGGGGATAAAATTGCCCCCTTGTAGAGACTTATTGGTCCACAGAAAATTTTGGATCATCCTAGAAATTACATACACTAGCATAGGCAAGAAAAAAAAATGAAAACTAGGCATAGAGTATGATCTTCTCTATAGAAAATAATAGTAGAAGGAGGATGAGGAAAAGAGAAAAGAAAGGGGAAAAAGGATAGAAAAAAATGAAAAACTTAGTGACACAGAAAGGACTGGAAGGAAATGGCCCAAAAGCTTAAAAATAGCTGCTTCCAAGTAGTGAGATGATAATCACTTGTGTTTCTATAAATGTTCTGAATATTTTGTAATGTTCTGAAGATTCTACAATAACTGCATATGATTTCAATAAACAGGAAGAACATGGAAAGGAAACAAGTTAAAATACTAAAAACTTGCACAAAGATAGATATTATTTCTGATTTATTTAGGTGTTATTTATATTAGCTACAAAAATTTGTGATAACTTATACACATCTAACAATAGAGGGCTGGTGTTTAACTAAATAAAATACTTTTGGCCGAGGTGGGTGGATCATGAGGTCAGGAGTTCGAGACCAGCCTGGCCAATATGGTGAAATCCCATCTCTACTAAAAATACAAAAAGTAGCCAGGCATGGTGGTGCATGCCTGTAGTCCCAGCTACTTGGGAGGCTGAGACAGGATAATTGCTTGAACACAGAAGGCGGAGGTTGCGGTGAACTGAGATCCTACCACTGCACTCCAGCCTGGGTGACAGAGCGAAATTCTGTCTCAGAAACAAACAAACAAGCGAAAACCTTTCAAACCATAGAATTATATGCAGTCATCAAAAATTACATCTACAGTGATGTCTCTCAACATTACCATTTTATTGACATTGGGAACTAGATAATGCTTTGTGGTCAGGGTAGCCATGTGTACCTAAGTTAAAATACTGACAACATGCACAAAGACAGATATTATTTCTGATTTATTTATTTGTTATTTATATTAGCTACAAAAATTTGTAATAACTTACACATCCAAAAATAAATGTAGACCGAACCACTAAAATCCTATTTATTCAGATATCTTTGGACTTCACGTTTCTGAAAATTGCATCTTCATTAGGATCTATCTGGGGCATGCTCTTACGGGCCTGTGTCTGTACTGTGGAGTCTCACCGGCCAGCAGGACATCTTATGGTTCTACTCACAGGGAAGTTTTAAACTGAGACCCACAGGATAAGCTACTGTTAACCAGGCAAAGCACAACTGTGCATAAAGGGAGTATTTCTGGCAGAGGGACAAGCATGTGTGTGGGAAGATGTAAGTACCTTTGATGATTTCTCCAAAAAACCTAGTGGTCTCAACCAAAAGGCCCTATTTCCATCAATAAAATATGAAAACCACTATTATTAGTGGTGTTATTTGTTTAATATTAATTGTGTGCCAGGTAGTGTGATATAAATAATAAGCAGTCTTGGCCACAAGATACAGTCTAGTTAGTTGGGCAGTAAACACACCATTAAATTGGCAGCTAGTAAGACATATCAGAAAGTTGGTGTGTTAGTTCTAGTCACAGGGGAGTTTTCCCTATCCTCAACTTACAGTGGGTTTGAATAAAGTCACATTGATCTTGATATAAACTTTTGCTCTTTCATCTCTATTGACATATCATAGAGACCCTAAACCTTTCTAGAATTTGCCCCGGTAATTTCTGAGAGGCTTCAGGGGATGTCCTATGTGATCATCAAGTTGTCCTTGGGACTCTGCCTAAATGCTGTTGATGATCTTTGTCCAGAAAGACATTGGAAGATGGCATCTAACCCACAATGTTGTTGCCTATTCATGCTCATGTCTGCACCAATGCTGCCTCCTCCAGCTGCTCCTGGGGCAGGTAGGCCCTGAGATGCCACACTACTTTATGTCCCAAAGCTCTCATGCTTCAATGCCTGGGCCAGCTGGTAGAAAAACAAAACAAAACAAAAACTCTGATTCTGACTCTATTATCTTCATCCATAATTCTTGAGCTCTGTATCAGAAACTGACAAGTATTTTTTACTCTAAAGGGCCAGATATTTCTGTCTGTGTGCACTACATGGTTTCTGTTTCAGTTATTTAACTCTGCCATTGTAGCAAGAAAGTTAGCACAGGCAATACATACAAAAATGCTCATGAGTGTGTTCCAATAAAACTTGATTTATAAGCTGAGCACAGTGGTGGATGCCTGTATTCCTAGCTACTCAGGAGATTGAAGAGGGAGGATTGCTTGAGCCCAGAAGTTCAAGAACAGCTTGGGCGACATACTGAGACCCTGTCTCAAAAGATTAAGAAACAAAACAACTTTATTCCCAGACTTTCAAACTTGAATTTCGTAGAAATATTTTCCTGTCATGAAATTGTATTCTTTTTAAAAATGTCTAATCATTTAAAAATGCAAAAGCAATGATTCACTCATAGGTCAAAGTTTTTAAGTGTTAGGTGTCAGGCTAGACTTGGTCTGAGGAACGTAGTATAGTAGCCCCTGCTGTAATGCAAGGGAAGATGCCAGAAGGAAGACCAAAAGGGGAATTTGGATAGGACTTGGTGGGAAGAGTGAAGCAGAAAGATAGCATGGTTCATTGGTTCATGTGTTCATTCATGCAATGACAATTATTGAGAACCTACTATATAGGTGTCAGGTGCTCAATGAAGTGCTAGGGTCAGAGTAGTGAAAAAGACAGCAAAGGACCCAGTGCTCACCAAGCTTACTATCTATCAGGAAAAACAGACTTTGGATCAACATTTAAAACTGCGCTGGCCAGATGCAGTGGCTCATGCCTGTAACCCCAGTACTTTGGGAGGCCGAGGTGGGCAGAGCACAAGGTCAGGAGATCGAGACCATCCTGGATAACACGGTGAAACCCTATCTCTACTAAAAATACAAAAAATTAGCCAGGCGTGTTTGTAGTCAGCTGTAGTCCCAGCTACTTGGGAGGCTAAGGCAGGAGAATGGCGTAAACCCAGGAGGTGGAGCTTGCAGTGAGCAAGATTGCTCCACTGCACTCCAGCGTGGGTGACAGAGTGAGACTCCATCTCAAAAACAAACAAACAAACACCAAAAAACTGTGCTAAGTGCTGTGAACAATTCCAGAAGTCCAAGAAAACATACGTGAGGGGGAATAAAGGAGAGGTATTAGTTGTCTATCACAGCATAATAAATTACCATGAAGTTAATGTCTTAAAATAACACACATTTATTATCTCCCAGTGTCTGTAGGTTGAGAGTCCAAGTACAACTTAACTGGGTCCTCTGCTCAGGGTTTCACAAGGCAGCAAACAAGGTGTCCATTGAGCTACATTCTCATCTGAAGGCTTAAATGGGGGAAATTTTCACTTCCAAGCTCTTTTGAGTTGTTGGCAGAATCGATTTTCTTGTGGTGGTAAAATTGGAGTTATTGGCCTTTTTTGGCCACTGACTGGAGGAAACCCATAGGCCCCCAGGGCAGCCCACAGTTCTTTGCCCCCAGGAACTTCTCCATCATGACTATGGCCACTTACATCATCAAGACCACAAGGAAAGTCTCTCTTTAGGGAGACTCAGCGTCTCTCTCAAAGACTTTTACCTGACTTAGCCAGGTCCAGGATGGCAGGATAGTCTTTTAATTAACTAAAACTTGACTTATTTTGGAGCTTAATTATATCTGCAAAACCTTTCCCCTTTGCTGTATTCTATTGGTCAGTGGCAAAGTACAGGTCTCACCCAACTCAAGAAGAGGGGATTACGCAGACTCTGAATATGAGGGCTGGAATCACAGGACCACCCTAAGGTCTGCTCACCACAGGAAGGGAAGATTTTTCATTGAAAGCAGTTATTTCTTTGGGACTGATAGATGAATATGATCTACCTAGGTGAAGCCTAGAGGGAACAGAGTTCTGGGAAGAGCAAACAGTGTGCACAAAGACCCTGAGGAAAAATGGCAGTTTTGCAGAGCTGTAAAAAAAACAGTTTAGTAGAATGGCTCGCATTTCTGGCTGTATATATCACCTGAAGAACCACAAAAATAGTTGTTTTTAGTAACTATTTTAAACCAATAAAATTGTAAAGTTCTTGGCCTAGGGTTTGGCAACCATCTTTTAAAATTTTTCTCCCTAATTGTCTCTGGGTTGGACAGGGGTTAGGGGCTGCCCAGATGTTGGGAACAGAGAGATAAGCAACATTTCTGTTGGCTCAGATCAAAAATTGCTCAGTGAGATTTCTCAAAGAATGTAAAACAGAACTACAACTCAACCCAGCAATCTCATTACTGAGTAGATAGCCAAAAGAAAATAAATTATTCTACCCAAAATACACATGCACGTGTATGTTCATCACAACACTATTGAAAATAGCAAAGATGTGGATTCAACCTAGGTGCCCCTCAGTGGTGTACTGGAAAAAGAAAATATGGTATGTAACATATGGAATAGTATGTAACCATAAGAAAGAATGAAATCATGTCCTTTACAGCAATACGGTTGTAGTCAGAGGCCATTATCCCAAGCAAATTAATGCAGGAACAGAAAAATAAATGTCACATGTTGCCACTTTTAGGTGGGGGCTAAACACTGGGTACTCATAGACATAAAGATAAGAACGATGGACACTGGGGACAACTAGAGGAGGAAGGAAGGGAGGGGGCAAGGGTTGAAAAACTCACTATAGAGTATTATCCTCACTATCTGGGTGATGAGATCAACTGTATCCTAAACCTTGGCATCACGCAATATAACCAGAAAACGAACCTGCACATGGACCCTCTGAATCTCAAGGAAAGTTGAAATTGGCTTTTTTTCTTTTTTTTTTCTTTCTTTTTTTTTTTTTTTTGAGATGGAGTCTCGCACTGTCGCCCAGGCTGGACTGCAGTGGCCGGATCTCGGCTCACTGTAAGCTCCGCCTCCCAGGTTCACGCTATTCTCCTGCCTCAGCCTCCCGAGTAGCTGGGACCACAGGCTCCTGCCACGGTGCCCAGCTAGTTTTTGTATTTTTTAGTAGAGATGGGGTGTCACCGTGTTAGCCAGGATGGTCTCGATCTCCTGACCTCGTGATCCACCCGTCTCGGCCTCCCAAAGTGCT
>NW_012103920.1:3680786-3690517 GCF_000951045.1 Mandrillus leucophaeus
ATCTCCTGACCTCGTGATCCACCCGTCTCGGCCTCCCAAAGTGCTGGGATTACAGGCTTGAGCCACCGCGCCCGGCCGTTTTTTTTTTCTTTTAAAGAAAAAGAAAAAAAAAAAAAACATTGCTCAGTTAGAAGATGCAAAGAACAGCTCCTTGCTGTTTTCAAAATGCAGACATCATTTAAATGTTCATTTAAGGAAATCAAATTCATGTTATTTAGAAAGCAATATTTTCTTTGGACCAACAAAGCTAGACTTTAATTGGAGACATGCAGCACAAGTTTTGGCAGTGTTGCCCAAGGTGCTCTCCATTATGGCGGTCTCTGTTTTAAAAATATACAGTCAAGCCAGGCACAGTGGCTCACACTTGTAATCCCAGCACTTTGGGAGGCCAAGGCATCAGGATTGCCTGAGCTCAGGAGTTCGAGACCAGCCTGTGCAACATGGTAAAACTCTGTCTCTACTAAAATACAAAAAATTAGCCAGGCATGGTGGCGTGCACCTGTAGACCCAGCTACTTGGGAGGCTGAGGCAGGAGAACTGATTGAACCCAGGAGGCGGAGGTTGCAGTGAGCTGAGGTCTCACCACTGCACTCCAGCCTGGACAACAGAGTGAGACTCCATTTCATATACACACACACACACACATATACATATATATATATATATCTCCAATCAAAATGTTCTCAGGTTTTAGTTAAGTCTGCATTTGATTCAAGAAGGCTTGTTGGAGACAAAAGATTCAAAAGCAACTTGCAAATGAAACTTTGATTTCAAAGCAATTAGTATGTATCAGTCACTGGCTGTGTGTCAAGTACTTCACTGAGAATCTTTGTGTAGAATACTGTATTTAACACACATAATAGCACAACAACAGGGCAAAGGAGATATTGCCATTCCTACTTCACAGGCAAAGAGGACAAGGCTCAAAAAGTAATTTGTGCCAGGCAAGGTATCAGATGGGAGGGTTCAGAAGTTTTGGAAATGGACAATGTTGATGTTCTTCAAATCCTGGGCCCCTTTTTCATGGCCTTTGTAACCTAGAGAAGCTATTCAGTCCCTTTAGTCAAAAATCTTCATTTGTTAAATAGACAGCAATAATACCAACCTCCTAGCACTGCTGGGAGGACGAACAAGATAATCTTTACAGTCCTGGGAAGAAGAGGTGAGTTCTGTTTCTCAATATTCTTCTGACCTGCACCTACACCAGGTCATAATAAACAAATTCAGGATGCCTACCCCACCTTCTCAATTCCAAGGCCAGTGGACGTTGCGTTGAGTACAAGGAGAAGTACATACTCTTTAGCAGTTTTCTAGGACAGAATTTTCTCACCCAGGTAAAAAGGAAGATGATTATTTAAGTACCCCCTGAAGTGGAAATACGTTTAATTTTTCTGATCCCTAAACATTTTATTTAGAAATCGAGCAATCTCACAGATTTAAGGTAAACAATCAACTAGATGTTTCTTTCTCTGTCTTTTATGAATTCTTCTGTGAGACTCAGATTTTTCACAATGAGTTAAGATAATGACAACTAGTGGGTTTTTTGCTTATTAGTTTGATACAGGGCCTCACTCTGTGACCCAGGCTGGAGTTTAGTGGTGCAATCATGGCTCACTACAGCCTCAACCTCCCAGGATCAAGTGATCCTCCTGCCTCAGCCTCCCTAGTAGGTGGGACTACAGGTGGTTGCAATCACACCTGGCCATTTTTTTTTTTTTTTTTTTTTGTAGAGACAATGTCTCACTATGTTGCCCAGGTTGTCTTGAACTCCTGAGCTCAAGTGATCATGATCCATACACCCTGGGCTTCCTAAAGTGCCGGGATTATAGACATGAACCACTGCGCCCAATGATGCCTACTTGTAAATATTTTTGCAGCTCTCTAAAGTCCAATGCTCGTGCAGCTCTGACTTAGCATGCTGTCTGGATCTTTGTAGTTGCTCAGTAAAGAGTCTCTGTTAATACAAGGACCAAAGAATAAAGAGGGCTTCAAGGAAAGTGGTGAAGGAGATTGTCACCAAATTATTTACTGAACCATTCCACTCATTAGTCCTCAAAAAGATGACTATTTTCATTCTCCTTATCTAGCACCCCCCTGCATGATATGAAAAGATGTTAAACATAGTGAGACATTGCATTATATAATTAACACACACTCTAAGGTTTCAGCTCACAGTTTATTTTAGGTCTCATTCTGCAGGTGCTTGGCATCCAGGGTCAGGTATACTGAAAACCATTGTCCTTTCTTTATGAGGCTGGAAAGTGGACATAGACGAAGGCCTGTCACAATCAATATTAAATTGTCTGTTCACTCAAGCCTGGAGTACATTCTGAGGTTATGTTGCCTATCACCAGCCCATGACCAAGGACAGCCAAGCCCAACCCTCCCTGACCCCCTACCAGACCCAGAAGATTCACAGTTTTGCAATTTGAATGGCCCAAGGCCTTCGGACCATTGTATAGACTGAGTTTCCAACCCTGAATTCCTCCTTTTGACTCCGGTGCTATATTGGGAAAGTTATCTTCTAGACAAGCAAATAAAAAGAAGGCCCCTTGACTCCTAAGGGTCATTTCCAAATGCATGTGCAGTGCTCCAAGAGCAAAGGAAAACAGCTGTGGAATCCAGCTGCTGCTCTGAGTAGTAAGAGGGAAACCGCCAGGCTTGTGTGGGCTCCCTTTGGTAGCCACGTATCTCAAGTGGCTTTTGTTTTTTGAATGATAAGATAGTGTATGTGCTTCTCATTTTTTAAAATTCCATGTCGTCCGCTGCACCAGCAGAAGCCCTGGCAATCTAAACTCTAAAGGACAGCTCAGTGCGCCCAGAAGTTGAGCCAGTGTTAGGAACATTGCCATAGGATCTTTGTGGGTTTCTCATAAATTGGGAGTGCACAGATGATGCTGAAAAAAAGAAAAACAGATAATCCAAACTACCCATGATAGAACAACAACAAAAAATCTTTTAAGATTCCAGAAAAAAACCTTCATAGTTAGATTTTATTTTTTCAAAGAAATATGAAAGAAAATGTCTTCTTCATTTCTTAGAACAGAAATGATTGCAAGCAAGGTACAGAAGAAACTGAAAACATATTTTGCTTAGTGAGTATGCCAACTGTTGGCAAGAAAGGAAGGGAAGAAAGGAAAGGAAAGGAAAAGAGAAGGAAGTGAGAGCAAGCAAGAAAGAGAGAAAGAAGAAAGAAAGAAGAAGAAGAAAGAAAAGAAAGAAGAAAGAAAGACAGGAAGGAAGGAAGGAAAAGAAAGAAAGAAAGAGAAAAAGAAAGGAAGGAAGAAAAAAGAAAGAGGAAGGAAGGAAAGAGAAAGAAGGAAAGAAAGAAAGAGAGAAAAAAGAAAAGAAAGAAAGAGAGAGAAAGAGAGGGAGGGAGAGAAGAAGGGAGGGAGGAAGGAAGGAAGGAAAGAAGGAAGGAAGGAAGGAAGGAAGGAAGGAAAGAAGGAAGGAAGGAAGGAAGGAAGGAAAAGGAAAAAAGGTAGGGAGGCAGGGAAGAAAGAAGAAAAGGAGAGAAAAAATTAGGCAGGAAGAAAGGGAGGAGGAAAGGAGGGAGAGAGGGAAGAAGTGGAGCTACCTTCTCCACTAGGTAGAAGAGGCCCAATATTTAGGAACTGTGATACTTTTAGGGGTCCACATCAATGTCATAACTTTATTTTTATTTAAAATCACAAGAAAAAAGTGAATATAACAACAAATATATACTATTGAATTCTGCATGTATCATATTTATTCATATACCAATGCAGTCATAAAATGTAGTTTTTAAATTTATTTAATGGAGAAAGTGGCCCATAAAAGTGTCCAGGGCCTACAAAAGTAGTAACAGTCTCAGGAAGGAGGAAAGGGGAGGGGAGAAGATAGGAGGGAAGTGAGGGCAACAAAAGAAGAAAAGCTGGAAGGGAAATACGGTAAGATTGTGAGATTTTGTGCTTGGTAATAATGGTTGCTGAGGATTCTTCCAGTGGTAGCTTCTAGATGATTATCTGGTTAGAGAACCTGGTTTGGAGACTTGGATACCATTACTGAAAGTTGTATTTTAACTTTCTGGTGATCATTAATGCACTGGGGAAATAGTAACAAAAGCAATAAGTTACTTTAATTCGTCCCATGTTTCCTAGTCTGTATTGTAGCGCAGTTGTGGCCTTAGATTACCTGAACCCTTTAAGTCATATTTATGATCTTTAAACTTTAGTGAAGCTGAGAACAAAGGAAAATCTTCACCCTCAGAGGAATAGACTTCATTTTTTCTAATATTGTAAATTACTGGGTCAATGCTTATTTTCCTGAGTAAGGGACGGTTGTAAGTTAAGGAACTTATAAAAGCTCTGGCCTTCCTGGGCATCTCTCATCCTTTGACACTTTTTAAATTTTCATTTTCAAAATCCTTAGTCCAAGTAGTCACCGCCAAGCCTGGCCTCCCCTCTTCCACTTGCGGAGGAGGCCCCATGAATTCTCTGGAAAACTGTTTCTCTGGGGACCATCTAGACCTTTACAGACTGAATGCAGCAAAGAAGAATTTACTATAAGAATGTGTCCTTGTGAGTTGGACCAGAGTACAAAATATTACCATGAAACTCAGCTGAACCATTTGATTCACTGGGCAATATTTAGGTAAGTTGCTCTGTGCCTCAGCTTCCCCGTTTGAAAATGTACCAAACAACACCTTCTATGCAAAATTATTGTCAGGATTAAAATTAAATTATGTGTATGAAGCATTTAGCACATGCTTGACAAGTTTTGGGTGCCAATTAAGTGATGACTATTATCTTTACTATCATTAATTTTCATTTTTTCTCAATTATTAAAGAGATGATACCTATTGTACATAAATTAAAGGTATTGAAAAGTGTAAAGAATCAAATAGAAAATCACCCATAATCACTTCACCTAGAAGCAACTAATTTGACATTTTGGGATATCCCTATTCCACTCACATGTTTGACAGCATTTTAGATACAAACTATTGAAACTAATAGGAGGGTGCCATACAAAAATCAATTGTGTTCTTATCTGACATCACATAATTACAAAGTGTATTTATTAAATGTGGTGTGATTTATAATGGCAACCCAAATAATAAATATGTAGAAAAAAAACTAAAAAAAATGTACACTTTTTGTGGAAAAAAAATAGGAAATGTTACCTTACGTTATAAAAAAAATTCAGTATCTGAAGATATAGATCATAGTTATGGGTGATCAGATTACAAACCGACAGTTCTTCCCAAATGAATCTATATTTAAATTCAAAGTAATTCCTATAAAATCCCAACAAGGAGCTTCAGAAGATAATACTAAAATTTCATATGAGAGATAAAAGAGGCAGTAATAAAGAAAATTTTGAATAAGTAGAAAAAACCAAGGGACTTACCAGGTATCAAGGTTTATTAGAAATCCAAAGCAATTCTGACATCATTATAAGGTGAAAATACAGACCAACGGGATTGAATAGGAAACTCCAAAACAGATCCAACCATCTACAGAAGTGTAATGTAGAATATAATGGCCATAGAAATCAGCAAAGGGAAAGTGAACTACATAATCAATAGTCCTGGCACAGCTGGTTTTCCAAAAGAAGATAAATAGAATCAATCACTTTCTCACTCCATGCACAAAGAATTATTCCAAATGGATTAAAACCTAAATGTGAAAAGCAGACCTAAAAATTTAGTGGAATATATAGAAGAGTATTATCTTTATGCCTTGTAATAGTAGATTTCTCAACCATTGCTCAAATGTATTATTATTTCTTTAAAGAAAATTAATGATAACTTTGCATTTATTAAAACTTGAAAATTCTATGCAACAAAATACTTTAAAACAAAGCCAAAAGGCCTCAGAGAAGATATTAGCAACACACTGTCTATGAAAGGGATGGTATGCAGAATATCTTACAATTAATTAAGAAACGCATGGAAGGCAATAACAAAATGAACAAAATTTATGAATGTACAAGTATTAGAACAGAAAACCCAAAAGACCAATGAGTGAGTGAAAAGATGACCAGTCTCACTAATGATAAAGAAAATAAACACTAAGATACCATTCCACACACATAAGATAGTTTAGAATTGAAAAGTCTAACAATACCAAGTGTTGACAAGAATGCAGAACAAAGCAAATTCTCATACTTTCTTGTTGGGTGTGTAAATTTTTATAATCATTTGGGAGAGTAGTTTTGCAAAATCTAGCAAAATTGAAGATAGGCATAACTGAGACCCAGCAATTTTACTCCTAGGAATATGCCCTGGAGAAGGCTTTGTACATGTGTATGATGTGCAGGTACTGGAATGTGTAGTGCTATAACCTAGGATGTTCGTAATAGCCACAAGTGGAAAGCCCTGCAGATGTCCATCAATAGGAGAATAGATAAATGAATTGCATATTTATGCAGTGAAATACTCCTCAGCAAATAAAATAAATCAACTAGAAATACATACCTATCAAAATGAATTGATCTGCCAAACAAAATATTACACAGAAAAAGAAAACTGCAGTAAGTTGTTGGTTACATAAAATTTCAAATATAAAAACAATACTCTTATGCTGTTTATGGGTATTTCTATATTGAGTACAAGTATGAAATTATGACTTAGATTAATAATCAGCAAATTCAGGGTAGTTGCTTCTGAGAAGAGACTGAGAAAAATGGAATGAGGGAAATTCAGTGGATTTCAACTGTCTTTATAATAATGCATCATTTAGGAAAAAAATGAATGTGAATATGGCAGAGTAAAACATTTTAACAAAGTTGAGTGATGAATGCGCTGGCTAAGTTACATCATTCTCTGCATTTTCTCTATACTTTAAAGATTTCATAATATGACAAATATTTTTAAAGATTAGACAAATGCCTGTTGCAATTGCAGTTAAAGGAATAAAACCCAGTTGTTCACAAATATGCCGAATGAAAAGCACATTGGTAAAATAAATAAATAAATAAATAAATAAATAAATAAATAAATAAATAAATAAATAAAGGTCTGGGAGAGGAGTAACTTCCCAGGGAGGGAACTGCTAAATGGAACAGTTGAATTTTTCTTCTTGACTGGCTGATATCCTCTGGAGTTTTCTTGTATTAAGTGTCAAGCCATTTGTACTAGGTATGATGTGGAGAAACCTGGAGCCACAGGCATCCATGCACTCTGAATTTCACCCAACACCACCACACCCAAACACAAAACAAAAACATTTGAACCATGACCAGCAAAACCAACATGCACCAGGTAAGCGATAAAAATGCAAAATGTACCATGGTGTGACCCATGCTTGCTCAGTGAGATGTGGCTCTGAACTTCCCTGAAGTCAAAACAAAGAGGCAAGCATGGCCAATCCTAAGATTTGCAACATCCAACAGGCAAAATCAAAGGGCTTTTCAGGAGAAGTACGAACATTTCAGGAGATTAGAGCCCGAAAGAAAATTCTCCCTTGTTATGATAAGGATAAATACAAAATGAGAAACAAAGCCATCTACCCAACAGACAGCCTAGACACTGAGCACCGAATCTGCTCCAACCATCCACACAACTTACTGTCTACACTGCATTATCATGACCTTCCTATTCCGTTGTCTTCATTAATGACTTCACTACTCAAGGGGACTTTTGTCCAGGCATTGATTGTTCATTACAGGAACTTCCCCAAAGACCTAGCCACTCTTCCCTGGAAAGAATCAACAGACAACTGGGGCCCTAAGAGCCTTTGAATCTTTGTTTCCCCAATGCTTTCGGTAGAAAGAAGATACAGAATGGGTGCTGATATCTGTTACTAGGTAATAAGCATCTTCCAGAATTTTAAATTGTATTACTAACATCAATAATTGGTATTCAGTAGGTCCTAAAGATTTTGCATTTATTATCTCATTTAATCATTAAAACATCTCTAAATGCATGGTACTGATATTTTTCCCATTTTACAGATAGGAAAACCAAAGCTCAGACACAGAGATTAAGCAACTGGTCCAGTGTCAGGCAGTAACTATCAGAATCAGGACTTGAATTGGATCTGTGTGCCTTCAGTGTCTGAGTCCTATAACCAGTATGCTTTACTGTTCCTATCGGAAAAATTCGAGTCTATACCACCAACAACTGGTTGATTTTAGACTCCATAAAAGGAAGAGGCATGGCCATTTCTCCATCTTGAAAATTAGTTCCCTGAGATAGCTATTCTGAATCTGACCCTGTAGTTCTCTGGGGTTTGTGACTAGCCAATACCCCTCTTTAACATAGCCCCTTCTCTCCCACTCCGTCCCAAGAAGAAAGCATGGCCTTTGTGATCCAAGCTCCTGGAGCCCCCTCTGTGAAAGCAGTGCGGGCTCCACAGACCCAGCCCAGGGACCATTTGGAAAGCTGAGCCATGTGGTCGTGGGCCAAGGTTCACACAGGAGTGCGGAGTGATTTGCAATCAGTTGGGAGTGATTACACATTGTTTCTCATCGATAGGCAGGAGGGAGCCCTGACGGGATAATGAGATGCAGCTGATGGAAAATCACAGCTGACTGTCGCCAGTGAGCGAGCTTGCACAGCCCTGCAGTGCTGCAATCGAGTCCTCCCCACTGCAAAGGCCAGGAGAAAAATCTGTGGAATTTTGATACTAAGCCACCCCACAGTGCCAAGGGAAATTGACTGGAGGGTCCACCAGTTGAGTAGCAGATAATTGGGTAAGAACAGGATACAGGCGATTCCTCTGGACAAACCACAAACCCTGCCAGGACGGGGCTCCAAATAGCTTTCCTAAAAAGAGAGAGCAGCCGTGCATAGGCAGCCCCTGGGAAACGGCTAAAATGCAGAGTACTAAAGCATAGGGCCCCTTTGTCTTGCCTGGCCCCAGCAAAACAAAATGAATTTCTTTGCCTCCGTGCGTTACCTGCACAGGGTCAGAAACTGCCACGGAGTGTTTTTCTCACTGTGCTCAATGAGAGAATCTGTTTAAGCTATGTTTCCATGGATCAGTACGCTAAGGGCCAACTTGAGCCCTGTTTACCCTTCTGCAGTCAAGGAAAGACAGCTGTTTGCTTAAATTGAGGTCTCCTTCTTCCATGACAGTCATTACTGCCTCCCCAGTTAGAGGTAATAAGCTTGAATTTCCCAAGCAGATGTGAGTTGCTCAAGTCTTGACTATTCTTGTAAAGGCCATCCAGAACCCAGAGTGATGTTCCCGAAGAAAGTACTAAAGACTAAGTCTTCATACTTGATTACCATTCCCGATGGAGGTGCAAAGAGGTCCCTAATAAATAAACTTGCTGAGTGCACAACTCTGGCCCAGACCTTTAACCCTGTTTCCTCACATAGCATTTCTATCTCCTACATTCAGGCTGTGTTGCCACTGAACAACTCACTGGACTCATTCATAAGAAAGGAGGTGGAATTTGGCCAATCAGTGCTTGGCTAGTGAGCACCTAAATAAACAAATAGTGCAGCAAGTTGACTGAGTCAAACCCTTGGTTAACCCATTCAGTTTTGTTTTGTTAACAACTTACAATATTCCTTTTTTAAATTAAAGACTTTTTTATTTTGAGAAAACTGTAGATTCACAAACAGTTGTAAGAAATAATGCAAAGAGTTTCCTTTTAGAGTTTACCTCATTTTCCCCAATGGTAACATCTTGCAAAATTATAAGGTCAAATCACAACAGGATATAGACATTGATACAATTCATTGATTCCCAGATATCCCTTGTTTTGCTCATTTGTTTTATGCAACCTATCTTACAGGTAGGTTCCAGCATCCA
>NW_012103920.1:3690567-3703022 GCF_000951045.1 Mandrillus leucophaeus
AAGCTGAGCCATGTGGTCGTGGGCCAAGGTTCACACAGGAGTGCGGAGTGATTTGCAATCAGTTGGGAGTGATTACACATTGTTTCTCATCGATAGGCAGGAGGGAGCCCTGACGGGATAATGAGATGCAGCTGATGGAAAATCACAGCTGACTGTCGCCAGTGAGCGAGCTTGCACAGCCCTGCAGTGCTGCAATCGAGTCCTCCCCACTGCAAAGGCCAGGAGAAAAATCTGTGGAATTTTAATACTAAGCCACCCCACAGTGCCAAGGGAAATTGACTGGAGGGTCCACCAGTTGAGTAGCAGATAATTGGGTAAGAACAGGATACAGGCGATTCCTCTGGACAAACCACAAACCCTGCCAGGACGGGGCTCCAAATAGCTTTCCTAAAAAGAGAGAGCAGCCGTGCATAGGCAGCCCCTGGGAAACAGCTAAAATGCAGAGTACTAAAGCATAGGGCCCCTTTGTCTTGCCTGGCCCCAGCAAAACAAAATGAATTTCTTTGCCTCCGTGCGTTACCTGCACAGGGTCAGAAACTGCCACGGAGTGTTTTTCTCACTGTGCTCAATGAGAGAATCTGTTTAAGCTATGTTTCCATGGATCAGTACGCTAAGGGCCAACTTGAGCCCTGTTTACCCTTCTGCAGTCAAGGAAAGACAGCTGTTTGCTTAAATTGAGGTCTCCTTCTTCCATGACAGTCATTACTGCCTCCCCAGTTAGAGGTAATAAGCTTGAATTTCCCAAGCAGATGTGAGTTGCTCAAGTCTTGACTATTCTTGTAAAGGCCATCCAGAACCCAGAGTGATGTTCCCGAAGAAAGTACTAAAGACTAAGTCTTCATACTTGATTACCATTCCCGATGGAGGTGCAAAGAGGTCCCTAATAAATAAACTTGCTGAGTGCACAACTCTGGCCCAGACCTTTAACCCTGTTTCCTCACATAGCATTTCTATCTCCTACATTCAGGCTGTGTTGCCACTGAACAACTCACTGGACTCATTCATAAGAAAGGAGGTGGAATTTGGCCAATCAGTGCTTGGCTAGTGAGCACCTAAATAAACAAATAGTGCAGCAAGTTGACTGAGTCAAACCCTTGGTTAACCCATTCAGTTTTGTTTTGTTAACAACTTACAATATTCCTTTTTTAAATTAAAGACTTTTTTATTTTGAGAAAACTGTAGATTCACAAACAGTTGTAAGAAATAATGCAAAGAGTTTCCTTTTAGAGTTTACCTCATTTTCCCCAATGGTAACATCTTGCAAAATTATAGGTCAAATCACAACAGGATATAGACATTGATACAATTCATTGATTCCCAGATATCCCTTGTTTTGCTCATTTGTTTTATGCAACCTATCTTACAGGTAGGTTCCAGCATCCAGTACCATGGTCAAGGTAGAGGAGTTCCATCACCACAAGAATGCCTTGGGTGCCTTTTTGTAACCCTCCTCCCTGACCCATCCCTAACCCCTGCCAACCATTAATCTGTTTTCTATTTCTACAATTTTCTTACTTTAAGAAATCTACATCAGTGGAATTGTAGAATATGTATTATTTCAGAATTGACTGCTTTTTCACTTAGCATCATTATCTGGATTCATCCAAGTTGTTGCGTGTATCCATAGCTCATACCTTTTTATTGCTGAGTAGTACTCCATACTATGGACGTACCACAGTTTGTTTAACCATTCACTTGCTGAATGACATCTGGGTTACTTCTGGTTTGGGGCTATTTTGAATAAAGTTGTTGTGAATATTCATGTGTTAGGTTTTTGTGTAAACATACATTTTCATTTTTCTGGTATAAATATCCCAGAGAATAATGGCAGGGTCATATGACAATTGCATAGTAAGTTGTATAAGAAATTCCCAAACTGCTTTTCAGAATGGCATGGTCATGTTACATTCCCACCAGAAATGTATCAGTGATCCAGTTTCTCTTCATGCTCACTAGCTTTTGGTGTTGTCCCTATATTTTATCTTAGCCATTCTGATGGGTGTGTAATGATATTTCACTGTGGTTTTAATTTGTACTTACCCAAGGGCTATTGATGATCAACATCTTTTCACATGTTTATTTGCCATCCATACACCCTCTTCAGTGAAATGTTTATTCATATATTTTGTGAATTTTCAAATTGGATAGCTTGGCTTTTTTTTTTTTTTTTTTTATACTGCTGAACCATCCCACTTTTCCATTTATTGCTAGTGACAGAAACTAAAAAACTTGGCTTCAGCCTGCTAAAAGCTGAAAACGAAACAAAATAGAACAACAACAAAATAAGGCATGTTGGACAAGTTTCCATGAGTTTACATATGTCCTCTCACTTAATGATCACAATCCTATGAGTTAATTTCTGTTTTCTTTCTTATGTTACTGTAAGGAAAAAAGCTTGGAGAAACTGTGTGCCCAGGGCCACAGAACAAGAAAGTTGCAGAGATGGAAACCCAGGTATCCTGACACTATAATTTGTCCTCCAAATGCCTGTATTATACTGTCTACCTGTGTATTGTTTGATTTATTTGACAACATGAAGTCATGTCTTTTGTAATCACACACACAAAAATATTGCTGAAAATAACTTAATTTTGATCTTTAAAGGAAGAGATATGTCCTCTCTTTGACCAGCTTAGCTGCAATGTCAGTTTACCAGTTGTGGAGTTGAGCCTGTGGTCCATATACAGCCTATGGGAATGCTCCCTTTAGGACCTTTTGCCCATAAACAAACTTATAAAACTTCTTGAATATTCTAATGATTTACAGTGTCTAAAAAGAAATCTTTTTTTTTAAGAATACAATTTTTTTTTCCTTAAAATGTGTTTGGCTGCTTTCGAATAGCTCCTGAGAATTAAGTGGTCTCTACAATGTCTCCTCCGTATTCCAAATAAACAAGTCAAAGCCCGAAAGCCCTGTGGTGGAACATGACCCAAACACACAAGTCGTTACGGCCTAAAGTCACCTCGCCAGAATATACCGAAAGACAAACAGAGAGCATTCTTTAAATATTTCCAGTTCGGAAAAAAAAAAAAAAAAAACCTTATTTCTTTTTTTAAACTAACAAGCCACTAGAAAGAAAATAGTAAATAAATGAAAAAGTAAATAGTAAATAAAATGTACATTAATTAAAATAAGTAAGTATTTGCTTGACAAAAAAAACATCTCCAGTAACCCCAAATCCTGCAAAGGAAAGAAGTGGGGAGTTGGGACTTGGCATAAATACTCCAGAGCTCTGCCTCAGTCTCTTTATTTCATACTTTTCTGATCCACTGACATCTCCCCACATACTCAAACCTCTACAAAAAAATAAACACTAAAAATTAAAAAAAAAAAAAGTATGATTATTTTTCTAAGGGCTGTTCATTCTACCATGGAAATATTTCTTCCATTACTAACATCCTTTCTGTTCTGATGACCACTAACTTAGTTGGGGTCATGTCACTTGTTTTCTTCTGGATTCTTGTAACAATCTTCTCCCAACTGCAGTTTCTTTCTTCTTCAACCCATCTTACCCAGACTGCCATATTAACTGTCACAAAACACAGCTCAAAGACCTTCAGTGGCTCCCCACCACCTGCTGATGCAAGTACAAACTCTGCAATTTGGAATTCAAGGCTATTGAAAGAATTATTTCAATCTCACTTTCCCTACTTTTTCTCCCACCTTCATTCTGTCCAACCTAGGGGGAGAACCAATTCCAAGCTGGCCTTGCCACCTCTGTGCGTTTCTTCAAGCTGAGCCTTTAGCCTGGGCTGTCCTCAGGGGACATGTGGCCATTCATTGCCTCCTTCAAAGCCGTCAGAGACCCTCCTCCATAGGATTTTCCTTTTCTCCTACAAGTCAAGACCTGGAACATCAGCTAATGGTAATCCTCAGTTTAGCATAGCTACCTGCAAAGGTAAGCACTCTGAAGGCATTCTTAATCTAATCTTAACAATGATGTGAGTTAGGCAGTCATCTGCTGGTAAATGTTTAACAACTGGTTCTTGGGGGGAAGGGAGGAAGATAGTACATGCATATATTTGCATACATACATTTATTGTAACTGTGGTTGATATAAAGGACACCAAGCACACTTAAATATTCAATACTCCTTTTTGTAAATTCCATATAGCCCCTCGATTCTTAAAGAATATTTTGTTGTTTTTTGGTCAAATAATTATATCTATAGCCAAACTGTGGTTGTGAAGGACAGGTGAGGATAATTCCAACATAAATATTTGTTGATACTTTGTTTTCATTAGTGAGTAAGGTGAAAGTGAAAATGTGAAATGCTGGAACTTCACTTATTTATTAACGACATGAGTGAATTCTTTGCTAGCTTAGATAATAGCGATGAAATGCTAAAATAATATTTGCTCAAGTTGTTATTTGCAGACACTGCACAATTTTATGGTTAATATGCATCATTAACATCATTTCAAACACATGCTTAAGTCTAGAGAATTAAAATAACAATAAATTAAGCCCTGATTTGCCTATTTCCATGGTGTAAATATTTCCATCACCACTGATTTCAAGCTGCTGACTTGATGTCACTGAACATGGTGGCAAGAAAAGATGCACAGCTGCTCCCTGTTACACAATATTTCTACTATACAGATATAATAGATGTAAATAAACCAAATAATATAGGTACATGTAAAATAATTAGAAAGTTTTGAGTCTTGAGGATTTATTACCTTTGTTTTAATGTGATTGATTTGATGATAAATTTGTATAATTTAGTCCTTAATTATGACTGTGCTTAATAATTGACCCGAACATTTTCTGAAAATTTAATAATCAGCTCTGACATTCCAGTACAAGCCAACCCCAGCATCTCGCTGGAATAAGAGATTATTAATGCCCTTTTTACTGATGAGGAAACAGTTCTCTAGTCCAAATGTAAATGTGTCGATTGAGTAAATAAATCTATATAAATCAAAATTATTTCACCAGTGCTCCACCAACCTGAGATCCTGGTCATATTTATCTTCTTCATCTCTGTATCATTGGGCCCAGCACTGCAACTGGCTTGGGGCAGAGCTCAATCGATTCTTGTCAACTTTGCCTTTCCCTCCCTATTCAGCCGTTTATAAAGAAGGCTGACCTACAAACTTATTTTGGTGAGAGCATAGGAAAGATCTATTCTTGAGCAGTGAAACACAACTAGCTTCCTCCACTCCATACCGCAGATCTGACCTAGCTCTGTGACCTCAGCCTGCCACTGCACTCTAAGGCTCAAAATGGAAACCACGTGATACAAACAGAATAAGAAAATAATTACAAAAGGCCTTTTGTAAACTGTAGAGCGCTGCATTCTAGGGATTTGTTCTTTTAAAAGAAGAGAACCCATGGTAGAGGTGGGAAGACATATTTTCTCACTTCTCTGTAGGTATCCATATCTCTTACTAAAAAATATATTGACTCTGAAGAAGATGGGAGAAGCCCTCCCACTAGAAGCAACTATAATAGTAGACAAAAAATATATGAAATAATTATCCCCAAGCACTGTTACAAGAAGCAGTGCAGGATTCCATTGGCTTTCCACCTGGACATACTTTTTTATAATGTAAACTAGGGAGAAGGATCTAGAACAGCACAATCCAGCTCAGTTGGGGAGACTGAGATGACAGTTTGGGGTCATGATGTTGTTTTTGTAACATGACGTTACAAAATTATGTATAAATTAGATATTTATTCTGGATTCAAGATAGACCAATGTATTTTAACATGACATAGTATGAAAAGTTTATTGATATGGTTTCACATTCTGCATTGCAACTAATCTCACAAATTTTTTGATGATATAGTTGCTTTTCATAAAAACATATTTTTATGTGAAATGGGGTTTATCATTACCATTTTAAATCACTTAATAAACATTTACAATTTTTACTTTTAATTTATAATATTTTAAATATAGATAAATATTATGCACTTGAAGGGCCACAAGACAAAAGTATTTGACAAGGGCTTCCCTAGAGTCAAGGTTATTCTAGACCCCTAACGGAGTTTAAAAGAAGGGTTGAAAGTATTGTACTGATCTGAAAGTAAGTTAACTGCCCAATAAGACAAAATTCAACACTTTATTAAGATTTTGTTAAAAATGACTAGGAAATTTAGACACTCAAAATTTAGTATCCATACAATCCAATATCCAACCAAAAATTACTAGACATTTGAAGAACCAGAAATATGTGGTCCATATCTAGGAGAATATTCAGTCCATGGAAACAGACTCCAACAAAATGACAGAGGTAATAAAATTAGCAAAAGAAGAATTTAAAAGAGTCACTATAAATATGTTTGTATTCAGGATTCCCCAGAGAAACAGAACCAACAGCATAGAGATTTATCATGATGGATTGGCTCACATGATTAGGAAGGCTGAGAAGCCCCACAATCTGCCATCTGCAAGCTGCAGCCCCGTGAAAGCCTGATGGTCTAGTTTCAGTCCAAACTTGAAGGCCTGAAAACCAGGGGAACCAACAGTGTAAGTCCCAGCCAGAGTCCAAAGGCTGAAGAACCAGGCGCTTCAGTGTCTAAGGGCAGGAGAAGATGGATGTCCCAGCTCAGAAATAAAGAGCAAATTCACCCTTCCTCTGACTTTCTATTCAGGCTCTCAACAGACTGAGCGATGCCCAACTGTATTATGATGTCAATCTTCTTTATTCAGTTGACTGATTCAAATGCTAATATCTTTCAGAAATACACTGACAGACACGTACAAAAATGTTTTACCAGTCAACTGGGCATTCTTTGGCTGAGTCAAATTGACATGGCCATGCGTGGTGGCTCATGCCTGTAACCCCAGCACTGTGGGTGACTGAGGCAGGCAGATCACTTGAGGCCAGGAGTTCAAGACCAGCCTGGCCAACATGGTGAAACCCCATCTCTAATGAAAATACAAAAAAATTAGCCAGGTGTGGTGGCATGCGCCTGTCATCCCAGCTACTCAGGAGTCTGAGGCAGGAGAATAGCTTGAACCTGGGAAAAGGAGGATGCAGTGAGCTGAGATCATACCTCTGCACTCTAGCCTGTGCAACAGAGACTCCATCTCAAAAAAAAAAAATTTGACACATAGCGTTACCGATCACAGTGTTCACGAGTATAAAGGGAAAGAATAATGTAGATGAAACATAAAGAATCTCAAGAAAGAAGTAGGCCGGGCGCCATGACTCACACCTGTAATCCTAGCACTTTGGGAGACTGAGGTGGGTGAACTGCTTGAGCCCAGGAGTTCAACACCAACCTGGGCAACAGATGAAACCTCATCTCTACAAAAAAATAAATTAGCCAGGCAAAGTGGTGTGCACCTGTGACCTGCAGTCCCAGCCACTTGGGGGGCTGAACCAGGATCATCTGAACCAGGAGGTTGAGTCTGTTGTGAGCCAAGATCATGACACTGCACTCCAGCCTGGGCAATAGAGTGAGATCTTGTCAAAAAGAAGAAGGAGAAGGAGAAAGAGAAGAAATAGAGGCTATAAGAAAAGAAACAAATAGAAATTCTAGAATTTGAAAATACAGTATCTAGAATTTGAAAGTACAGTATCTAAAAATCTAGAATGTGAAAATACAGTATCTAAATTTCCTAGTTATATTGCTAGATGGCTTAATAACAGACTAAACAGTGCAGAAAAAAATGATGAGAAACTTTAACACAGAACAATATAAACTATCCAACACAAGGACAAGAGGAAACAAAGCTGAAAACAAAATGGAACAAATTTTCAGTGACTTGTGGTGTGGTATCATGCAGTCTAATATACATGTGACTAAAGCAGCAGCAGGAGAGAAGAGACAGGAACAGAAAATACATGGAGAAATAATGATGGAAGTTTTTCAAATTTTTTGAAGTTCACTAAACTGTAAGCAGGATAGCCAAAGACACACACACTGTAACCAAGACACATCATAATCAAATTGCTAAAACCCATGATACAAAGAAAATTTTAAAAGCACCAGAAGAGGAAGAGTTAAACAATGAAAATACACATTATATAAGAAAAACAATAAGAATATCCAAAGTCTTTGTAAAGAAATGCAAACTAAAAGGTAAAATAATGATGTCATTAAAAGGCTGAAAGAAAAAAAAAATTTCAACTTAGAATTCCATATTCAATTAAAATACTCATTAACAATTAAGGAAACGACAACAACACAAATTTCAGACAAATGCAAACTCAGATAATTTTTCATCAGGCCTGCACTCTGAGAATATTGACGAAAATGTTTCAGGCTGAAGGAAAGTGACATTAGATATAAACTCAGTTACGCATAAAGGAATGAAGAGTGTGATTCTATAGGTAGATATAAATAAAATACTTTTATTGTTTTTAATGTAATTTAAGGCTTAAAATTCATAACAGCATATTTCAGTATTATCATAGGTTTAGAAGTGAAACATTTGGCAATAATAACAAATAGCCGAAGGGGATAATGGAAATAAACCGTGCTAAAGTTCTTACATTTACATCAAGTTTTTAAATAGTATTTGAAGGTATACAATGATAAATTAGACATGTGTACTGTAAATATAAGAACAGGAACTTCAATAAATAAATATATATATGCACACACACACACACACATATATATGTCTACATACATACACATGGAAATTAATAAATAAAACACTGAGATGTAGGTAATAAACCAATACAGAATAAAAGGTAGAATACTAAAAAAAAAAAATCTGAAAAAATTACTCATTTTATCCAAAGAAGGACAAAAAAGAGAAGGAAAGAAACAAATAGAAACAAATATCAAGGTGGTAGGCTTAAACCGAAGCATGCCAATTTTACATAGAATGTAAATGGGTTCAGCACTCCAAATGAAAAACAGAATTTAACAGACTAGATGGAAAAGAAAGACACAACTATATGTTTTTTCACTAAAGATACATTTTATATATAACAACATAAACAAGTTAAATATAAAATAATAAAAATAATACAGCTAAAAATCGTAAGAAAGCTGGAGTGCCTATATTGATGTGAGACTAAGTAGATGTTAGGACAAGAAATTTTTCCAAACATGAAGAAAGATATTTTATGTTAATCAATAGGTCAGTTTACTAAGAAGACATAACAATCCTAAATCTGTGTGCTCCTAATGACAGAGTTTCAAAATACTTGAAGCAAAAATGACAGCACTCATTGTGAAATGGATAAATTCACGATTAGAGATGAAGACTAATAAAGGCACGTAGGCAGAAAAATCAGTCTAGCCTATCAGTGAAATCGACTTCATGTTTATAGAACACTGTATCCAACAGCTTCAAAATACGCATTATATTCAAGTAGGCATGAAATAGTTCTAACAGTAGGTATGTGTGTTGGGGCACAAAAAAAGTCTCAATGAATTTTTTTAAATTAAAATCTTACAGGGTATTTCTCTGGCCACAAAGAATTAAACTAGAAGTCAATTACCAAAAACTCTGGAAAATCCACAAATATTTTGAAATCAAACAACACTCTTCAAAATAATGCATAGGTCAGAAAAGGAAACATAAGGGACATCAGAAAATAATTGGAACTGAACAAAAAGATAAACAAAAAGAGATCATAACCCATCAAAATTTGTGGGATGCAGCTAAAGCAGTTTTGTTTGTTTGTTTGTTTGTTTGTTTGTTTTTGAGATGGAGTCTCCCTCTGTCGTCTATGGTGCTGTGAAAAATAATATCTCATTTGGTTTTATGGCAGCATAGTATAGGAGGAAATTTATAGCTTTTAAGTATTTATAATAACATAAAAGAAAGATTTAAAAGCGTGGACCTAAATTTCCACTATAGGAAACTAGAAAAATAATAGCAAATTATATCTAAAGTATTCAGAAAAAAGGCAATAATAGAAAGAGTGGAAATAAATGAAAAAGAAAATGGATAAACAACAGAGAAAAATTAAGGAAACAAAAGATTGGTTCCTTCAAAATATTAATATAATTCATAAACCCCTAATTACACTAGTCAAGAAAGAAAGAGGAATCACTTACTAGCAATATGAAGAATGAAAACACTATAAACACTACCAACATTAAAAAGATAACAAAGGAATATTGTAAAGAGTTTTTTACCAATATCAAGACCTATTTCTTAAAATACACAAATTATTAAAACTGATAGAAGAAACAGAAATTTCAAATATTCCACATCTATTAAAGAGTTTTAATTCATAAACACCTATCACAAAAGAAAATTCAGCTTCAAAGCTTCTCTGTTAATTTTTATTAGACCTGCAAGGAAGAAATAATGCTGCTCCTACATAAATGCTTTCAGAAAACAGGAAGAAGAAACTATTTTTACGTCGTTTTATGAGGACAACATAACCCTGATAGCAAAACCAGACAAAGACATTACCAAAAAAAAAAAAAAAAAAATCCTCATTAACACAGGTCAAAAAACCTTTAACAGCACACCAGGAAATAGAACTTGACAATATTTTGGCGACAAAGAGGATAATATATTATGATCAAGTTTGATTTGTTTTAAGAATGTAAGGTAGGTTTAATACTTGCAAATACAATACACCATACTAACAGAATATAAGAGAAAAAGTGTATAGTTATCCCAGTGAATGAACACTTTGACAATGTGTGAAACCTGTTCATGATAGAAATTCTTAGCATAGTAGGAGTTGAAGGAAATGTTCTCAATCTAATAAAAGGAATCTATGGAAAACACTGTAGTTAACATTGTGCTTAAGATAAAAGACTAAGCACTTTTTCCCCAAGATCAGGAATAAAGTAAAGATGTCTTTCCTCATAAATTTTATTCAACATTTTACTGCAGGTCCTAGACAGTGCAATAAGACAAGAAAAATAAAAGCCAAATATATTAGGAAGGAAGAAGTAGAACTGCCTTTATTAGCTGATGACATCATCATGTATGTAGAAAATTGTAAAGAATGTAACAAAGTGCTACCAGAGTGCATAAATAAATTTATTGAGGTCACAGGATATAGTCAGTATATAAAAGTAAATTGTATTTCCACATGTTTACAGAAATCAATCTTAATGTTTTTAAAATTTTTTCAATAACACACAAAAATATAAATAATACTACAAAATATAGAATACTTAGATATACATTTATTTAAACATGTACTAGGCTTCTATGCTAATAAACTACAAAACTTTTTGGAGAGAAGTAAAAATTTAAATAAATGAAGAGTAAATCATTTTTGGATTGTAAAAATATAGTTAGGATGCTAATGCTTTGAAAATTGTTTTCTAAATGCAGTTCAACATCAATCAAAATTCTAGCTGCCACTTTTGTAGAAATTGACAATTAGATTTTAAAATGTATGTGAAAATACAAAAGACTTTATTATTATTTATTTTTATTTTTTTGAGATGGAGTCTCACTCCATCACCCAGACTGGCTGGAGTGCAGTGGTGCCATCTTGTCTCACTGCAACCTCCACCTCCCGGGTTCAAGCAATGCTCCTGCCTCAGCCTCTCGAATAGCTGGGATTACAAGCGCATACAAACATGTCTGGCTAATTTTTCTATTTTTAGTAGAGATGGGGTTTTACCATGTTAGCCAGGCTGGTCTCGAACTCCTGACCTCAAATAATCCACCCACCCCTACTCCCAAAATGCTGGGATTACAGGCATAAGCCACTGCGTCCAGTGGCAAAAGACTAAATAGCCAGAACAATTTTGAAAAGGAAGAGATTTAAAGTTGAAGAAATTCTATTACTCAATTTTATGACAGTAGAAAGCTGAACATAATCACAATAGTGTGTCATGTTAGTGTAACATTGGAAAAATATATCAATATAACAGAAAAGAAAATTCAGAAATAGACCCAGACTTAAATGGTTAGTTGATTTTTCAGGAAAGGACCAAAGCAATTTATTGGGGAAGGAATTTATCTATATACAAAATAGATGAAACGACTTATATCTCACATCATATACAAAAATTAATTTCAGATGGTCTATGGACCTCAATGTAAAAGATAAAACTAAAAATCTTCTATATTGAATCTCAGAGAATTTTTTCACAACATTAAAGTGATCAAAAATTTCTTAGGACACAAAAAGTACCAACCATAAAGGAAAAATAACATGGCAAAATGGACTTTATTAAAATTAAGTATATCTGCCTTTCAAAATACAACATTATAAAGTGCATATTAAGACATAAACATTGACAAAATAGTGAAAAGACTGAGGCAAGGCGTAGTAGCTCACGCCTGTAATCCCAGCACTTTGGGAGGCTTAGGCGGGTGGATCACCTAAGGTCAGGAGTTTGAGGCCAGCCTGGCCAACATGATGAAACTCCATCTCTACTAAAAATATGAAAATTAGCTGGGCATGATGGCAGGCACCTGTAATCCCAGCTACTCGGGAGGCTGAGGTAGGAGAATTGCTTAACCCCAGGAAGTGGAGGTTGCAGTGAGCCGAGATTGTGCCACTGCACTCCAGCCTGGGCAACAGAATGAGACACTGTCTCAAAAAAAAAAA